>NC_090934.1:950998332-951301362 GCF_040938575.1 Ambystoma mexicanum | reverse complement strand
GGCTCTTCTGTATTCACCTTCACTTCATCGCCTGGGTTCATCCCTTCTTCATCTTCTGGATCTATACATGATGGTCTGAAGAAGTGTCTCTTTGGAGTCCATATCTTTATGACTCCCTTCAGGCTTCCTGCTGTTCTCACATGTTCATCCTTATTCCATGTCATCAGTTGACATTGTCCATTTGGGCTGCAGTAAACCCATCTTCCCACATAGTTTCGGTGCTTCCTGGGATAGGGAAATTTCGTTCCCTCAGGTGCAAGAATGCTAGATTTCACGAAGTCTCTTATTTCTTCATCAGTCAGCTCTTTGGGCTTCCATCCTGGCTTGACATCAATCATGATCTTCATCCCTATGGCTTTCTTCGCAGTTTTCTGGCACTGGGACATTATTATCTTAATAACACAGAATCCTAGCAATATCATCACTAGCAGGGCTCCCAGGAACTTGAATGCATGTGCCATCCATTGTGGAACCCATGAGAATAGTGATACAAACCAACTGTCATCATCAACTTCATCTGTTTTGTCAATCATTTGGTTCTGCAGTTTTGTCAGCATACCTATGGCTTCTGTTAGAGTTCCATTTTCCTCATTGTGAGAAGGTATAAATGTGCAACATGATTCTCTGATTTTAGCACAAACTCCTCCATCCATAGCTGTGATCATGTCAAGGAAATACCTGTTATGGAGAGTCATTAATCGAATTGCTCTTAACTCTTCCTTGATTGCACTGAATCCCTTTATGGTGGTGTTGATGGTCTGCTGCAACTCCCATCTGGTTATCTGTAACCATTTAGTATTTGCTCCAACTTGGAATCTTGGTATGAGGATTGTCGCAAACACTGATGAGGTGAGGCTAGACAGTCTGTGTTCACATGGGATTGCATGAAAGGCTTCTTCAGATTTGGCAGAGAAGTCATTTTCCCTTTTCAATAGAGTCATTAGTTTCACAGATCTCTTCTTTCTCAGGTGAGCATCTGCTTTTGGGAAAATGTCAATATTCAAGTTGCCTTTCGGGATCACCAAAGCTGGAACATGGACATTCACTATTGTGCATATACCTCCCCAGTTTCTCTGCAGTCTGATGTATGCTTTGGATCCACATGCCCAATAGTGATCCATAATCACTGCAGTTCCGTGTTCCATGCCTGGGGTGTAAAAGATTTGTCCACAATTCTGATTCTCTCCCATCTTTCTTGTGCCATTGTTCCTGAAGCACAATTTTGAGCTTTCCAGTGGTACTATCTGCAAGGGTCCTCCTCTGTCTTTGAACCATGTCAGTAGCTTTGCAAGTTTTGGCCACAATGGTTGGCATAACCTTTGTGAATTTTCAATTGCTTCTTTGCAAGCTCCGAGGACCATCCATGCTCTGCAAATCACTACTCATTTTTCCTATCCGTCTGGGGAAAGCACTTCGAGCCTCTTCTGGAGTTTTTAATTTAGCTTCTGATTTACTTCCCATCTAATTTCAGTTCCTTTTACTCCAGGTTTCTCGTACCTGATCACTTGATTTCTAGTTTGAGCTCTATTTCTTGTCTTAATGTCTTGAACATAATCATCTTCATCAGGATAGGCTGTTTCAGTTGCCCATTTTAGTGAGGCATCACTGCCAATGAACTGGCCTCTAGTTTTGCACATAGCTACGTGTGAAAGACAGTGTGCGGTCTGGACATCAATTTCTACAGCTACGAAGATCTTGGACTTCCCCATGTCATATGGTAGGAGTGCACAAACAAAGCATTCTCTCTCTGAACTTGGTCTTCCAACTTCTTTCATGTGCTGGTACCAAATGTTGTTTCCCAAATGTGCCGTGCTGTCCAAGTAATCGTTTAAATCACTGTCATCTCCATGCATGCTTCTCTTGATTCTTAATGTTTTCCTGTAGTTTACTACATCCCTGAAGGCATCTATATGGCTCTTTCTTACTGGAGGATCCTCAGGTATCCTGGTCAACGTTGCAGGCCTTCTCATCTGTGCCGTTTGTGTGGCCAAGAGTCTGGCAGCTTTTTCCTTGTCCTTGTATATCTCTTTCTTTCTGATTAGGAGTGGACATATCTACCCTGACATTGGTCCTGTATATGGTTGTATTGTGGAGCTTGCACTTGTCCCTTTCACTGGAACATATGGGTTTGTCCATGCAATCTCTATGGGTTTATTCTCCTCCTCCTCTTGTCTCTTTGTGGCTCTGGCTATGAGCGGTCATAGTAAATCTGTTATCAGTTGTGCTCTTGCAAGAATCTTCTCTTGGCATGTCTTTATTTCTATAAGTGCTGTATTAGGAATGTTCATTAACGTCATTCCTGTGGGCTTCTTCTCTACTTTCATTTGTTTCTCCACTAATTCAGCTTTTCCCAAATGTCTCTCCAGCTCACTTGCAGTGGTCCTTCTCATGATAGGTAGTCTCTCAGATGGTGGTTCTGCAGTCATTGACACTAGGCCTGGTGTATGTGCATTCAATGTTTGCATGCGTGTGGTCATCATTAATCTTCAGAGAACGAGCTCACTGTCCTTTGAGATGTAATATCCCTACTCCGGTGCTGGTGTATCACCTATCGGGGGAAGAGGAAGAGAGGGGGGGAGTAAGGAGTACTCTCCCTAGCCTAGGCTACTAATTCAACCCACCATATCCACAGTAACCTCGAAGAGATCTGGGATATAGGACACATAGATTCTTTAGTTTTACTAAACCCAGTGGAAGTAATCCCACTAGACGGTGGATGCACCACCGTGTTTTATGATAAGTCACACAAAGGGCCAGCAACGCCATTAAAAGACAACTGTTTACTGACCTCAGTGTGCAACTTTTAGTATAGGAAAGTAGTGAGCCAGGCTAGGGAGAGTACTCCTTACTCCCCCCCTCTCTTCCTCTTCCCCAGATAGGCAATACACCAGCGCCTGACTAGGGATATTACATCTCAAGGGACAGTGAGCTTGTTCTCTGGACAGGGACATTTAGCTAGTTGTAGGGACTTAAGCGGAAGGTTTAACAACTTTTTAAGAAAGTAACATAATTGGTTCTGCTCATGATGTGTTAACATGAATGGGGAAGGAGACAGAATCCGAATACCCTTATGACTCCAATTGTATTGACCATCAGTAATCTTGTCATATTCATACTTTGCCGACCCTGTCTCCGGCTTTTCGACTCGTCTGTTACCACAAGTGTGTGTGTGTCATTGCTAATCATAGCCATCTCAAGTTCACTCACAGCACCGTCAGATCTTCTAGGGACTGGAAGGACTATGTAAGGTCTGGGTACTTTCGTAGGTTTCATGCGCACATCATTAGGTGGGTGCACTGGAATAGGAATGCTTTGTGCACCAATAAAAAAATGCAGTTCTGATCGTCAATGATAATAAAACATGATGAATCTAATACATAAATACATTATGCCTCTGTATGTCAGGCGGCAGCAGTTACTTCCAAAAAAACATGGGTATCTCTCCTCCTGCGGTAGGACGAGGTTGCTGCTCTGGACCTCCATCTCGATCATTCGCCAATATGTTAACTTTTACTATGCTTCTTTAAACAATATTGTCTTTCGAATTCTTTGTTGTAAGTTTCAGGTGTTGTACAATTGTCCCCCCTCTTGTGAATAATGAAGCGTCTATTATTTTGGGATACAGTTCCTTCGCTAAGCTATGGGAAGTGTCAAAATCAAGCAATAATTCAGCAAGTCTCTTTACTTTGCATGTTCAAAGTATGTCAGCTCCCAGTCTATGCCCCTTATCTGCTTCATTCCCAAAGACATATTGTGTCTTTGTCAATAGAAAATAAGAAAGGAAATCTCTGGCAATGTTCTCTCAATCTGTCCCTCAGCGGAAAGTCTAAAATCTTCTCAAATAGTTCTGCTGATGGTTGGAGAGTTCCACTTGCATCACTATTCCATGCAAGAGCATGCCCATCTGTGTAGCATTAGCTGGATCTGTGATGAAGCTGAGGACATCAACCTCTACAGGTCTCCCCACTAGCTCTGGAAAATCAGTGATTAAACGAAAGAAAACATTGCTGCCCAACCTGCTGTCTTCTGGTGACAGGAACATTTGTCCTGTCTTGCTGAGGTTCAGGATGTATGTTTTCACTTCACTATGAACAATGTCTGCACCTCCCGTTTGCGTGTAGTGCAACTAAGATCACAATGTTATTTAGGAGTGTGCTCAGATGTTCTGTATTTGCTGGATCTCGAAGAAATGTGAGTACGTCTTTTGTTCTCCCGACAAGATTTGGACAGTCTTCGTTTTATACGAAAGAATTGACAAGCTCATTTACTTCCTCCTTTGCTTGGGACATTTGGCTTTTCCTTGCTGTATTCAGGAAATAGGAGGAATTGCTCGGTAATTACAGTAAGCAGTCTCTTTATGGTCTTTTCGTTTTCAGGATCTTGAAGAAATTCAGTGACACTTGTGAGCCTCCCCACCAGTGACGGGTACGATCTTAGCACTTGATCGAAGTATGTTACCACGTCTTTGGTGATGCTGCTACTGCGGGACACCATAGGTAATTCCGAACAAAGTCTCTGTATGGAAGGAATTGGGGTACTGTATTTTCTTCCAATTTATATGTCCTCGATCAAAAATTTGGCATGTTATTTTCTCGTCACAGTTTTAGTGTGCCCCAATTCAAAGTTCAAAGTCAACAGACTATGTTGTGGTTTATTAAATGCAATTTCCTTCTTTACCCTGCAACTAGGATGCATAGAGTGTCCTTTTTATATGTCCTTATCCTCTTTTTTTTTTTGCTTAGAGGAATGTCCAAAGTAAAACCACAACTATCTCACAAAAGTTCCTTTGTCTTTACTTTGATGTTGCGCATGCGTCCTTTTTCCTCGTCATGGATCGCGTCTGCATGTGCTGTGGTTCTTCCTTGTCGCTCGTAGTCTCCTCGCACTGGAGTGCAGGCAGGGGGCCTTCTCCGATGTAGGTTTTGATATCACCCAGAAAAATCCAAGCTCTTCTGCCTTGTAGTTTCACTGCGGAAGGAGTGCAGTCTTCTACTGTAAAGGGACCGTTAAACCTTGGCTCGTCCCACCTTTTCTTTGTATGGTTCTTTACTAGGACGGTATCTCCAGGGAAAACGGATGGTACACAAAGTCCTTGAGCTGTGTCTGTAGTAGTATCTCCTTCTGTGTTCTGTGCTGCCCTGCACCCTTTTCGCCATCGCTGCAGCTGGTCTGAAATTACAGTAAGGCAAGATGTCATGCAATTCAGGTAATTTTGCATTTCAGATCCTAAGATTTCTCCTGTTGACTGGGCATCACATCTAGCTCTGTCTCGGGGTTTCAGGGGAGTGTGCATTCTTCTTCCTGTGGCTATTTCGTGCAGCGTGAGATGATGGTCAGAACCAGGTTGGTTTCTGAGTGCATACAGTGCCAAAGGAAAGCAATGCAGCCATACCTTTCTTACAGTAAGCTTCAACTTGGCTATCCTTTCCTTTAATAAGCCGTTGAGCTTCTCACAGAATCTGTTACCTTGGGGATGATACGCTGACGAGAACGTGTGCTTTATACCGAGCAAGAAGCTAATCTGTCTGAAAATCTAATTTACAAAGTGAGCCCCATTATCTGATCTCATAACTTCACATACCCCCACCTGGGAAATACCTCTCTCACAAAAAATGTGGTCACACAGGTAGAGTCTGGGTGTGTACATGGACCTGCTTCTATCCATCTAGAGAATGGACGCACCACAACAATTAGGTATCTGTACCCGTTACATACTTGGATCATGTCGACGTAATCAATATGCAAGTGCTGAAAAGGCCCATTTGGCCTTGGGATGACTTCTCTCATTACTTTTAATGTGTGCCCATCTGTGAATTGTTGGCAGATTATACAGCTATGAAAAATGCAACGTGCTCAGTTAAGTTCAGTATGAACCAGTCTTCTGCGAGCGTTGCTGCTAGATTCTCTTTTGTCATGTGTGTCGAATAATGTAGCTGCTCCAGTGCTAATTTTAACAGGGCTATAGGCATTACTGGTTTACCAGTGCTTTCTTGTTGCCACAGGCTGTCAGAGGGGTTTAAAGAACACCCTCGCCACTTCCAAAGATGTTTCTCTTCCTGTGGTGCCTCCCCTTGGAGTTCCATTAACTGTGTTTGTCCTAGATTGTTATAGCTTTCAGGTGTAATCCGTGCAACTAGCATTCTCTCATTTGTATGGGTAACTTCCACTTCCATGATCGTCTCCTTCTTGAATGCAATACGTTTGGCTTCCGTGTCTGCTGCTTGATTTCCGCGTGAGATAAAATCTGTCCCCTTCGTGTGGGCGGCGCATTTCATAACCGCTATGCCCACTGGGAGCTGTAGTGCCTTGATCATCCTGTCCATTAAGGCTGTGTGCTCGGAGGTAGCCCCTCCTTTTCCAGCGTACTAGGCCTGCGTG
Organism: Ambystoma mexicanum; assembly: GCF_040938575.1. Classification (NCBI taxonomy): domain Eukaryota; kingdom Metazoa; phylum Chordata; class Amphibia; order Caudata; family Ambystomatidae; genus Ambystoma; species Ambystoma mexicanum. Next base: position 951,294,984 of record NC_090934.1, on the reverse strand, counting down.
CACTGTCGACGTCACATAGGCAGAGTCACTGTACACTGTTACTTCCTGGTCTGCGTGATTCTCAATGGCGAGTATCAATGCCAATAATTCTGCAGCCTGTGCTGAAAAATGAGATGGTATTCGCGCACTAAGGAGTACTCGAAATTCTCCATTTGCGGTGTGTTTCATTACAGCGACGCCTGTATATCTTTGCCCATCGTTTTGATCGATTCTCGAAGAACCGCCAATAAAGACACTTTCTCCTTCTGCCAGAGCATTTTCTTTTACTCTGGGGATTTCATCATAGAATTCTTCATAGTTCGCACAGTCATGTATTGGCTCTCCTTCAGTGACTGGCTCTGCCATGAACATAGCTGGGTTCACTATCTTGCATCAAACTATTTTAATCGATGGATTCGATATAATCACTTCATAGGCAGAAGCTCTCTGAGATGTTAGCTTGCCCTTTGGTTTCTCTAGGATAGCAAATAGTGAGTGCTTGATGTAGAACGTCATGGTGCATCCCATTACAATTGTACTAGCTTTTTCAATGGCGAACGCTGCTGCAGCCAAACTTTGTTCGCACAGGAAATGGCCCCTCACTACAGGGTCCCAATTTTCACTATAATATGCCTGGGGCTTTTACCCCAATGTGGTTCTCTGAGTGAGCATGGGCGTCATGACGCTGCCATTCATGTGTGAGAACAAAAAACATTCCACTGCATAATTGGGGATTCCTAAAACTGGTGCAGTGCAAATTGCTCTTTTGAGTTCAGCAAATCCTTTCTCCATGGTCTCAGACCATTCAATCTTTCTTTTCTTTCATCACCTGGGCCTTCTTTAAGGCCTGAAGCAAAGGCCTGGTATAGGAGCATCTGTTTTATCGTGTGTGGCTTAGCCGTGTTCAGTAAGGCTTCAGCCCTTTCTGGGGTCACTCTCTTTCCTTCATGCGAGATCAGCTGGCCTATGTACAGCACTTCTCGTTGACAATATTGTAGCTTTTCCTTGTCAACCTTATATCCTTTCTCAGCCAGTATAGTCAATAGCTGAACAAAATCGTGTCTGCATTGCTCCTCTGTCATGCTGCAAATTAAGATGTCATCCACATATTGAAGGACAATGCTTTCTAATGTAATATTGCTTAGGTCCATCTGCAGGACTCTATTAAAAATAGGAGACTCACAGTACCCCTGGGGTAGCCTCGTGCTTTTCAGACGCATCTGCCTGAATGTGAATGACGTCAGATCTTGTGAATCACGGTGCAACGGGATTGAGAAAAATGCATTTTTCAAGTCAATCACCATGAAATATTTTGCCTCAACAGGTATATTACATAAAATTGTAGCCGGGTTCAGGTCTAAAGGGAACTCAGCCTCAACAATATCATTTATCCTGGATTAGCCTCCAAGACCCTCCCTTTTATTTCTTGATTGGATAAACCGCAGTATTGCATGACGATTCTGACATCACTAAGATGCCTTTTTCCATCATAGCCGAAATTGTCTTAAAAATTCCTTCATCTGCCTTTCTGGACATGGGGTACTGTTGTGCTTTTGGAATAATTGCTCCTGGCTTCAGTTTGATTCTCACTTCTCCAACTCATTTCATTAAGCCTATGTCATGGGGGCCTGTAGTCTATGCTGAGAAAGGCCCTTGGGCCATGTTGTCATCAAAATATTCAGGACGGTTTCGTGCCACCATCATTCTCTGAGGCACTTCCCTTTTGATCATTCTCACCCAAAAGGTGAGACTCACCTCCACTGTTGTCTCTCCCATATCTGCTTGCTCTTCAAACTGATTGTCATCAGTGACGTTAGTCAATCGGTATCCCTCTTCAATGGCGCTTACTGCACACCATTGTCGCCCTTCATCGTCATAACCGTCAATTAAAGCCATTTTCCCTCATACTGCAGCTGTGTGTATCACCAAGGGAAATACTTGTCCCTTTTCATCGTGCATAGCTATTCTTGGCCTGAATAAAAATTAATCTGGGGTTCTCATGATCTTGTCTGCAAGGCCTGGCAGCCCTACCATTAGCACACGTATTCCATATGCGAATATTTCAGGCTCTAATGGTGTAGCCCTCATAGCTGTGTATCCTGCGTATGCTCTAATCATTTTGCATACGTTTGAATAGTGCATTCCTGGAGTTGAACATATTATGCCCTCCTCCGTGAATGAGATTGTCATATTTAACTTCGTCATTAAATCTAGACCTAAGATGTTTACTGAGGTTTGTCATGAATATAATCCAGGCACATTCATTTCACATTCTCCTATAGAGACTGGAAGTTCGTTTGTGAAGGGAACACGGCTTGTAGCTCCTGTGAAACTCTGAGTATTTATGGCATCGCCGGACAAGGAAAACTTGCCTTCACGTATGCACGAATGTGTTGCGCCCATGTCAACTAAGAAGGAATATTCTTTATCCCCTATAATGACATCCACCCTACGTTCCCAGTGAGGGTCTGGTGTCAGTGATAAGATAGAACAAATCAGGGCTCCCAGTGAGCTGTCCTAGTCCATAGACAATTTTTGTTCCACCTTGTGTTGATGGATTTCCCCCATCCCTCATGTTACTTCCCATTCCAGGGCTCACGGTCTGCCCTGTGCTCATCGTTTGTGCCAATTGCAATGGTGACTGTTGGGACTGGCCTTGTGGAAAACGTACTATACTTTGGTGTTGTGGGTTTTGCTGTGCTCCTGGCGTTTGCTGCTGTATCGTGTGATTCTGTGCAACTCCCTGTTGGAAGAATGCTGGTGGATTCACCATCTGTGCTCCTATTCCTTGGCCAGTTTGCACCATGCTTTGTGCACGCTAAATGCCCTATCATCCCACACAACCAACATACTGGTGGTGGTCTGATCATTTGCCCGTTTGACATATCTTGATTGCCATTTTGCATATTTTGAAAACCTCCTTGATTATTCTGGAAACCTCCTTGATTACTCTGCCATCCCCTTCCTCTAAATCCTCTTCCCGTAGGGTAAAACCCTGTATTGCCTTGATTATTCTGCTGTGGATTATTGCCCTGCTGCATGCTCGTTTCAGCTGTGCTAGTTATCATGGCTCCCTCAAGAGCATATTTTGACAATTTCTTCTGCACTAGTTTTGCCTCTTCACCCTTTCATGCAGGTTGTTTTTTGCGATTCTTTTCTTGCAGTAGCCTGCAATAGTGTGCGATGGTCAGCTGTATTTCTGACCATGGTTTAGCCTCGATTCCTACCAATTTCTTGAGCTGTTTCTGTACTGGCTCCGGCAGCCTTTGGCACAATATGTGGTAGAATACAAGTATAGATTTCCCCAAGATTTATGAGTCTCGAGTACCCACGCATTTTGAAAATTCTGTATGGAAATCAACGGATCCTCAGACTCCTTCATTTTTCATGTCATTATAGCTTCCATATCGGAAGTGTCTGGGTAAAGCACTCGTAGAGCTTTCCAGACTGCGGCTGTGCATTGTTAAATGGAGCTCCGTCATGCGCGGTATTAATTGTGGTCACACCAGGGTAACCTGCCCGTGTCCACACATCGTCTGCTCTCTCACCAAGTATGGTTATTAGGAGACCCCTGATATCCCCTATAGCTAACTTGTTCCCTCCTGTCATTTCTATTAACTCGTGTATCCATTTTCCGGCTCCCGATGTCAACATTGGAAGCTTGTTTTTCAAATTTTCTCGATCCATGTGTGGCCATGGAATATATTGTGGTCTTGCTCCCCCTTTCACGAGTAACGGAAATTGGGATGCATAGCCCTCTCTCGCTTCTCTCATTGTTCTCCTGTCTATTGCACGGGTAATGTTCCTGCATCACTGCCTGCCTGGTAACGTCCCAAGTCTGCTCACATAGGGCGGTGGAGATACCCCCTCTGACCGTGAGATACTTCTTCGTGTTGGTCTGACTGTGTGGCTAACTCTGATGCCCTCAGTGCAGACTCACTAGTGTCTGACCATCTTATCCCTTTTCCTCTCGGGAATTGTCCCTTTTCTCTTCCTCCTTCTCCTCGCTCTCCTCCCTTTCTGTGTCGGACATGGTCTGTCCCCAACTCGTGCAACTTCTTGTGTCTTCTTTGTTCCTACTTATTTCTAATCTATCCAGGGATAGTTCTCTATTTCCACTACTTCGTGAGACATCCTCACTGTCATAAAGCTGAGTGCTCTCTTTGTGCTTGTCTTCCACCCTCTCCTTGGGGTATTTCTTCTAACCCCATTTCGTCATATATTCTGTCAATCGTTTCTCCGATGCTTCTGGTGTCGAAGTCATCTTCAATATTCGCCCTAGACATGCCTGCTACTGAATCGTACTCAGGAAAGAATTCTTCGATGTCTTCCCAATCTACTACTGGCTCAGGTTTTTTAACCTCTCTCTCCAGATATTCAAGATTGCGTGCTCTCTGTTTTCGCTTACGTTCTACATCACCATTGAATTCTCTGCGCTTCCTATCCTCTTCTCTGACCCTGTCTTCTTCCTCTTTCTTTGCATCTCTACGTTCATTTGCCCTTCGAATTTCCTCATCCCTCCATCTCTTTATTCTTTTCTCTCATATTCTTTGCTCTTCCTCTAACCTACGCTGCTCCTGTCTGTCTTGATCATTGGCTGCTCTCTGTTTGCGATTGTGCTGTCTTTCTAGCTCTTCACGATATAACTGCTCTCGTCTCTGTTTATCTTTTTTCCTTATTCTTTCATCTCTCAATCCTTTTTCTTTCTCCTTCTCCCTTCTCTGTACATCGTCTAACCTCTCCTTTTGTTTTTGTTTTACATCATTAATGCCTTTGCCATCGAGTTTCAATAAACTCTGCCCTCCCATCCATTCGTTCTTTGCAAATGCTATCTCATCAGTTCTATCTTCGTTTCCTTTCTATCTTTTACCTTCTCTCTCCTTATCGAGAGCTGCACTTGTTTGTGTCTGGTCCCTTCTCTCGTCATCGCGTCTCTCCTTGTCCCTTGTGACTGTGGAGGTGATATCTTTATCTTTACCTTGATTTTCATCATTCCTTTGTGTAGGTGACTCATATGCCGGGTTGCTATACCCTGTGGCTGCTTTAAGTTCTCTCAGTGGGTATAACCCCTCGTCCTTATGGTTTTCAATTTCCGTTTCAGATGGAGCCGGTGATGCGGTAGGCGTCTCACCCCCCTCTGTACATACATTAAGTATCCAATCTATTGCCGTCTCCTCTTCCTTTCCCTGTTCATACATTTTCCAAAGCTCTAGAATAGCTAGGCGTTTGTCCAACATTTTGCCTGTGTATGTGGCATGCAAGTATGTCGTCATGTGTTGCAAAATAGCTTTAGATAAGGGCCCGCCCTGTGGCCAAGGCATAAACATTTTGTGGGCGGTTCCCTTAACCCATTATACACTGTATTTTTTCAGCTTAAATGCATGTTTCGGCAACTGCTTGCACAGGTGTGCTAGTGGAGTTATGTCCTCCATGTTTAAATCTGTTCTCTTTCCTTTTATATAACAGTTTATCAAAGCTTCACGTGATTTAAACAATTTCAACAATATGAGCAAGCACCAATCACTGCAAGCTCCAATCCTGATTTTTTCACTAAATGTTATATCTTTTATTTTACTCAAAAAACATCAGGTTATCTTCTACAACCTGCCAAATATCCAATCACACAGTTTTAATGCTAGTTCCTTGAAGGAAAATGTTCCGTCCTATGACATCACAACAATCAACACATAAGACAGACGTTAACAGACTAGACAAACTCCAGCTGCTCACACGTATCTCTGCCTCTAAAATTACCCCGACATGGAGTTTAAACGTATCCCTCTCGTAGCACCTTTAATCGCTGTGGTAGTCTATTCGTTCCCCTTCATTTCGGACTCTGGATACCTGTTTCTTCTAGCCGCTATATTAAGCGTAGAAATAAGGCGAATCCTCTCTCTTCTCGAGTGTCCTCCCCGGTAACCTCTCTCTTCTCAGGTGTCCTCCTCGGTATCTTCCCTTTATCTACTTAATGATTCTTGAGTCATTACTCCCTTCCCCATATATATATATATATATATATATATATACATTCTTCTCTACTTCTAGCTATATTTTGTTTTCCGCCTCCCTCTGTTACCGTTTCCCTTACTTGTTTCTAAGGCATGCACTTTTGCCAAAGCATTCACTCACCGTTCACATGTTTCCTCTCTGGACCTCGGGATCACAGCCTTCGTTACCGCCTTCTTCGGCTTTTCTCCCGCTCAGCTGCCTGTAGGAGTAGGAAGGGGTTAGGTGGGTAACACGTGTCCCTTCAGACCTCGTTCTGCAGATTTTTCATCTTTTAATTTACCACTGTCTACGGGAACTTCACGGTCTACTCAGCCGAATGGCAAAGGACTTGTGATATTGCCGAAGACCTAGAGTTACTTCTGTCGAATGTCAATGGGTGTCCTATTCTAATCGATAATCGATAACCATCCTCTGCTACCAAGTGTACTCTTAGACCCCCGACCGGCCCATAGAGTCGGAGTTTGCTCAGAAGTACTTTAAGACAAGATAGCAGCACCCGTGAGATGGATGGGTGTGCAGATTTATTACTCCAACACCAATCAAATAAGGACAACTCAAACGGTTTGGCAAAGGGAGTCCGTTTAATGACAAGTACAGAAAACAGGGAGTTATGAGTATCAGCAATGATGCGATCTTCCTTCTCGCTTCAATGCCAACGAACTTCATACAAGTTGTAACATTTATACTCAAAACTACTCGTCATCATTGACATGTAACACTCAAAAGTTGATGCGCAATTCTATTGGTTAGGAAAAGGTAACTTTACTATAGGTACTATATCTGTATATGGTAACGGAGTGAGGGGATTGAGTAAACACTGTCAGGTGGGCATATAAGCCTTTAGTTAAAAAATGACTACTGCAGATGTCACTAAAAGTACGTCCCATTGGTTCTACTAACTATAGGACCCTAGATTGTTTGGTCCATTGTGATTGGGGTGGCACCAACCCCATGCATACTTTTTTACTTTGCTTAGCAGCACGTCGAATGGTCGGCCAGGTGCCCCTTAGTTACCCGGCCATCCCCCAGTCCTTGCTACAATCAATCATAACTTTAGTAGCCATGTGTCAATTAGTTCTCTGCAGTTGGCCTCAAAACTGCATCTTCTGTCTGGAAAAGGTTCTGATATCTTCATCTAGCCTGGTGCAATTCGTAGGTGTAAACTCTCGTTTCTTCCCTCTCGGCTGGTCACGTGATTCAGACACCGTGAATTTGCTTCTTTTCCATCAATTCGTGTATTTGATTTTCATTTCACCTGCCACCTGCCCATCGCCTTCTTATCTCGACCTTTCAGAGGCAGGATATTCTGTAGTTTCAATTAAAAGTGGCTACTGTTCATAACTTCTATTGGTATGACCATGGCTCTCCGGGAATGAGCTGCCTCTGCTGAGTTTCGTTTCAGCCGTCTCTTCTCGTTTTGCTAAATGTGAAACTTTTACTCGTATGGCCTTTAGTAACTTGGGTTGATTCTGCTTCTTGTGCAAAGTGGAAATATAATAAGGTGCTTTGTTTGAGGTAGATTATGTATAGTGGCGCTTGCAACACTATTCTTCTACTAAGCATAGTGAGCCGTACTGTTTTCTTAGCTTTCTTGTGGTTCCAAGCATATTTACAGGTGTAAACTGGTCGAATATCTTCATCTTGCTTACAGCTTAAACTTCTTCCATTTTCACGTCGTTCTCTTACTTTAAGTTCCAAATCCCAAATCCCAAAAATAAAAAATACATCTTTGCCATCTGATTGGATAGATGAGGAAATATAACAGTCAACTAGGCGGCCTTGATTGACAGCTGTATAGCATTAATGATTAGCGTAAGAATTTGAAAATGGGAGCGACAGGAGAAAGACAACCTACCCCGAAACATTAGTAGTTAAGTGGTCATTAGGGCGACTTCACCCTACTGAGCCCTGAGCGCAGGTCAGTGCGGACAGGACTAGATGTGGGGATGCCTGAGATCCAGGAATGGAGCTGGGCAATCGTTGGGGAGGGTGTTGTTGGGGAAGGGATGGGTGGAGGGAGGGGAGGGAGGCGGGGAGTTTGGTATGTATATAGTTATGGGGAGATTAAGTTTAAACAAGAGCCTATGCGGACTAGAGTGTGGAATCCGTGTTGTGTGGGTAGGAAGGACTGGCTGGATGGAAGAAGGAAAAGTATTAACGAGCCATGTGGGATCTTAAAATAATAACGTGGAATGTTAGAGGACTTAATAGTTATTTGAAGAGGAATTAGGTCATGCTGTATTTGAGAAGGCAAAAAATAGATATTGCACTGTTACAGGAAACGCATCTGACGCGAGAGAAAGTAGAGCTGGTTGGGAAAAAATGGAAAGGGATTGTGGTGGGCTCATCATACTCTGCCTTGCTAGGGGAGTGCTTGTTTGGGTGGCGCCGCACGTCCCGTTTAAGCTAATCAAGGAAGTGGTGGAGACAGACGGGAGGATGGTTATAATGAAAGGGCTGATAGAGAATAAAGAAATATGTATTGTTAATACGTACGCCCCCAACCAAAACATGGCGGCATACTTCAGAACTCAGTGCACCACCCTTTGCGCGTGTGTAGGCAGTGCAGTGATTTGGGGCGGGGATTTCAATTGTGTAATGAACCCTAAGATAGACAGGTCAGATGATAGGATTGATAAGCCCACCCCAGTGGCTAAAGCATTGCAGATGCTGCTAGATGATTTTGGCTTGGTAGACGTTTGGAGAACAAAACATCCTAATGAGAGACAATATTCACACTACTCGGCCCCGCAGTAGCTGCACACAAGACTCGACTATGTCTTCGCCACTTCAGATGTGATGACAGAGAGTACCCATATAGAATATAAGGCGAGGGTCCTCTCGGATCACTCGCCCCTGGTCCTCGAATGGAAATTTTGCCCCCCGAAGGCGCGGATTCCAACATGGCGCCTCCGTGCAGAGGCGCTCAAAGATCCAGTCTTTAGAGAAGACATAAGAGATGAGATTATCAATTACTTTGAGGTGAATACTGGCAGTGTTGACTCGGCAGGAACACTATGGGAAGCCTTTAAGGTGGTTATGCGAGGAGTTGCAATAGCTAAGTCAAGGGGATTGCAGGGTGGAGTAATAGCTGACCTACAAAGAGCAGAGGATGAACTAGAGAGAGCACTGGGAAGTGGCAGTGTGGATACGGAACTAGTACTCAAATTACAGCAGCAGTGCGCGGAACACTGGGAAAAACTCTGCAACCTCAATTATAAAAAGTACATAGAAAGACAGCATGCAGGGGGAGATAAAACGGGCCGGCTCCTAGCGTGGTTATACAAGAATGAATCTCCTAGACCCCCAATTAGGACCATAACTAGAGAGTATGGCGAGGAAGCGGACACCCAAGAAGGAGTCAACAAGGAATTTGCAGAATATTACAGGGTGCTATACGAGGATAAGGAGAAAGGCAACCAAAGGGAGATCATTGAAACACTAGAAGATATAGGACTTCCCAAGATAAGTGAAGAAGAAAGGGAAGAACTAGACGCACAGATTACCTTTGAGGAATTGGAAGAGGTTGTGAGGCAGTTGCCCACTAGCAAAACTCCAGGAGCAGACAGGTTCCTAGTGAATTTTATAAAGTAAATAGGGTGGAATTGCTCCCCCCAATGCTAGAAATGTTTAATGAAGCGTTTGAGGTGGGACGGTTGCCGGAGTCGCTCAGAGAAGCAATCATAGTACCGCTCCCCAAGCCCAGTAAACCAGGGCATAGTTTTGGCTCCTACAGGCCCCTGTCGATGCTGAACAAGGACAGTAAGATACTGACAGCTGTCCTGGCAAACAGATTGCGGAGAGTAATTGGTAAATTAATTCATCCAGATCAAACAGGCTATGTCCCGAATAGGAACATAACTCACAACCACAGGCGACTCCACCGGGTGGTCGAATGGGGGAGCAGGGGTGAGGGCGAAATGGCGATTGTGTCACTAGATGCATTTAAAGCGTTCGCCTCGGTTAAGTGGCCATGGCTGTTGGCGGTCCTGAGAGGATATGGAGTAGGGCCAGGTTATATCAAATGGGCAAAGATGTTATACAGTGAGCCGCTGGCCAGAGTTCGAACAGGATCAGTGATATCTGAGAGATGGCAACTCAGCAGAGGCACTAGGCAGGGATGCCCCTGGTCCCCGATGCTTTACATTTTAGCCCTAAAGCCCCTAGCGATATACCATAGGCAACAATATGATATGACAGGTATTGAGGTAGGGGGGGAGCGACACTTAATATCCTTGTACGCAGATGACTTGCTATTATATCTGAAATACCTGGAAGAAAATCTTCAATATATTTTGGAAGTGTTGGAGAGGTATGCTAGGCTGTCCGGTATTGCAGTGAACCCCCAAAAATCTAGCATATTTCCGCTAGGTGGCTATGTGGGAACCCTTGCAGAAAAGCTGCCGGTGCTGCAAATACCGTGGGCGGTGAGCTCTTTCCGGTACCTTGGGATAGACGTGTACCACACGGCAGAAGAGGAACATAAGTGTAACACCGAGATAGCCATTGAGAAAATCAGGAAATGCATGACGTTTTGGGAGAAGTTGCCCCTAGAAATGATGGGACGAGGGGCAATGCTTAAGATGGTGGTCTTACCTAGGCTGTTGCATTATTTTAGTAACATTCCATATATGATACCTAAGAAGCTCTTTGTTAAACTGAACAGTACGTGTAGGGACTTCCTGTAACATGGCACCCGGAATAGAGTGGTGCTATGGAAGTTGCAGAATTCCCATGAAAAAGGTGGTATTAAACTGCCTAATTTTGAAGCTTACTATGTAGCAGGTCAACTGCAATATGTGGCCAAATGGCTCTCTGATGAAGAGACCCCTGAACATAGGTTGTTTGGGCGGAACTGCACCCCATTTTACTTAAAGGAAATTATATGGTTGCCTGAGTCAGAAATGAAAGAGCGCCCTGGGATTATGATGCTTGGGTGGAAAATGTGGCGCCGAGCTTGTCGGATGATGGGGGACCCATTCCCATGCTCCCCGCAGATACCGCTGGTTGCACTAGCAGGGGGAGATAAGCAGTTGAGGGTGATTATTAGGACCTACTAGGAATCGGTGGGGCTGGTTACGTTGGGGGACATTTGGCAAGAGGGGACCATTGGGGATTTTGAAGGACTTGGGGAAGTAGCGGGATTACATACAGGTCAATATGTTACGTATCACAGAATGGTGCAGAAAATTCGGAAGATGTGGCCTGCAATAATTTTGACGGAGGAACCAGATGCTAATATTGGGGCAATATATGACATATCGGAAGGGGGGCATGAGATCTCTAGATTGTATGAGATGGTGATGACTAAGATCGGGAAGAAATTGGTACATTTGAGATTGGAATGGGAAACGGAGGTGGGTGCCCCGATAGAGGATGGGATGTGGGAATGTGCCTTGGGATACCACAAGAAGGTGTCAAGAAATGCAAGATTAAAACAAATACAACTATATGTAACGCACAGGGCATACATGACCCCTCTGAGGATATCAAAGTTCAAAAACGCTGGGCGCCAGGCTTGTCCTAAGTGCGACAAGGAGAACGCTGATATGACACACATGTTTTGGTCATGCCTGTTAATTGAATGCTTCTGGGGCGAAGTGGCACAAAAACTAGCGGAGAAAGGGGTCATGCTCGCCATAGACACGGCCTGGGCCTGCTTGCTGGGAGGGTTCCCCAGATCACAGAAACTTAAGCATGTTGGAAAATTGAAAGCCATTGCACATGTGCTTACAAACGAAGGATTGCTATGGATTGGAAGAAGTGTTATAAGCCACGGGTGGAGATATGGTGGAAAGAGTTACAGAAATGGGCGGAGGCTGAGACGATGGTATGGCATGAGGCGAGCAGCATGGGAGGGGAAGAAGAAGTGGGCTCCCTGATGGCGTGGAAATCATTGATAGCGGAAATGTTTGGAATAATATCGGATCCAACAGAATCCAAGGGCAGCGAAACCCAGCCACACGAAGCAGATACTGAACGTGAAGAACAAACAGGCTCATAAAGGGGGGTGGGATGGAGGGAGCAGTGATTAAAAGACTAAATGTGTTTTATAAAGCTGTCACAAATTGCACTGCATGTTTGGTTTGTATTGTTGTTTGGTTGAATAAAATTAATAAAATAAAATAAAAAATAAAAATAAACTAGGTGGCCTTGAAAGGGCCTCACGTGGGTTAGGACAGAAGACAAAGGCCCTCATTCCGAGTAGGGCGGTAAGGGATACCGGGCACCGGTAAGGAGACCGGTGCCGGTAATCCCTTACCGCCCTACTACGAGGTCCCTTAGCGGGTCCCTTCCTTAATGCCTGGTCTGATCAGGTGTTATGGACAGGACCCGTTAAGGGACCTGGGCGCAAATAACGGGCTTGGCATACGCCGGCATGTTATTTGCGCCCTCCCCATTCCCATTGAGCCCTATGGGGGCTCAAATGGGAATGGGGAATGGTTTGGTGAATGGGGACTTACCGGTCCTGCCAAGGTCTGACTGGACCGGTAAGTCCCCATTGCACCAGACCAGACACAGTACCGTTATTGGTGGCAGTCATGGCGCAAATAGCGCCATGACTACCACCAACCTCGGAATGAGGGCCAAAGTCTGTGAAAGGAGTGCAGGATTTGATCAAAACTTCAAAAGCTGATCACAATTAGGCTAAAAGGGGGGAAATGTTCATTTTAAAGAGGAAGAATCGGCACGAAGGGGATGTTTCATTTCGGGGGGTCAAGGGTCACAGTTACGAAAAAGAAATCATGGGACGGTATTAAAAAACTACTAAACAACCATTTAGGAATGGTTTGAAAATCTCGGTGTGTAAGAGTTTAAACACATCTCTAAATTACGCTCAGGCTGATGCTGAGGACCCAGCTAAGAGATGTAGTGTAAAGTCCGCTCGTCCTCTCACCCCTGCTTTGGATTCCGCACGCATTTTGCAGCAGTAAAAAGCAGTCGGAGTCGATAGCTATTCATTGTAATTCCGGCCGCAACTGTGCCCGTCTATGGCCACCAGCACTGTTTTCTGCAAGGGGTGTAATAAGGAGCAGGACGTTGGGACCATAACAAAAGACAATCAAAATTGCTCAGAGAGGTTTGAGGATGGTCAAATAATAGTGTCCGCTGTCCTCTGCGTGCAATTTACCACCCAGCCATCACAGACATTTAATAATATTAGCCTGTGAGTCTTAAATACCATCTACTGCCAATGTTCAGCTGCCACTAGAGCAGATATTGAGACACATACGACTCGACATCAGTCATGCATCCCATGCGATCTAGTTATGAGAATTCGTTATTATTGAGGATGGGTTAAGTTTGAATTGTGACTTTTATTTGGCCTAAGACATGATCCAGCTGGGCTGGAACCTGCCCATGTAATAATTATCGAACTTTTGATCTATCTGAGGTAGAAACAAACCCTCCTGAGCGCCAATATCTGGGCATGCTTTGACTGCTCCCAATTCTAGCTACAGGACAAAAGGCAAATAAAGGCCTTGATTAATCCAGCTTTGACGGCACATGCCTTGCATGTGACATGCAATCAGTATCTGATGTGGGGTGTCTAGCCGGAAAGATTGAGTAGACAAACAGGTGCAAGGTGTAAGTGATTGCATTTTAATCAGTTTCCTTTGCCTGGCCTTACATGCCTAGATCTGCAGACTTAATGGAAGGATCACGGGTCAAGAAGCTGCTGTGCAACCTCAGAGTCCCATGTCCCAGGGAAAGCCTTTACATTATTAATAGCCCACCCTGCTGTCAATCATGCATTTTGGCAGTGACTGAATCACTACCACTTTACAGTTTCAGGCCCAGCCATAGAACGAGTTGGGAGGTGAAGTAGAGGATTTACTGCGGCGGAATTACTGCTCATGCAAATCACACACAATCGCCAATGAGTGCCATGGACTCCTAAAATAAGGATTCCCAACGCTGTTACCCCCCCTTTTAATCCCACAGTAAGTCTGCAGGACCCAGTAGTGGTAATGGTAAACAGGTTTGGCAGTCATTAAACTCCTAATGAGGCTCAAAAGTAATTCATGAGTCCCACTCCGACGCCTCACCTTGTGGCTACTTTGCGGTTTGAAGTCGGTTCAATTGTTGGCCAGGTAGTGGAAAGTGGCCACTAACAGGGTTTTTGAGGTGAAGTGCTCATTGCCTTGGAAACCCTACGAGCAGGGCCGGCCTTAGGGGCAGCAGCGCCCTGGGCGAATTGGCACCCCCCGCCTCCCTGCGCACCCCTGGTCAACAGGAGGTGGTGCAGGGGGGGGGGGGGGCGGGGCCAGCATGTGCCACTTTTTCTTTTTTTTTACCAGGAAGTAATTATGTGAATAGGTCAGAGTGGCAGCGAGTGGCAGTCAAGTGTTAATTCTGAACTTTGTGGGTCTGTCTTTGTTGTTTGTCCACTCAAGGAGGAGCTATCTACAAAAACCTACAGTCTGTGGCGCGGACACAGAGTGGCGGCGACTGGCAGTCAAGCAGTCATGGCTGACATGGCTGCAAAGGCTGCTCAACTCCCTACCCCTCGACCGTCCCGTCTCATGAAGAAGGGCGGTGCCTACGCAGCTCACGTCTTCGGTGGGAACATGAAAACTTCCTTCCACATGAATCGCAGGAGACCCGACTCCTCAATATCAACAGGAAGCACTCGACAAGTGAACCGAGGTCAGTGAACTCTATACATCTGTCCAACAAAATCTTGAATTCGAGCCCCAGAACCCCAGGCATGGACATAACAAACACTATCACGAATCAAGTAGTGTCTGAGATCTTGCGATTCCGCTCCCCAGCTCCACTACTCTGTGCTCCCTTGCCTCTAGCCCTCTTAACTGTCGTCCTTGGTGCAGATCCAGAGAAGGCATCGTGGGAGGGAGGGGAGAAGGGTCGTGGCACTGAGCTGTTGGCGCTGCGAGCCCCTGCCGCCGCCGGCTGGCCATATTATGCGTTTGCGGCAACGACCGGCGTACCCTCTGTGGCACAACATGCCAGCCCAACTATTGAGACGATGCCTGCTCCTCATTCGGGAGATCACGGCGCAGATACACGCTGAGCCCTGTGACAGCCCTCACACGGAAGGCACAGGTTCTGCAGCGGAATTGGTCTCCGCCCCTGTCTTCCCTTCTATGACACCAGCTGGAGACTCAAGCAGAGGCAAACTGAACCCCCTGAGGCACTTAAATGACAATCAGCCTCTGGAGAGTCGACTAACAATGTAGAAGACGAAACTGTCCACATTAATATTAAGAAACGCTCTCGAATGCAGCTTGAGTCATCTGTTGCGGGTAATAAACACAAACTGAACAAAAAAAAGAAGGGGAGCGGGACGAAATGCATGAAAAAAAACAAGGCTACAGAAAGGGCGCCGACTACCAAACTAACACCAACTCAAAAAAGAGCAGGAAGTACAACTAACACATCAAGGAAGAAGGACTTGACCAAACCCTTTGCATTAAATCTCCTTACACATTTTTTTAACACTCACTTGAAAAACCAGCGCGGAAACTGGGACGAATTATCTGATACTGACATTTTGGACATGGTTAAAGAAAACCACCCACAACCAAAATTTAGAAAGTTGGATGCCAAGGAACTCTACAAATTGAAAGATCCCCCAGCCCTTAAGATAACTGACAGACACACACCATCATATCCACAGTTCAAAGGTAACATGGACAAGCGCACCTCTCCAAACTCAAAGCTTCCACCACCTCAAACAAAGTCTCCTGCTACAGGAGTCACACCGCTACAATATATGCAGGAAGCTAGGTGTATTTCTCCTCTACAAGTAACTGAAGACCAAATTGAAAAAGTCATAAGCAGCCTTACCCCCTCGACTGTGACCGACAACATACCCTTGCCATCAACCCAATGGATCCTGGACCATCCAACTGTAAATGGATGGTTGGCAAGTAAAAGCATCGAAACCACCATTACAGAGGTGGTATCTCAAGTCCAACAAATAAAGTCACCACAGAGACCTTTCATCGATTTATTCCAGAGTGACATGGGAAGCTTAGCAAGGAGAGATTTAGATCGAACAAGCTTTTCGCGAGGTATAATAATGGGTCATTCTGAGCCAGTCTCCTGCCGCAGAAATTCATTGGGCTCAGTATCGGTTACATCGACCGAAAGACTCCACCATTTATCACCTTTAAAAACCTTGACAAATACTAAAATCCAACTAAATCAAAACACATCTGGAACAAAAGAGACTCCATCTAAAAAAAACAGATATTTTTCTGTCTTATCTTCTATGACTATAGCCTTAGCTCCATTTACCAAGTTATACGAATCTATAAATGAGACGCTAAGAGACCATACATCAATACAAGCTATGATGCACAGTAAATTGATCATTCTTGAAGGCTACATAAAGGCTTTGGAGGAAAGAACGAAGAACCAACCCATTTCAATAGACAGCTTGATGCATGGAACGCTTGCTACATCAATAGGTCCAAGCGCATAACATGTAAATTCAACCTGTGCAACATTCTTCAAAGAAATAAGTACTCAAACAGTAACCTTGATTGATCTAACCAAGACCCATCAAGACTTTCAGGGTGCCCCGAAACCAGCCAAAATGTTAGGGGCACAAACATCAAACTCTGATTTACAAAGGATTTTGACAACGAACAATGGAGATCAAATCACTGCGAAGAAAAGGGAAGTAGAGACGACCCACTTCGGCACCCCCAAGGACATCTCTGAAGAGCCATTTTCTATTTTTGGAAAATCAAATCTTTGAGGGAACAAAGAAGTGGATGTGAACCCCAGGCCACACTTCAACCAGGGAGCTCGTCCAAAAATGAATCTACCTGCAACAAATCAACACCCAGCGCCAGGTATTGTCACGTCATCCGGGACTCTTTCCACCACATAAAGGCCACTAACTAACACTAAACTAAATCGCTAAATGCAAGCAAGGCAAATCAAGAAAAACCCCAATATCGGTGGAAGACTTCCTGGAGCATGAAACACTGATGAACATCAGCCAGCATCTAAATGAAGAGCTCACGGGGCCGCTGGTGTTTAAGATGTCAAATGGAGCAAATTCTCGAACAGAGAACTCCCAGCCTTCAGCTAAAACCCAAAACGAGGTTCAAACCAACACAGAAGAAACATTGCCACCTTTTTTTTTACGTTGAAAGAAAGGTGTAAAAATATAATAGGCAAAATGAACTAGTGCCCCCTAGAGTCCGTCTCTGACGCAAAAGATGATAAAACCGAAAAAAAATTAACTTGCCTGCGGCATCACGTCAGGATAAGAGGAGCAGAAGCCCTATTAAGGAACAGCGTGAACACAAGCACTCGAGAGTAAGCTCAAAATACAAGAGAAACACAAAAACATGTAACTCTAGACAAGATCTTGAGAGAACAACTCACCCTGAAAGGATGAGTGCAAAGCTACATTATAGATCAAGAACTGCTATTTACAACAAGTCTTCTACTAAAAAGGCTAACCCTATAGCCAAATTCAAATTGGAGCAGATGACAGGGAACCACGACGAGGTCATTCTAAATCGGAGATTGGTTTTAATATTGTTCCATCATATTCCTCACTTGCGAGTGATCTAATCGGATGACCTAAAACTAGTCAAACCTAGCCACAGACACCATAAAGCCAGTACCACCTTACATATCACATCTACAATGGTGAGAAATTTACTAAGAGATGAAGCTAATGAACTGTTGCGCATGGACTATGATCTAATAGAACTAGATACCCGGGGAACGGCACCACAGAGACAAGACGGGAGCTCGAGGCGGCAGAGGGCCTCCTCGAAAAGTTCTATACCCTACAAAGACGACTCTCAGAATAACACTAAACAAACAACCTCCGTCAAATCGAGAAAAGAGTCTCTTTCTTGTAACACTTCTACCTCTCATTGTGGCAAGAACATGCCTAAAACTCGATTTACACAGAACCGGCAGCCTCGGACACCAAAGACCTATTTATATGGTTCACCAAAAATAACACTTGAGGAGACCAGCAAAGTTAAGTTCCACCCTACTGCAAATCCTCCCGAAACCAATGTCAGTAGAACAACAAGACCTAATACTGTAACAAGTCTAGGCGGGGAGTACAGCAGGGCAGATGCTATCTCTCAGTGTATGCAAGTAGATTAAGGGAGATTCCGGAGACAATGCTAGAATATAACATATTAAAGGTACATACCAAGCTGTTAGTTGAAACAGGTATTCACAGGAACTGCAGGAGCAGGCTGTAAACAAAGAGACAGAGAAAAGGCAAAGACAAGCAAGTACGCTGGGCAACTTGGATTGATCAGAAATAAGGGTTACTGGAATATGATAAGGGGTCTCCAGGGATTAAGGAAAGCCCTTGGGATAGGTATCAGCAGATTACTCTTAACAACAGTCATACAGAAACGTCATGACTTAGGCGTGCCGAGGAAACTGTTGTACTCAGCGCAAGGGAAAACTGAAAGACCATATACTGAGGCAGGTACGACTTCATCGGACTAGGTGAAGGCATCAGAATTCTTCCCTTATCTGATCTCAATGGAGATCAACCCAGGGTCACACTGTAAAACGGATTCAAGTGGAGACACCACAGTGGACCAAGATGTATACAAGTAGAAAACAGTGTTGAAAGAAATAACCATCGTACAGGACAGGATAGGATATCAGAAGTTGGAACAGACAGGAAGCAAGGCAAGGAGCCCAGAGGAACAGGGCAGACGGCAGAGGAGTGCGTCAGAACCGTCAGGTGGGAGCCCAGAGGAGCAGGGCAGAAGGTACAGGTGGGAGCCCAGAGGAGCAGGGTGTAAGGCAGAAGAGTGTGGCAGAGCCGCCAGGGGGGAGCCCAGAGGAGCAGGGCGGAAAGCACCGGAGTGCGGCAGAGCCGTCAGGCAGGAGCCCAGAGGAGCAGGGCAGAAGGCAGCGGAGTGCGGCAGAGCCGTCAGGCGGGAGCCCAGAGGAGCAGGGCAGAAGGCAGCGGAGTGTGGCAGAGCTTCCAGGAGGGAGCCCAGAGGAGCAGGGCAGAAGGCAGCGTAGTGCGGCAGAGCCGCCAGGTGGGAGCCCAGAGGAGCAGGGCAGAAGACTGCAGCAGATTGGAGAGGGAGCTGCAAGCATCAACAGCAACAGGAATCAAAGGCCAAAAGAGGATTTCCAGGAAAGGTCAAAAACTGGTAACAGGAGCACCAGCATGAACTCCCAGTGGAAGCAGTTGACTGACAACTGCTTCTGTTCAACGTGAGCTTATAAAGGCCCTCCCAGCCAGCAGGCCAGCAGGGTGGAGCTGATTGCAGACTCTGGCAGCTATGTTCAATTAAGTCCAGCCCTGGCTTCAGTAGCCTGCAGCAGTGGTTTCTAATCAAGTGCTCTCCAGCTCTCTGCAGCCTAGCCTGCAGTAGCTTGGAACAGGTGAATGCAATCAGGCCCTCTGCAGCTCTTAGTAGCTTGCTGCAAACAAATATATTTAATATGCCTCCTCCAGCCACCTGCCTTTTAGACAGCATACATGTCCCAGAATGCATCTGCTGGTTTAACCCAAAAACCAGAATGGAAAATGCAATTAGATTAGTCCAAAACTGCAGTGGTAAAACAAGGAAAGAAAGGCAGAGGCGCATGTAGCAGTGCTGGGTGGCAGGCGAGTAGGATCGTGACAATTGCACAAGAAATATCATTGGAAAAAGAGCCTTCACAGCCTTGTGAAAAAACTATCTCTCTGCATGGTCTGTGGTCTTGGCCCCTGAAGGCCCTAGCATCGCAACAAAAGAAATAGCCACTCCAGAAGACTGAGTATAAGTTTCACAAAGCCTCTTCATCCAGCCATCATAGAGATCAGTTGAAGCTTTGCTCATGGAACACCAGAGGCCATCACCATCTTTCGACCCCAGGAGATGTCGACTTGGAATCCTATGACATACTGTGTCTGCAAGAGACATGGCTGATACAAAAGCTGATTTTAGATGGCTATGAAATCGCCTATTCTCCAGCAACAAAAGGGCAACTTGGGCGCCCTCCTTCAGGCCTCTTGACGGCCTGTAGACATGGCTGTGGATTTACGATGAAAGATCTTCTCATCACCAACTCCTCCCTGTAGGCGTACTACTAACCTGGGCAAGCTTCCAAAAACCCTCTGTGAGCCTTTTAAGGTGCGTGCATATTCAAGGTGCTTTTCCTTGAGGAGACTAATCTGTTTCTCTTGTTCATCCCTACATTTTGCTGCCTCTAATCGTTTCGCTTCTATTTGCCTCATTCGCTCTACAATCTTGTTCCTTTCTTCTCTAATTCCGGTCAGTTCCTGAGAACCTGAATGTCCCTTTTCTATCTCGATTTCCAAATGATTTATCATCTGTAATAGGACGTTGTTATCCTGATTCTTTTTCCTGAGCCAGCTGCATCTTCTGTTGTTTCAGAGTACTTACCTGTCCCCACCGATTATAATCTTAAACACGTACTGGAATCTGGCAACAGTCGGCTCTTCTCAGTACTTGTCTATGATCAAGTCAACGATTGACTCGCCCATGGCAGAGCATCTGACAGCCCACTTCCTCATATGTGGGGACTTAAACGCAACTTGCCAACATCCAAAAATGCACTGACACCACAACCGCCACGGGCAGACGAGGAACCCTTTGGATGAACCTAATGAACTCCAGAGACTTCTATAGCCTGAATATGGCTTTCAAAATGCACAACCGGCTACCAACATGGGAACGAGACGGGAATGGGACAACTATTGACCACATTTTTGTGACAAGACTGTTACTGCAAGTAACAATCTCGTTTGAAGTCATCAAAACACAGGCAAGTGATCACAATCTCCTATCAACCACGTGGAGAATACCCAACTTTACTACCTTAAGAATGACGACCCAAATTGAAGTAAACAACCAAGGCACCAGACTAAAACTTTTTTCTCATGCGATAAAAGATCTGACGATTAAATACAGCAACTGGGATAGTTCTAGAAGCTCAAAAATGGTCGACTATCAGCCGCTTCTCGAGCCACACAAGAAGATTAGGATCAACAAACAACAAACTTTGAACCCTAATCGGCATACATGTGATAGAGATTTGGTGATGAAAAGACGTGAGTATCAGAGAAACAAGAGGTTGGCTTTAAGACTTGAACCCCTTTAGGCCAAAGCAGCACTTTTAGTAGTTACAAGAAAATATAAACCCTTGGTTCGTCACCACTGTCTCCATTTATACCAACAGGACACAGAAAAGATGCTACGAGCCTTAACAGGAAGAAATCCTAAAGAATTTTGGAACCTTTTAAGAACCACAACCTCCTCTGTTGAAAATGTTATGTTAAATAGCATCGGCGAATCGGCATGGGTCGATCATTTTTCATCTGTATTTCAGCTCTCAGCTGACCAAACGGTAACAACTCTTACTCCAGTCATAACGCCTTTGGGTAAATTGGATGATAAGGTGGCCATTATTAGCTTGTTAAATAAATTAAAAAACTTGAGGGCCCCCAGTCCGGATGTCATCACCAACTTAGATTTAAAATCTCATCCAGAAGAATGGGCAACATTCATCAGTAAAGTTCTTCGAAGATGTTCTGATACACAATCTATCCGGGCTTCTTGGACAACGGCAATAGTTGTCTGCATTTACAAGAAAGGTAACATCAGCGACCAAACAAACTATTGACCAATTGCTTTGTTGGACCCGATAGGGAACGTTTTCGGGTTCCCTCTTATTGGAAAAACTACAAACATGGGTCAGCACCGCACCTTGCAACTACAATCTGCAGTCAGGATTCAAAAGAAACATCGGAACAACTGCAAACATTCTTGTGCTGAGCACGCTAAAGAGCAAAGTGATGGAAGGGGGGCCTTGTATATTTGCCGCCTTTATTGACTTAACACAGGATTTTGACCGTGTAAACAGAGCACGACTGTGGTCAAAACTTAGAGCCTGGAATTGTCTGGAAGACATATTACAACCCATCGATTCTTTATACCCCTCTATGACTATGCGAGTCCGATTAAACCCTCAAGGGTTACTCTCGACCGTGATACCAACATCTAGGGGAGTCAATCAGGGCTGGCCCCTAGCCCCGGCTCTTTTCCTGGCCTATTTCGGAGACCTGAAGGAGAGTGAATCTTCAGTGAGATCCTTCCCATCAAAACTAGGCCAAATGAAAGTTAGCCGTTTAATGTACGCAGACGACTTAATCCTGTTGGATTATACCCCGATTGGCCTACAACGCCAACTGAACAGTCTATAACAATACATGCTGGAAAACATCTTGGAAATCAACAAAGCTAAAAATAAAATCATGACAATAGAATCCTCCAGCAAGAAATTAGAAAAACTGTCTTGGTACTTGGAAGGAGAGCCCATTGAAAAAGTGAAAAGCTTTCTAGGTGTTACCCTGGATAGTTCTAAACAACACATGGCAATGCAACATGTTCTGCGCGAAAAAATGAGAAAGCTGATGGCTTAAGGCAAAATAATTGACCAGAAATGTGGCCGCTTCTCGGCGCTCCCAGTGATCTACTTTTATAAAAGGAAGGTCATCCCCATGGTGACCTACGGGGCAGATGCAATGTCCAGTATACCTGGGGTGCTATGGCCTAAAATTGAGGCCTACTTCTGGAGATTGGTCTTGTTGATCCCAAAGTCTACGCCAGTAGCATCAATTGAACGTGAATTAAGTTTATCATCTCTGCAAAACACAGTAAACAGTAACTCTTTGATGCTGTATAGGAAATGTCAGATACCACAACCTCCTCTCATATACAGCATGATTAACAACGAGCTATAAACATCTGGAAGCAAAACGCTCACTAAATGGGGCAATGACAACAAGGCTCTATTAACCTCAATTGAGAGTGATGAGGAGGAACTGATCAAGAACCCGGTGAAAATCATGAAGAAACTCAAATATCTTGACTGGATAAAAACCTTAGAGACATCTGCAACCAACAAGCTAACATCTCACCTCCCTATAAATACGAGGAAAGTCAACAAAGTACAAAAAATAATCAAGAGATTTCCTAGTAGTGTCGCGCTGAACCTTCTTTTAAGAGCGCAACTTAATCTCTTGGAGACTAATGGGATCCGGGCCATTGGAGGCCTCTCTCCAACAAACAGTTGTCGATTTTGTAATCTAAAGGAAGAGAAAGAGACCGTGCAGTTACAAGCAAGATAAGATCGCGGTACATGCAACATTTTGTCACAAACGACCATCTGAGTGAAGAAGAGATTTGGTGGTCAAGACTGATAGCGGGTAACAGAAATTCTTGGTTAATGTCCACATTCAAAATTTTGCAATACATCACGTTGAGCCCAGTATTTAGTAGCTCAGTTGATGCTTCATGATGCAAGAACGGGCAACAAGACAATAGCCTCCAGCTTAAATAAACAGAGACAACAATAAGGGCTAACTGTACGAACGTGGAATCTGTTCAACTTTTGTAAAAATCTATTTTGATTAAACAAATAATAAAAAATAAAAAATAGGGCGCATCAGTTCTCTATTGATATTAAATGCGCTCTGCCGCCGCGGGTGCATTTAATAACAAAGGGGAGTCTGCCGCACCTTCCACCAATACGCCAGCTTGGGGGAGCCTTTGAAAGACTCTCCGAAGCTGGTGTGGCGGAGGGGGCTAATGGGGCCCTTTTGTTATTAAATGCACCCACGGGCTCATTTAATAGCAAAAGGCTGCCTGCCTCGCCTTCCCCCATTATGCCAGCTCGGGGGAGCGCTTGAAAGACTCCCCCGAGCTGGGGTGGTGGGGGAGGTAATGGTGCCCTTTTGTTATTAAATGCGCCTGCGGCGGCAGGCGCATTTAATAGCAAAAGGCCGCCGGCTGCGCCTTCTCCCACTACGCCAGCTCAGGGGAGCCCTTGAAAGACCCCCCCAAACTGGCATGGCCGGGGCTAATGGTGCCCTCGGGGGGGCGTGGCACCCCGGCGGTCGCCCGTCTCTGCCTACAAGCTTGGTCTAGGCTGACACATGCTTAGTAATGAGATCCTTACCCAATGCAGTTTCTAATTGTATTATTCTGTTTTAACACTGTGTGAAAGTGTTGGGGCACTTTACAATGAACACTAAATGACCCGAAACACAGACACAGAATGGTCCATATTGCAGAAAAAACACTTCTTGTTTAGGCAATATAGCTTGTTTGCTGGTTAGCAGTTTCATGTATACCCGTCACAAAAATGGAGCGCTGGAGAGCAACGACATGCTGGGCGAAAGGAGGAAGCCATGTATTGCCCTCGCCCATTCTGAGGCACCATCACCTGTGATCAGGCCCGGCTCAAGATGTGTGCAGGGCCATTTCAACATGATGGTTGGGGGGCCCCTACTTAGAAGGAAAATAGTCTGAGGACTCCCTGGGGTGCATGTCCTGTGTGTCATTGTGCACCTGATTCGTCTGCGCCTGTCTTGCTGCTAAGCCGGCTGGTGAGTTCTTCGTGCATTGTGCAGTTTCTCTGTCTCTCTATCCCCCTCTGCCTCCCCTCCCATCTCTCTATCCCTGCCCTCAATGGTGCTCTCCTTCCCCCCTATTTCCTCAAACTGCTACCCTATCACCTATCCTACCTTTCTTTCGAAGCCTGGAAGGAAAAAGTTCAAGAAAGATCTCCTGGTCTCCAACCCAGGCCTGCCTATCAGTGACACCTACGTTAAGGCTTCTTCCAGGTAGACTACCACTGACATCCACTTTGTCGATCCCTCTCTGGACTGATGGACTCCCCATATGGCCTCAGTCCTCTTCCCTTTCTCTTCTTCACCCATTATTCGTGGAACCAGATGGGAAGTTCTCTTGGCTCACTTCTCATCCTCTAGCTGTATCATTAATGTCTATTAGAATGCGACTGTCATGTCCCAGAGCTCTCAGCCCAAACTCCTCCTTCTTGATAGGCGTCTTCCGGCTCTCATAACTTCCTTCCTTCCCCTGCCATTCCTCCTTCTACCACCCCCTGGCCCTCTCGTCACCACTGACGGGTGTACCACATCCCTGTACCCATCCTCGGAAAACCTTCAAAGGTGGCAACCAGCTTCACTTAGCTACTCTCAATGCTCGTTCTGCCATTAAACACTCTTCTGACATCTGTCTCCTTCTTGATGACTTTGACCTTGACATTCTCGCCCTCACTGAGACGTGGTTCAATACCAGCTCTGTCACTGCTCTTGACACTCTTCTTTCTGAGGGCTACAAGATCCGCTCCAAGTCCAGGCCCAGCCTGTCTGGTGGCACAGTGGCCCTGATCTTCCCTGAATGGGTCCCTGCTACTATCATACCCCCTCAATCCTATTCTTCCTTTGAATGCCTCGTCTGCAGGCTTACTCTCACTACCATCTACAGGCCCCCTGACCCAGACTCCCTCTTCCTTTCTGAATGGGACAACCTCACATCTTCGCTCCCGAGGTCTACCTCCATGCTTCTCCTCCTCAGAGACTTCAACTTTCATCTTGGCTCTTCTGATACTGCCACCATACTCTTCCGCAACCTCTGTGTCTCTCATTCCCTCACCATTCTTCCCTCTGGTCCGACCCCCTCAGCCAGACACACTTTGGATGCGATCATCTCAGCAGACATCCCCATCTCTAACCCTCTCACTACACCTCTCTTCTGGTCTGACCATTCTCTCCCCACCTCGCACCTGAAACTCTAGGGCTCCATGGCTAAGACTCTGCCCGCACTGCCAGTCTCCTTCTCAGTCATTTGACCGATGAAGCGAGTGTCAGTCGCTGCTTTTGCCACCACTTTCATCCCCCTCCCACCTCTGCTATTGACTCTCCCACTGACACAGCCTTCTCTAACCTTCACCTCTCCATCTCCAACACCCTTGACATCCTTGCCCCTGGCATCAGAATCTGCATGAAGCCTGCCTCCAAGCGCAACAGCTTGTATGATTCCAACCTAGTATCTCTGAAGCTCAAAGTGCAAAGTTGCTGAATGGAAATGACAGGCTTCAAGCCCATCTACTGACAAACTGACCTGTCGCCAGCTCCAAAGGCAATGCTGCCTATCCATCTGCTCCAAGAAGAGGGCCCATATCCAAACTCGCATCTCTGGGTCCACCAACAATACGGTTGAACTTTTCAAAATCTGTAATGAACTTGCCAATTCTACTGCAGTGTCCACTTCTCTGCTTCCATCCCAGGCACTGCACTGTCCTCCCATTTCACAACCAAAACCCAGGACATCCTGTCCTCACTCTCCTCTACTCCCACTCTACTCCCCCACCTGCTTTCAGGCCTCCCTTGGCTCCCCTCTCTCTCCCTCTCCTATACTCTCCTCCTTCTCGCCCATAGCGCCGGATGAGGTCTCTAAATCTGTCCGCTCTATGAAAGTCTCCTCCAAACCGGTGCTCCCCTGCTCCTCCAGAACAATCAAGGATAACATTTCCTCTCTCACACCTGCCCTGGCTGATTTCTGCAACCACGGCTTTGCCACTGGCTCCTTACCACTATCCCTCTAGCACTCCCTTGTGCACGCTCACCTAAAAAAGACATCTGCCGATCCCTCCTGCACAGCTAACTACAGCCCTATCTCCACTACCCCTTTCCTGGGCAAACTCTTGGAGAAGTTGGTCATCTCCAACGGACCTGCCACACACATCTGTTGGTTGTCTTCAAGACCACCAGTCTGGATTTAGAGTATCCAGAGGCACGGAAACTGCTCTCCTGAACACCCGTGAAGACCTGCTCTCAAACGTTGATTTCAACTCTCCTTCTGTCCTCATCCACCTTGATTTGTCCTCTGCCTTTGACAAGGTCATTCATGCCATCCTTATAAAGCAGCTTCGTGATTCCCTTGGTATCACAAATCGGGCACTGGATTGGTTAACTTCCTTCCTATCTAATCGACCTTCCCAGGTGCAACTGGGCACTTTCCTCTCCTTCAGCTCATTCTCTACCTGAAGTGTCCCTCAGGGCTCCATCCTATGACTGTGGCTCTTCAACATCTACCTTGCCCATCTGGCCCATTTGATCTCCTCCTTCTCTCCTCATTTTCAGTGTAATGCTGATGACACAAATCTCTCCTTCAAGCTTCCCTCCACTGCCTCCTCTTCCATTTGGGCATGGTACATGGCTAATGATCTCTGTCTTAATGCCAGTAAGACCGAGATCCTTCTTATTGGGACCCCTGTTCCCTGCTTACCTCCCACTCTCTAGATGCCTTCCTTGGGTCTCCTCACCATTGTGTGAGACTAAAAACATTGCTGTCATCTTTGACTCCTCTCTCTCCTTCTCCCCTCACATCATGGACCTTAACAAGAAGGCCCACTTTCAGCTTCACCTCCTCAGAGATATTCTCCCATCCCTTACCTTCCCCCAGAAACTCAATGTCTCTGGTTCTCTCTAGGCTGGACTACTGCAACAGTCTCTTCCTCAATCTGCCTCTTTCCTTTCTTCGCCTCTTTCAACTAATCCAGAAAAGGACTGCAAGACTTATCCTTGGCCTCAAGCCCAGGGACCGCATCTCTCCCACCCTACCGTTTTTCCACTGGCTCGTGGCGGCTGCTAGGAATTCAAGACCATCTGCATCCCCCACAAGGCTTTCTGGGGCCTTGGACACCGCTACATCCAACTCTCTCTCCTTAAATGCCTCCCTGCTAGATCCCTTCAGTCCTCTAGCTCCAACTCTATGCCGATCAGATGTTTTTCCAAGCAGAGAGTGGGGGTAGATCTCTATTATTGTCATGATTTCTGCCCTCATGTCCCCGGCCCTCCAAGATGTCAGGCTGAAGCCAGGCCACGATCACCTTCATGGCCCTCAGGGGGCTGTCCATCCCTCCAAAGACCCACTTGGAGTCAGACTTGGCGCTTGTGGCACCAGACTCACTCACTCCCATAGGATAACATTGGGGATTGGACTTGTAGTGCATTGATGGGGACAAGATGTATGCCCCCACATATTTTGGTTCCCAGAACTGCATGTGAAGTCTAGTCTTTTGGGTGTGGTTCAGCCCAGAGTCACCTGGGATATCCAGAGACTATTTAAGCCACACCCAGGCTGAGAAACATGCTTTGCGTTTTCTGCACCTGCAGCGTGACACTCACTGTGTTCGGATCGGTCTCCAGTAGGCCTGCATCTTTCTTCTGCGCTCAGCTCCTGCAAGAACAAGAACACCGTTAGGATAGCCTTACCTTGCGGCACTTCTGCCCATCATTCATCGCTCCTTCTGTTCTGCGGGCATCTTCGGCGGTGTCATTCCCATCCCGGCACGCCGCTTCCTAAGGAAAAGGGAAAAGAACAGAAAAAAGGCATTAGTAAGCATTCTGCAAAAATCTTTGCTTATTTTTAAAGACTGTACGAGCTTCAAACGCTTACCTGAATCCCAGACGCTCTAGGGGAACTCTGTCTCCGGAACTTTTCATCCATCTGCAAGAGGGAAAAGACACTCCAGGTTAGCGTGGAAACATCTAGAGGCGCCGCATACCGCGCTTACTCACTGCATTTGTTCTTCATAACCGGCATCCACGCTGAAAACGTTGCGGCACCTAAAAGACACAGAAAAAGAACTCAGTTCAATACAAATACGAAAGGGGTGCATCGCGCAGAGCGCTCTCACTCACCTTCAGCGCTACTCATCTCAGCAGCACACCGCCATGCCCGGACGCCGGCCATCATCTAAGGAAGGAAAGGAACAAAGTTAGAGAACTGTTCAAAAGACTCATTATACTTACCTGTCAGACTCCTGCCAGTGAAGTAACTAGGCAGCAACAAGCCGCATCAATCAACGCGCCCCTGCCCTGAAAGCAGGACAGAGAGCACACTATCCAAGAAAACAAGATGAGCTGTGGATCAAAGGCAAGGGTTGGACCCCGGAGAAGAAGGGGTTCAAGCACACAGAGACAATAGGGAGTTAAACTCTACAAATCCTGTCCTGTGTTTCAGGCCCAGTCTCCAGTCGAGTAGCCTCCAGGGAAGGGTTCGAGGTCGTAAGAGGTCAGAACAGGCTGAGTGACGTCCCCGTGAATACCATGTGAGCGTTACAGAACGCAAAGCCTCACATCACAATCCACCTGGGTGTCATGGAAACATCAGAAACCGACCAGTTAGCCCACATGTTGGGACAGCTATATTCCGAAGTACATGCAGCCAGGCAGGAGACCAACACCCTAAGGAGAGAGCTGATAGTAGTCAAAGAACGCACTGATGATTTAAGCCGGCAACTTCTCCAGTCACAAGCAGGGCATGCACCATTGCCGGGAAGTGTGCCCTCGATGCCAGCACCATCAGCCAATCCCATTCAGATAACCCTTCCTGGGGCAGTTCCCTTGGCCCCGCCCAAACGATTTACGGGGGATCCCAAGAGGTTTTCAACGTTCATAAACCAGTGCCGCCTGCACTTCCTTTTCAGGCCAGGGCCTTTCCGAATAACCAATCACGGGTTGCTTTTGTGCTATCCTACCTGAGTGGTAGTGCCGCGGACTAGTCTGTACCCTTTGTGGCCCAAGACGATCCTTTGCTGCATGACTTCAGAGGCTTTCAGCAGGAGATGGAAAAGCTGTTCACCCGTTGTACTCATGGGCAGGCATTAGACAACGAACTTCTGTCCCTACGCCAAGGGAATCAAGACCTATTAACATACATAGCCACGTTCAATAGACTCGTAGTTGAAGCAGAATGGCCAGTGGAGATGAGAACCATGTTATTTCATTGGGGATTGCGGGGGGAGCTCAAGGATGTTCTCGCACAAGTAGTGAACCCCCCGAAAGACTGCTCAGAATTCATTGGCCTTGTTGTTCAACAGGATCATAGGTTGCAGGACCGAAGAGCAGATCGAACCAGACCGGGCCCTTGCCCTATGTATGTGCGTTCAAAGGACAATACTGCCCAAACAATGGAAGATTCAGTTAGAACCAATGCAAATCGGGGGGGTCAGATTCCCCCTTGACTAAAGCGGAAAGGAATAAAAGGAGACAGAAGCAGTTATGTCTGTACTGTGGAAGGTCAGGTCATTTCCTTAAAGAGTGCCCTGTGAAGCCACCGAGGAGGACGGTAGGGGACAAGGAAGATACCATCAAGGAATCGGAAAACTCCCCAGCCCGGCAAGTGTAGTGGTCTACTTGTCGAGCGAAGAAAGTGAACAACAGACCTCCCATTTTGCACTATCTGTAGTCTTGATCAATCACCAACAACCATCTCGGATGCACGCAGTAAGAGCGTACATAGACAGTGGAGCCCATTGGGAACTACATCGACCAGGATCTTGCGGAAAAGATGGGGCTTCCATTACGCCCTAAATCAACCACTGACACTGTTACCACTGTCGACCGCACGGAAATAGCTTCTGGTCCAGTATCCCAATGCACTGCAGCTTTAACCGTTCTGTGCCAGGATGGACACCAAGAATCTATTGTTTGCGACCTCATTAAGGCACCACAGTTCCGGTTGATTTTGGGAATGCCATGGTTGGTATCTCACAATCCTCGAATCGATTGGCGAGCAAAAGAATTGGCCTTTCCCGAGACTTGCGCCCACACATGTTATCGCCAAGAGAAACAACCAATAGACACCAGAACCTCCATGCTTGCGACTGTGGCAATCGGCACCCTACCAAGTGAATACCAGGACTTTCAAGATGTCTTTCAGAAAGAACAGGCTAATACTGTGCCACCGCATAGACCATACGATTGCCAAATCGACCTGATACCCGGCGCACAAATCCCTTGTGGGCGAATTTACGCACACACGGAACCAGAAAACCAGCACCTGAAGGCCTATCTTGACCATTACCTGGCCAACGGGTTCATCCGTCCCTCGAAGTCTCCAGCAGCCAGTCCTCTATTCTTCGTACCGAAAAAGGAGGGGGACTTGAGAACATGCATCGACTATCGCGCACTGAACCACATTACCGTAAAAAAACGCTACCACCTGCCACTAATCCCTGAATTGCTTGATCAAGTCAAAGATGCCCAAATCTACACAAAACTAGACCTGAGAGGGGCATATCACCTTGTTCGCGTAAAACAGGGGGACGAATGGAAAACCGCTTTTCGCACCAAATACAGCATGTACGAATATCAAGTAATGCCCTTTGGCCTTTGCAACGCGCCTGCTGCATTTCAATACTTCATGAACGATGTCCTACGGGAATTGATTGATGTCTGTGCTCTAGTGTACATCGACGATATCGTAGAATATTCCGCATCAAAGCAGGACCACGTTAAACACGTCCGATCCGTATTGGAGAAACACTGTCAACAGCAGCTCTATGCCAAGCTTGAAAAGTGCTAATTCCACGTCTCCGAGGTGGAATTCCTGGGCTTTATTCTCAGCCCGAATAGAATCCGAATGGATGTACACAAGGTAGATGCTATCCTGAACTGGCCATCCCCAAATTCATTCAAGAGGGTTCAAAGTATGCTGGGTTTTGCAAACTTCTACCGCCGGTTCATCCCAGGATTTTCGCAAATCGTGCATCCCATCACGTCATTACTAAGGAAAAGCAACAAAAAGTTCCAGTGGACAACAGAAGCCGAGGAGGCTTTCCAGGATGTCAAAGCAAGATTCACATCTGCCCCAATCTTACACCACCCTCGCCCTGATCTCCCATACCTGGTGGAAACGAACACCTCAAGCATGGCTATGGGAGCCGTCCTCTCACAAAAGGACACCGAAACGGGCCAGTTACACCCTGTTGCCTTCTGGTCGTGTAAATTCACACCCCCCGAACCCAATTACGCTATCACAGACAAAGAACTCCTGCCCATTAAGTCAGCCTTTAAGGCATGGCGGCACTACCTTTTGGGCGCAAGACACACAATCACCGTAATAACTGACCACCGGAACCTCCAGTACCTAAAAACGGCAAAGGCCCAATCCTCACGACAACTACGTTGGGCACTTTTTTTTTTTTTTTTGCTGAATATGACTACGTGATTACATTTCGACCGAGGGTGAAAAACGGGAAGGCCGACGCCCTTTCCCGTATGGGGGTGGAAGAGCAAGGTTATCAGACTCCTGACCCAATAGCAATCATCCCGAGTGACAAGCTCCTGGGAATCACAGCAACCATAACTCAGAAAGAATTACATGAAGAAATCCAAAACCTGATGAGTCCGGAGCAATTACAAGCGTGGAGTGCACAAGGAGAACATTACATGATAAAAGATCAGTTGCCCTACTTCAGGAATCGTTTATTCTTACCAAACCAAGAACTACGAGAACAAGTCATGTCCGGTTATCATGATTCCTTGATCGAGGGCCACCCCGGAATTGCTAAAACCCTAGCCAAGGTAAAATGAAATTATTGGTGACCCACGTGGCGTAAAGACATTATCCAATTCATCCTATCTTGTGGAGTGTGTGCTCAAAACAAGTCATCCAAGCAGAAACTGGCTGGGCTATTACCACCATTGTAAATCCCACCAGCACCCTGGCACACGTTGTCCCTCAATTTTATTACTGACTTACCACCCAGTCAAGGGTTTAACACTATTCTTGCGGTCGTGGACCTATTTTCAAAAATGGCACATTTCAATCCTCTTAAGGGGCTCCCAAATGCTTCCACTCTGGCAAAGGTATTTCTTGAAGGCATCGTACAGCTCCATGGGTTTCCCATTCAGTTTTGGTCTCAGACCGAGGTACTCAATTCGTATCTAACTTCTGGAGAAAATGCTGCTCTATGGCCCAGATCGACATCCGGGTATCCACCAGTCACCATCCCCAAGACGATGGTCAAACTGAGAGGACAAATCAGACGCTCGAGCAGTATCTGCGTTGCATGTTACACCAAGCTGAAGGAAGCTGGTTCGACCTATTATGGATAGCTGAATATGCTTATAATAATTCCCTACACACCAGCACTGGGCAGACACCCTTTTATACCATGTATGGCAGGCACCCACGTACTTCTGAGTTGGACGTTCCTACAACCCTGCACACAACCATTTCTCAAACCTTTAAAAGGGCAGCTGAACACCTACTTCAAGCTAAGAATCGCCAAAAGAAGTTTGCTGATCAACACCGAGCAAAGGCCCCCAACTACCAAGTGGGAGACAAAGTCTGGCTTGCGTCTAAGCACGTGTCAATTAAGGGAACCTGAACTTTCCGTCCAAGATACCTAGGTCCATTCACCATCACCTCCGTGATAAATCCTGTAGCGGTCAGACAAGCTTTGCCGTCAAACATGCAGATTCATCCTGTGTTCCACGTGTCTCTCCTTAAACCTGTTCAACCTGGGACCCGGGTAGCAATGCCACCGCAGCCAGTAGTAGTCGCCGGGGAGCCACAATTCAAAGTCAAGGACACCCTAGATTCAAAGTATGCCAAATCCAATTTATACTACTTAGTAGACTGGAAGGGGTATGCTCCACAAGACAGGACATGGGAGCCTTGTGAGTACATCCATGGACCTCGCTTGCTTAGACGATTTCATTAAAACCATCCAACCAAACTAGGACCAGACAGAAGAGCCACCTTGAGAGGGGCCTTGGGGGGAGTGCTGTCATGATTCCTGCCCCTCATGTCCCCAGCCCTCCAAGATGTCAGGCTGGAGCCAGGCCACAATCACCTATATGGCCCTCAAGGGCCTCTCCATCCCTCCAAAGACCCACTTGGAGTCAGACTTGGTGGCGCTTGTGGCACCAGACTCACTCACTCCCATAGGATAACATTGGGGATTGGACTTGTAGTGCATTGATGGGGACAAGATGGATGCCCCCACATATTTCGGTTCCCAGAACTGCATGTGCAGTCTAGTTTTTTGGGTGTGGTTCAGCCCAGAGACACTTGGGATACCCAGAGACTATTTAAGCCACGCCCAGGCTGAGGAACATGCTTTGCGTTTTCTGCACCTGCAGCGTGACACTCACCGTGTTCGGATCGGTCTCCAGTAGGCCTGCATCTTTCTTCTGCGCTCAGTTCCTGCAAGAACAAGAACACCGTTAGGAACAGCCTTACCTTGCATCACTTCTGCCCATCATTCATCGCTCCTTCTGTTCTGCGGGCATCTCCGGCGGTGTCATTCCCATCCCGGCACGCCGCTTCCTAAGGAAAAGGGAAAAGAACAGAAAAAAGGCATTAATAAGCATTCTGCAAATCTTTGCTTATTTTTAAAGACTGTACGAGTTTCAAACGCTTATCTGAATCCCAGCCGCTCTGGGGGAACTCTGTCTCCGAACTTTTCGTCCATCTGCAAGAGGGAAAAGACACTCCAGGTTAGCGTGGAAACATCTAGAGGCGCCGCATAGTGGGCTTACTCACTGCATTTGTTCTTCATAACCGGCATCCATGCTGAAAACGTCGCGGCACATAAAAGACACAGAAAAAGAACTCAGTTCAATACAAATACGAAAGGGGTGCATCGCGCATCGCGCTCTCACTCACCTTCAGCGCTACTCATCTCAGCAGCACGCCACCACCCCCGGACGCCGGCCATCATCTAAGGAAGGAAAGGAACGAAGTTAGAGAACTGTTCAAAAGACTCATTATACTTACCTGTCGGACTCTTGCCAGTGAAGTAACTAGGCAGCAACTAGCCTGCATCAATCAACGCGCCCCTGCACTGAAAGCAGGACGGAGAGCACACTATCCAAGAAAACAAGGTGAGCTGTGGATCAAAGGGAAGGGTTGGACCCTGGGGAAGAAGGTGTTCAAGCACACAGAGACAATAGGGAGTTAAACTATACCAATCCTGTGTTTCAGGCCCAGTCTCCAGTCGAGTAGCCTCCAGGGAAGCGTTCGAGTTCGTAAGAGGTCAGAACAGGCTGAGTGACGTCCCCGTGGATACCAGGTGAGCGTTACACTTTTTGGCAGGGGCCTCCCTCTGGTATGGCCTCCCTGCACCTCTCAGACATGAGCCAGACTTCCTTAAGTTACAGAAGCTGCTCAAGACCCTGCTATTTTCTACTTCCTTCTTTCTCGCCCCCCCCTGCTAATACCCCATCTGCTGCTGCATCTGGCAGGCTGCTCCCTTATGAGTCTTACAGGACACCAGGCCCTCCTTAACTGGTCTATACCAGCACACCCCAAATCAGCACTGCCCTTCCGGGCCCCCTTCCCGAACTAGCCTGGTGGGTTGGGCATCCATCCTGATTCTGATCCACACCCGGTCCTTGCACCTAGCCCCTTGCATCCCCTGCCACTTGCCCCCTAGGAACCCCCAAGCACTTGCATGGCCCCTAGCCCCTGGGCCCTTTCTTCCTTATTACTTATTACCCCCTGCTTATGCCCCCTCCCCTGAATGTCACCTATCCCCCACTCTGCCCCCTCCCCCTGCACTTCTTGTTACTGCACTTGCACGATCAGAATGTCACATGGCCTAGTAGGACTATTATTGCTTTTTTATCTCCACTGTTCCCACTCTCCCACCCCCTTTTTAACTTGTGACACCTGGAAACACAGTTTTGATGTATACTGTGCCTTATAAATAATCTATGAATGAAAAATAGACATACATTACAGTGGCGAAAAAGATAAGGTAAATAGCCGCTAATTATCATGAGATGGCCAGTGAGCACGGATCTTAAACACTAAATTCCCACTGAAGAGCTATAAACCCTTCTTTGTCAGCAAGTGACTGATGTGGAGGAACCATTGTTAGAAGGCAATCAGGTGATAACACTTCCGTATATTTCGTGGGAAGTCATGGCCAGAAGGGCTCCAGGAAACGCAGCTTGTAATGCAAGCACAGAAAAATACACATTTTAAGCCCAAGAACAATATTGGAGAAAGGAATATATTGCTGTGTTACACGACTGCTGACTGGCCCCAGAGGGCTGAGGCCCCCCCTGAGCCTCGAGGCCCCTTCATTTGAAAAGGTTGAACGGCCCTTACACCGTCCCTGCCTGTGATGGGCTAGAGCCGTAGGGGCACCCTTTGACACCCTGACAGGTCTCGAGAAGACCCACTGATGCTCACCGAAGCAATAACATGAGGGAGAAGAGTTTTTAGCTGGTTTTCTT
Organism: Ambystoma mexicanum; assembly: GCF_040938575.1. Classification (NCBI taxonomy): domain Eukaryota; kingdom Metazoa; phylum Chordata; class Amphibia; order Caudata; family Ambystomatidae; genus Ambystoma; species Ambystoma mexicanum. The sequence continues at coordinate 951,259,148 of NC_090934.1, read as the reverse complement.
TTCAGTGATGTTTTATCTGCCCCAACAGGGCCTGCAATGGCTAAAAAAGTGCACAACACCTGAGGAAGCCGTGGGCAGGCTGAATCTACATGGTGCACCCCCCCACCCCCCAAGCAAATATGTTTAGCTCCACCCAGCAGACCAGAGGGTGGGCTTTGCTGGTGGTGATATCCGCAGGGCAGTGTGTAACTGTGCCAGCAACCATGGTACAGGGCAGTTGCTCGCAATATGTACAATGAACCCTATTCTACTGGCGTGATGGGGGCCCCTGCAGCCCCTGCGGTGCGGGGGGCCCACCAGCACATGTCCTGGGATGTTTAAATTATTACATTTTGTTCTTTTTGATTTCACTTTGCATTAATAAAGAAAATATTTCTGTAACAGAAATAATGTCTTTATGAAGGCACAGTGACTACAAAAAGAAACTTTATTTTTGAAGTCCGATGGACCCCACCGCCCCATGCAATGGAAGACCCTAGGCTGGAGGCCTCCATCTCATGGGGTGGGGAAGCCCTATGACTTCAAAAAGAAACAGTGGGCCTCATTATGAGTTTGCCGGTGCTTCCGTGAAACTCTGCAAGCGGTGCTGTTCCGGCCGCCAGGTCTGACCCCGGCAGGCAGGACGGCAACCGCCCGCAAAGTCGTAGTGGGAGTGGAGGCAGATATCTCAAAGAAGGAAATAGCTGTAGCAATCTCACAATTACAATCTGGGAAGGCTGCAGGCCCAAATGGCTTCCCAGTGGAAGTCTGGAAAAAGTTAAGTGGGGAGGTGTTTGGGCCTCTCAATCGAATGTTTCTGCAGAGCAGAAGGCAGGGTATATTACCTGATGATTCGCGGAAAGCATGAATAGTGGTCATTCCCAAGCCGGGCAAGCCACCGGACTGTTGTGCCTCTTAAAGACCAATCTTGCTAATTAATGGAGAAGCTAAAATTCTGGCAAGGGTTTTGGCGAACCGTCTGCTACAGGTGATGGAGTCCCTGGTACACCCGGACCAGTGTGGGTTTATGGTAACCAAGTCTACTCGTATGAATCTGCGAAGGGTGCAGCTGGCACTAGGCAAGGCCAATACAATCCCTTGGCCACTAGCACTATTGTCTGTGGACTTTGAAAAGGCGTTTGATTCAGTACACTGGGACTCGCTGTGGGGAACTATGGAAGTTATGGGGTTTGGCGGGAGCTTCCTGAGCTGGGTGCAACTACTGTATGAGTCACCTGTGGCAGAAGTGCGTGTCAATCGGGTCTGCTTGAGGGTTTTTCCCCTGTGGCGAGGCACGAGACAGGGCTGTCCCCTCTCCCCTTTGCTTTTTACCCTGGCAGTGGAGCCGCTGGCTAGCAGGCTTAGGAAAAGCACGGACTGGGTGGGTTTCAGGTGGCCCTGGAGAGGTGAGGAACGGGTGATGTTCTGATATACATGGGCGACCCATCAGTATCCTGCCCCGAGGTGACAAAGATACTAAGCGAGTTTCAAGGCACCAGCTGCCTTAGTGTCAACTGGCAGAAGTCCGTCCTCTTCCCCATACAATGGGGGGGGGGGGTTGCGATGCTCCCACAGGACTGCCCATACCAGATATCTACGGCTAGCTTCCGCTACCAAGGAATTCATTTGGGAGAACATCTTCCGGTGTTTCTCGACCTTAACTTACGCCCAATAATTGATGAATTCAAGTTCGATGTGGTGCACTGGCAAGCCCTCCCGTTGAACTTGATGGGCAAAGCGGCCCTCTTCAAGATGATAGCCTTGCCCAAGTTTCTCTACGTGTTGCAGAGTGCCCAAACTCCAGGTCTCTATGCAGGTGTTTGAGGGAATAGATCAGGTTCTATGAGAACTGTTATGGGGGTAGACAAGTCCATATTGCTCTAACTCTTCAGCGTTCGGTCTGGGAGGGGGGATTGGCTGCCATGTCTACGGCAATATTACTGGCGGGCCCAGTTGGCAGTCGTGAACGACTGGCTGTATGGGAGCCCTCCGCTGCCTCACATTGCAGTAGAGCAGGGATGGATGGGGGAAGGGCCCCGATGCAGGTTCTGTAGAGGGGATGGGAGGATGGAATGTGTCTCCCGCTCATGATGAAATATATACAACAGGTGTGGGTTGAGGTGCACGGGCACATTGGCTGGAGAGGTAGACTGACTCTGAGCCAACCACTGTGGGGCAACTCTCATTTCCCTGAACTCTGCAAGATGGGTCACTTTAGGTGCTGCGAGGGTAATGGAATCATGCATCTGTCAGACGTGGTACAGAGGGGCTGCCTTGTTTCTTTTGAATCTGTGCAGGAACGATGTGTTATGGGTGGGGTGGAATGCTTAAGAAATATGCAGCTATCGCATGCAATGAGAGCCCAGTTCCCTGTGCTGAGTGAAGTCCCACAAAACTCCCATTGGAGGCAAACCTGTTTGCAGGGCGGGTGAGATGAAAGTCATGTCTACGTTATGTCAAGTGATTTTGGCTTTAGGTACTCAGGAATTGTTCCGTCTCACTCAAAAATGGGAGGGGGACCTAGGCCCCATGGAACCAGAGGAGTGGGTGGAGGTGCTGATGTTCCCCCGGGAAATAGGTATATCCACCAAGGTCCGCCTTATACAGTATAAGATCCAGCATAGGGTCTACTGTTCCTGTGTAAAGCTACATGAGTGGGGATGTGTGGGGAAAGACTGCTGTTTATGATGTGGGGGGCAGAGATGTACGTTCTTTCATGGCTTATGGGAATGCCTGAAAATTCAAATATTGTGGGGGAAGTGCATACATAAATTGACAAGGGTAATGAAAGTGGAGGTCCCCAGAGACACAAAATGTGTCTTACGTGGGGTTTGGGGAGAGGAGGAGTTCACCAAGCATGAGAGGGTCTTTTTGGGGGTTATCCTTCATCTAATTAACAAAGTTATTGCGGTGCTGTGGCGTGCACAGGAATGCCCACGGATGGTCAGTTGGGCTGCAGAGATGGACATGTGAGTGACCCTGGAACAGCGGATGTACAATGCAAGAGGGTGTCGACCAAGTTTATAAAGATTTGGGGCAAATGGGAGAAGAGAGGTGGGGGTAAGAGACTTTAATGGGCAGGTGGAGAAAGCCAGATGTTGCTGCGGTTGATGATCACACAGGACTGCTGCAAAATGCTTAGTCATCTTATTCTTTGGTTAACTGCTCGAGCTATTTTGTCTTGCTTTTGTTTGTTTTATTTGCTTATATAGCGCACCGAACCCGGGGGTATCTGAGCACTTTACTTGTGGAACAACATGGTTGACAATGATGCGAAATACAGTAATATTTTCAGTAATAGACATGGTAATATACAAAAATATGCACAATAATAATATACAATACATAATAAACAATGTTCACTTGCAATGTGAATTATGTTTAGCTGCTTTCACCTGTTATGGAAAATAAAAACATTATTTATAAAAAAATGGTAAAAATCTGGCCACCGGGAGTAGGACTGACACCAGGAGACGTTCAAAGAAAATAAAAAGCAGCAGTATGTTTAAAACTACTTTTGGGGCTCCCCAACTGGAATTCGTATGTTTACTGGAAGTCACATTTGTAAACACACTGCAATCTATGGAAGTATTTGACACCAGTATTCAAAATGTTTGGACTTAAAAAAAATCCTAAAAGGGTGCAATCATAACTGAAGCACTCCTACTTGCCACCTCGCCAGTCATGCATACATTCTCCCATCCCTAGCCTCTCCCGCTTTGTGTAAGGAATCTGTAAATTCCCTTCTCACCACATTTAGCATGGCTCTTGTTATGTGTATGGGAAACGTACTCCATTAAATGTGTCAACAGCAATAATGACACCGACAGGAGCTGGGGACTAAAATGTACGTCTTTTATTCCCTTCTCAACACTCAACTGACTCGCCACACCCCTTGCTGTCACGTGAGCCCCATGCCAAGACCCAGGGCTGGTATACATAGACGTGGGACAGATAGCCCAGACATAGGCATGGTACACTACATCTCCCCCTTACATAAATCACTACATATCACACTATTCAATTTCTTCAATCCACCTTAGTGGTTTCCTGATCACTCTCTTCGATGGACTCCGAGACATAGCCACTTCGGTATGTCTACTACTAAAACTGTCATCAGTATCTACGTCAGCATCCATATAGTCAGATCAACTCACTTGGGAGCTGACTATATCAGTTGGCTCTTCGTGAAGAACGATGAATTTTTGTTGATGGAACGACCAGAACCTTCCGCCGACACATGGGTCCTTGAACTGCTGTCACAATCAATGAACTGGGAACAAATGCATACACATCCTTATACAGCTGAGGTTGGCATACTAGTACGGAGTCACCTATTTGTATATTCGATTTCCAGATCCTTCTCCGATCATCTGCATATCTCTTCATTTGGTATACACGCATTTCACTGTGGTATTTTTCATCGCATGTTTTTTCATCGCCATTTTTATTTCGAAAAAAACTCGTTATTTTTTTTTTTTTTGGGGGGGTTACAAAATTAAATATATGGTTGTGGGTGTAAGGGAATTTTTTTTTATTTTAAAAAGGGGGGTTTGGGGGGGTAACCAATCCGCGCATCAGACCCAGTCCATTCAATCTAACCCCTGAGCAAATCCACACCCTGTACCGGTTGGACCGGGACACCATCACCACCATTGTGGTCATGATATATGACGACATCATCAGCCTCATTGAAATACGCACTGTCATCCCCCCGATACTAAAGGTGGTGTCTCTGCTCCACTTCCTGGCCACAGGCACCTACCAGCAGACAGTGGGCCAGCTGCATGGTATATCACAACTACTCTTTTCACGCATGCTGACCCAAGTGCTGGAAGCCCTCTTGAAGCACGCTAGCACCCACATATTGCTACCACAGACTGCCCAGGAGCTTGCCGACACCAAAGTAGGCTTCCATGCACTGGCAGTCATGCCAATTTACGTTGGTGCCCTCGACTGCACCCATGTAGAATTGGTAGTCCCTCATAAAATAGAGGCGGTGTACCGCAATCGCAAGCAATACCACTCCATCAATGTGCAGAAGGTATGTGACTCCAGCAAGATCATCACACATTGTTGAGCTCGATATCCCGGATCGACACATGATGCCATGGTGCTGCGTAACTCCACGCTGCCCCGTCACATGGAGCGACATGCTGGACGATGTGCCTGGCTGCTTGGTAAGTTGCCTGCCTGGGGCATGGCAGTGCATCGGGGTGGTGAGGTGTGGAATGCATACTCCACCTGGGTAGGAATGGGGGGATGCATACTCCACATGGGCGGGAATGGGGTGGAATGCACACTCCACCTGGGTGGGAATGGGGGAGGAATGCATACTCCACCTCGGTGGGAATGGCCGGTGAGTGGACAATGCACTCAGAGCAAAAAAACGTCTGAACTGAACCTCCCAACCCGAACATGACACATCAATGCCACACATTAGTTCAATGCCGTACATCAATGACAACATGCAAGACGCACAACCAGGCCACCATAGGTATGTCAAGAGATGCTTGACTAAACATGATAACAACTGTGCCAGTGTCGCTAGTGTGATTAGGCACAGAGTAGCATACACTGCAATAATGGGAGGCAAGACATTGTTCCGCATCCACAATACATCCGCACCAGCATGCAAGTGTACACCCTGCATCATCTGTACAACGTAATCCACACTAGCAGACCATATTGCAGTACACAATGCATCCACTCAATCTGTGTACCTACGTACCGGGACATGTGCATGTCAACACCAAATAGCTGCGGCCATGGCGTGAATCCTAAAGGTGGCAGCACAGAATGACTCACAAAGACCTCTTTGTGATCCCATGCAGGTGATGGAGGCTATCCCTTGAAACTGTGGCTACTTACCCCTGTGCGGAACCCGCGGAACAGGCACGAAGAGGAGTACAATCGGGTTCAAACCCATACCCGTGTCGTGACTGAGCAGACCTTTGGCCCGTTGAAGGCGCGGTTCCACTGCCTAAGCAGGTCTGGTGGAGCACTCCTTTATGGGCCTCAGAAGGTGGCGAAGATCACCATGGTGTGTGTCATGCTGCACAACATGTGCATCCGGAGAAATGTACCACTGCCACCTGACATTGACATGCATGCACCGGGGGAGGATGATGAGGATGATGGTGGAGAAGTAGCACCCCTGCCAGTACGTGATGCACAAGATGCCCGTGCTGTACGCCAATCACTGACTGACGAATACTTCTGACACACAGGGACGTTGCTGGATATGTGTCGGTGCTACACTGAGCACTGGGTCCATATGGACATGCACACAGGGTATGTAGGGAGTTGGGCACTGTGCACTGTCATGAATAAAATGATTACACACGAAATGAACAATGTCCAGGCATCAATTTTTTTTTTTGCACACAACGGGTGTATTAATGAAAACTACAGAAAAGTGCCAACCCCTCCACCACTCACACACCCTCCCCCCTAACCCCTCTCCCCCAACACACCCAAACTCTCCATATCCCACAATGAACTCCCAATACCCCCCAATGAACTCCCCATACCCCCAATGAACTCCCCATACCCCACAATGAACACCCCCTTAATCCCCTATATAACACCAACACCACCTCCCCCCACACCCATTGTCATACCACACTATTTGCGGGCTTTCTATGTGTCCGGGGGCAGCATTTCGGTCTGCCTTGCAATCCGCCTTGTCAGTCGCACAGGGCTGGAGGGTCTGGAGGATGCGGGTGTGGAGGATGGGGTGGATGCAATTGGGATTGGCACGGCTGGCGCATGTTGTTGTTGCTGCATGTGTTGCAGTATGCCGGTCAGGACCTGTGTGACTGCCCCCAAACTGTCACGGATCATTACAGCACAGGCATTGATTGCGGCATTGTTCCCAGGATTGGCCTGACGGATCTCTCGCCTTGTCTCCTCCCTGTCAGCCACATATTGGCGCACAAGATCAATCATGGTGTCCTGCCTTGCCTCCACCCTTGACAGCCGTGCCTCCAAGTCAGTGGGAGCAGCAGAGGTTGAGAGTGCTGCGGCAGGGCGTGCCATTGCAGGGCTGGCCTCTGGGGTGGTACTGAGTTTGGGGCTGTGCAGCAGAACTGCTGAATCCAGCATGGGGCTGGAGAGTGAGGCCTGAGTGGCGTGTTGGGGGTGTACGGGGGGCTTGGGGTGTGTGGACATGCCACATTGATTGTACCTTCTTGGTCCACGTATTCCTCCGCTCCTATGTCCACGTCACTGAGTGGGGCTGTGGCTGCTGCCTCACCCACTGAACCTATGGCAGCGGAATAGGTGCCACTGGCCTCCCCTTCCACTGTTGTTGGCAGCTCTGTGGTTGCAGTCTCATCCGCTGCTGTGGGGCCCTCATGTGCCGGCATGGCCTGTGCACTCGCCCTGGCTTGCACTGCAGGCTTCGATGCTGCCCTGGAGGTGCTTTGGCCAGTGCCAGGTGTTTTGGCCCGGGACGTGGATGGCCTTGTGGCTGGGTACTGACTGCCATCTTCTCCATCGGTGCTTGGGGGGGAAGAAGAGATGCAGGGCATCAGTGATGGTGTTACATGCAAGATGCATGAGGTGGTGCTGTGGAGTTTTTCATTTCTCATGCATTGATATCTTACAGGTGTGTCACACAGGGTAGTTTGAAGGGGGGCATATTGGCATTAGGCGTGACGTCTCAATTTGGCAATGATGCATGCCAGGTGGTATGCCGTTGTATTGGGGTTTGTGTGATGTATGACATGGGAATGGTCCCTGTGTGTTGGGTGTATGTTGGTAATGGGATTGGCACACAGCATGCATTTCAGTGTGGCAGGGTTTGGGCCTCCATCTGGACATGGATATGTTAATGTGTGTAGGATGGGCCATGCATTGCCTTGCCTAGGCTGTATTCCACATCACTTGTGCTATGTCATGGTTTGCCCTACTGGGGTTTGCAGGGTCACTCACCTCCATCTCCAGATGTTGCGGCACCCGTTTCCATTTCCCCGAAGCCCTCTATCGACTCCATCTGGATGGTTGTGCTGCATGTTTCCTCCCAGCGCATGAGTTTGGCCGGGCAGTGGGCACCCCCGCCTGTGGCCATGGCCTCCCGACGATTGCTGGCCAGGATGTTCCGGACCCTGAGGCGGAGGACGTCCCATCTTTTTTTGCAGTCTTTGACTTGCGTGGCGTTGTGCCAACTGCAGACAGCTTGCGTGCAACCTCCTCCCATATCTCCTTCTTCCTCAGCTGCACCTCCGTTTTGAGGTTATGGGTGAAGACCTCATCGGCATGGGCAGCAAGGGTATCTGCCAACATATTCAATTCCTCATCTGAGAAGCGCTTTTGCGCAGGCGGGGGTTGGTTTTTCAGGTAGCCTTGGACATGTTCTATTCAAAGGCCCTGGACTCTCCTATGTAGTTCTGGTGGATTGGGGGGATTGCAATGGATTGTGTTTTTAAAATGGCCGCCGGCGCATTTCCCATTCTGACGTGATGACGTTACTTCTGGGTCCGGTATTACGAGCACAGTATTTACATGATATTATTACCGGGTCGGTATTAAGGGGTGGCTCCTAGGCGAAGGCTGTATCGACAGGTCCCGTGATGCCGCTATCGGGGGGTTGGAGGGCCTTTAGCGGCATGGCGGTATGGCCATTACCGGCATGGGGGTTCGCGTGTGCTCGCGCACTCGTAATCAGCTGCTATTAGCGGCGTCCAACAAGCACGGACCCGCTACTTCCTCCATGCCAGTAATGAGCCCGTTTTTAGCGAGATTCTCGTAATGAGGCCCACAGACTTTTCAATAGCAACTCGTTTACACACCCATGTAATCGCTGTTATCCAAGCTGGCAGCTGTTAAGGCGCGGCCACCCTCGTATCATTAAGTAATCATGAAAACACTTGGTTTTTAATGAGTAAGACTGTCTAAAAGTCTGAAGTTGGTGCGGTCAGATTGCCCTGCAGCGCGGTAGACTGCGCCAGTCTATTACCATGCACTTTCAATTAGGGTGTGGGGAGGTGGGTTTCCGCCCTTTGCAATCCACGGGAGCATCACTACTGGCAGGCAAAGAAGTGTGCATAAATCTGCACACTATGCAAAAGAGGAGAGAGACCCAGAAGGCCCGCCTGTCATTTAAGTACACGAGGCAATGCGTACAGGAGAGGCTGCAGAATTGAGGCCTTTGAAGAGATCACAAGCGGCCCTATTAGTTTAGTTTAGTTTATGTATTTGTAACGCGCACCGAACCCTGGGGTAACAGGGCACCAGAATTTAAGAGAGGGTTACAGGCATACAACAGGATTAAGACAAACAAAAAGTGCTGGTCGACTGGTGGTCACATGATAGTCGAATTGCAAAATAGGATTATCCAGCATCAGATGTTCATCTACCCCTGGCCTAACTATATTGCATATTACTTTGTATGTTTGCACTTGTGCACTGATAATGGAAAACATAAAACCAGTGGTGCTAGTGCAACAAAAGGAACTAGTGGTCGTGGAACTATAAGCACTCCCATGTCTTCTGTTAAATCAGGGTAAGGTTATATTATTTGCCCAGGATCACACACTTGGCACACAGCACGTAAATCTGTATACCAACATGTTAAGCCAAAAAGAATATAATTGTAGTTTTATTTTCCATTTCCCCAACCAAGTTCCAAATGCAAAATAATGCAAGCCTGAAAAATCAATGTAGCCACTGTATGTCCAGCGCTTTTCAAGAAACACAATAAAAATAACTCAGATATGGAGATTCTTGGTTGCAAACTTCCATCTCATTGGAATGCATGATTTTAAGAACATTCGACTATCCACATAAATGCAAACTTTATTTGTTTGCATGCCAACCTAGTAGACACTATAGATATACCCACATATTTCAAAGGGTGCTTTATTGTGTTTCTTGCTGTAACTGTCACTGATTTGCAAGATGACTGGTACCAGGCATGGTCTTTCAGTTTGGAAGGTCCCATTATGCATAAGAAAGGCTCTACTACTCGGGGCTTTAAGTGATCCGGGGCTAGCCGGGGCGGACCCGAGCAGGCTCAAACAATTGTGTCTGAGACAGGGGGTTAGCCATAGCTCCCCAAGGTCCCCGGCTAACCTCAGACCACTAAAAGCCAAGACTTTTTTTACTTAATCTTGAAGCTCTCACGGATAAGCGAGAGCTTTGGGCTTTAGGAGAAAAGCCGTGTCTTCCTTTTCTTTGGGGCACCAACCCCTGCAAGGCACCCCTTGTATTAGAAATGCAGGGATTATCAGCCTCGCGCCCCAGATGAAAGGGTGATGATCGATGCAAAGTGTTGCCTGGCAGAAGATCGGTGCCGCAATGGCAACACTTATCTGATCTGAATGGCTCCTGTTAGGACAAGGGCCATTTGCAAAATCAAGCTGGGGCTCTTTCGGAGGCGTGGCACAGGCATAGACAGGGTAGGGCCTGAGCGGGCCAGGGGTGTGGCCTAACAGGCGGAATTCAGGTGAGTCAAGTGTTGCCTCTTAATTCCCCCTTAAGAGCCCCGGTGCTAAAATAACAAAAGAAACATGTTGGAGAGTTTGTTACGGTGCTGGCTGCAGAGCCAGGGACGCTGCCTGTGTGTCTCGAAAGGGCTGCGATTGAGAAACGGTGAGAGCTTGATCCTCCGAGCCGAGCTAATGATCTTTTGAACTAAGGGTACGCACTTTCAAAAACAAATTAACTACCTGCTAAGAAATGCGAGCTAAATGCCAGAAAGAGAGGAGTCTGTGTCAGTGGTGCTGGAAATAGGGGTGCTGCAGCACCCCCTGACTTCTTTGGTTGGCCTCAGCAGGATAATAGACAGTTAAGACGCTGCTGTACCCTCTCAGCAGTGAGGGGTAGACCCCACTGGTCAGGCATCCAGAGTTTCTACTCAATCCTCTTGCTATGGTGTCTAGTGGACTTGTGGGCCGCACCACGCAACCAGCAGGACAGCCTTGCTTTTATGATTTTATTTTAAATAAGGAGGATTGCTACTCTCTTACTGGCAGGGTGACAGGTTTGGAGCAGGAGTGTCACAGGTTTGAATGGGATAGTGCCATCACATCTGAGCATATCACCTATAATATTAAGGTAGAGTTTTTTTCCCCTATGCGAGCCTTTGCGCTTTTAACTTCAGTTGTCCGACAGGACTGAAGGACCTGAGCACAGAACGCAACTAGTCTCAGCCCAAAAGGGCACGATATAAACAGCAACAGATAAGATTGGCAATAACCGCAAGAAGACCTATAAACAAACACAGAAACCCTAAAACCACCAACCAGGTCCGTGAACCTGTGTACAACCACTCGGTACTGTGGGATGTTCTGACCGACTAGGCTCTGCCGTGCAACATCACGGTGTGCTGCTTTCATCAGAAACAACAGAATGGCCGCCAAGAAGCTCTATGCGCGCTAAAAATCTCTGAGAAGTGCGCAAGGGAACCGGAAAAATAGGCTGCCAAATCTATTTTGCCTATGTCAGTGGTAGAACAGGAGACCACACTGCCAAAACCTGTCATTGGGCTGCCCACAGAGTGAAATGGAACTACCTGAAAAGGCAGTGCTGCATTGCCAGGAAAACACAGAAGTGCTGTAAAATTCGTTTTTCCTTGGCTGTGGGAATTGTAAATAATGGTTCCCCAAACATCAGAAAAGATCCAACATCCTTGTTGGGTGTTAACCATCAATTTATTTAAATAATCCCCATAAGCACAATGTCAGGAGAAGCACATTTCATCACAAGAATATCCACATTCAAAAAGGTGCTTGCCTGGGAAAATATGTCAGAATATGGGAGCAGTACCGCCGCTCGCCTGTGTCAAAGCTGTCATTTACTTACCCTGTTAGTTTAAAACTTGTGTCTTAAAATCAAATTGTGGAAAAGAAGACACTTGCCATCGAAAGCCATATAGGTTGCTACTATTCAATCTATGTGTGCTAAAAAGACTGGAAAAAGAGATCTGTGTGTATATTTGTTGAAAATGTAAAGTTTATTTAGAAAAGACGATTTTAAACAAAGTGTTTTAAAGTGAACTGATGTTAGCCACAGTACTTTAAAAGCGCATTCCACTGTTTGCCCCAAACAAAGGTGCCTTCCCTTTTGCTCTCTGCCCAGGAAATCTCATTTAGATGTTAATGAAAGGAGGGGGGGATTCTGCTCTGCTTCTCTGAGGAGAGACAATAGGCTTCCTGGACTGAAATGTAATGCAAATTCGGGTGTCAACTGAAACCAACAGCCAGGAGTGCTCTGGACCCAGCAAAACCATGGAGGCGGGACCAGACAGATGTGTGTGTCTTAACCCACAAGGAAATATATTTTTGAAAAAAGACTCATAGAGAACTGTGCAAAATTTGTAAAAATCTGTAAATTATAAGTTGTTGATGTGAAAATTATGCTCACAGTTTGAAACTACTCTGAACTCTGTACGATGTTCAGAGACAGGACTACCGAAATTTTGATTTTATAGCAATTGTGTTAATGCTATAAATATGAAATTTCACCGGATTATGCCCAGATGCCATGCAGATATAGGTAGAAAAATGTGTACTGATCTGACACTGGGTACCCAACCAAAAGCACGATAAACTTTAAAAGTGGAACTAAAGCTCTCACCGAGATGGAACTCGGACGAATACTTGCTCTACTAAATCTGTGATGTAAATATGTATTGCTGTCAATTTGGTTGTATTGTAAATATGATTTATGTGAAAAATAGATATACTGTACAGAAGCAAAGTAGGTGTACTCCCTGGATTGTAAAATACTGCATCATCGGAAACCATGTGTTCCTTCTCAAATCAGAAGAGAGGATCAACCTTAACCAATAGGATTCCTAGAGGGTGTGCTTAGTATAATTTAGCCTACCCACCTCTTTGGGAAATACATAAATAGGGACAGTTTAGGACCCACAGACACACAGATTCATCCATCAACTGATTTACTTGCGAAGCGCTCTGCAGGAAAAACCCAGATCCAAGACTCCAGAACTTTGAAAGCAGAGGGGCTCAATCCAAAGATGAATCCTTCTCAGCTGGCCTTTTAAAATCTTGAAACCTGATTTTACCCCCAGACTTCCAAGGGGCACACCAAAAATTGAACAGCCTGGCTGTGCTGTTTCTGCTTCTTGCCAAGAACTCTTGCTAGAATCCAGAGATCCAAGCCAGTAGAGCATAGCTGTAACCAGATAGCTGCAACCAAGAACCAACCCGTCAGATCCAGTCCAGAGGCCGTGCAGTGTCCAGAGTTCTGTGTTGAGTGCAGAACCGGGTGCGTGAATCCTGTCCGGTGGGCTAGCAGAATTCCAGTCCAGAACCCTTTGACCAGATCTTTGACAGGCCCTATTCCAAACCATAGTTGTGAGTCTCTATAGCATAGAATTGTCCATAGCCAGTATTCTATCCTTAAGTAATCCTATCCAACCCATTCTATCATATCCAGAACTGCATTGTAGAATCTCTTTTGTTTTTCCTGAATCCTTCCCTCATCCATATAGTCCTTTGATAATTGTAGTGATAATATCATCTTTTGCGCTAATATATTTGCTGAAGAAAGACAAGTGTCTCGGCGAACAAAAGTCAGAACAGAGGCGCCGCTGATATGGTGACTGTTCTGTTGGGTATCTTGTATCTTCATAGCCTCCCTAGTGTTTGTAATATTCAAAAGTGCATCTTTCATTTGAAAATCTTGACTCTTTCTGAGAAAAACCGACCTATACTAAAACCTTCATAACTTCTGAACCGTGCATGCTAGAAACAAAATTAAGTGTCAAATTGAAGCTGTCATCCTCCTTATAGTTTTGCCATAATCGCGTTTCTTGCGCGCTGAAAAGTTTGCCACGGATTTGCATTTGACTCAGTTTCATCACGTGTAAAACAGCTATTTCTTGCATCCGACCTCAGAATTCAGTTTTCAATCTGCTAGTTATTCAATCATCATTGCTAGTGTTTACCTGAAACTATACAAAGCGGCTCCCACTAGTTTTTAATCCAATTTAGAGAATTAAATCAATTTTTCAGTGTTTTTTTCCCATTTATTCCAAGCCACATTCAAAAGCATTTGACCTGTTTTTAAATCATTCCTGTTTCTCTCTATGCTTGCTGGGGGGAATTGGGATTGAAACTGTATTTGTTGAGTGTTTATTCCTGAAACCTGTGTTCTCTCCTTCCATCTCTTTATACTTCATATTGGGGGGAATTGAGTAGTGTGCAGGGGGAAAAAGTGACATTGCATTTGACTGAACCCACACAAAGTTTTATTCTGTGCTGCATTACTTTTCTTATCCATACTCATTCTGATTAAAGAGATGGTTGATTATTGTGACATCACCCCAATGGTGATCAGTGTATAAATATTAATAGTGTGATATATATATTGTTCAAATCCATAAAATAAATCTTTTAACTTTGCAAAACAGCATGCTTCCTGGTTCAGTGAGACCGGGGGGATTCAAAGAGAGGGGCGTGATATAAGGGTACATCATTCAGAAATAAAAGAACTTATAGACAAAAATATATAATTAAGGGTTCCATCTGTGCATCACACGCTAGGCATTGACTTAGGTGGAGTGCCGGGTTGAAATCACTTACAGTACCTAAGAACCACAGAAGTTTATTCTCTCGGAAACAAGAAGAAGAGAGAAAGAATCTTGTGTATATTACTGAAAGCAAAAACAGCATATGTGTGTGTCATAGTTATGAAATGTATACACTAAAATGTGAAGCGTGACAAAAAATTGACACAAATACAAAGTAAAGAATGTGCCTTGATAAAGCCCAATGAAGGACGAAACAATAAGCGCGTGCAAAGAAATGTTGCCACAAAGGTTTTATGCAAAGAATAACACATCTCTCACTGGCATAAATGCTTTATAAAGAATAACACATCTATCACCAAAGAAAGTCACTACTAATAACAAAAGTCAAAATTGTATAACAACACTAACAAGTGTGTGCCTCACAATCATTACATGATTTGGGAACCTGTGGGGACAACTGAACATAATAGTGCAAAGGCTTGCATAGGAAAAAAATACTCTACCTTCTTATAAAATAGACTGACTGGTGAATATCGGTCCCTATTGAGCCATGCAGCCGCTGACCCCCAACCAAGTTTGGGCAAGTCAGTTACTAAGGAAACATAATAACAGAGAGGAATCCGAACAACCTAAACCTCAGGTAGAGCGTGCATACTGATAATATTCACTCAAAGCCAAAAAATATTTCAGCTATAATATAAATTGAAAGGTACCAGCACTTCAAAGAATGATTGCTGCACGTCTAATGGCACAGTAAAGTATCTCACAGGGAGCAGGGCCCAACTTTTTAATTGGACAGGAGCCATAGTTGTTACTAACCAACAATGTCTTATCAGAGGTCTTGTTACTGTATACATTTAAGACACAGTGCTAGTATTCTCCAGAAGTCCCAGCACACTTTTTAATGGATCAGTACCTGCACTTGTGAGGAGTGCTACTGTCATTTGAATAGGAATGTGCCTTCATTTCTCAGAGGAGCTAGAATACATTTAATGGAACAGACCCTGCACCTCTCAGAAGAGTTGCTATGGTTCCAGCTTCCCAGGCCTCAGCAGTGAATTGCATGGCAAACAATGTGGCTGAACTGTGACGGAAGCCATGATGCGCACTGGTGGACATGTGAGAGG
The DNA here is from genome assembly GCF_040938575.1 of Ambystoma mexicanum. Lineage (NCBI taxonomy): Eukaryota > Metazoa > Chordata > Amphibia > Caudata > Ambystomatidae > Ambystoma > Ambystoma mexicanum. The sequence goes on along the minus strand of NC_090934.1, from coordinate 951,243,539 downwards.
TGTGCCTTGCTACGGAAGACTTCAGGGCAAAGTACTCTGGGTCAGGCAACTTTAATGACATTTCCCTCTCACATGATGCACACTGTTGGACGTGTGAGAAGTGTGTCTTGCAATGAGAGACTTCAGGGCAAAGTACTCTCGGTCAGGCAACTTTAATTGCATCTCCCTCTCACATGATGCACACTAGTGGATGTGTGAGAGGTGTGCCTTGCTACGGGAGACTTCAGGGCAAAGTACACTCAATCAGACAACTTTAATGACATCTCCCTCTCAAATGGTGCGCACTGGTGGGACGTGTGAGAGGTGTGCCTTGCTACGGGAGTCTTCAGGGCAAAGTACTCTGGGTCAGGCAACTTTAATGACATTTCCCTCTCACATGATATGCACTGGTAGACGTGTGAGAGGTGTGCCTTGCTATGAGAGACTTCAGGGCAAAGTACTCTCGGTCAGGCAACTTTAATGGCATCTCCCTCTCACATGATGCACACTGGTGGGACGTGTGAGAGGTATGCCTTGCTAGGAGAAACTTCAGGGCAAAGTACTCTCGGTCAGGCAACTTTAATGGCATCTCCCTCTCACATGATGCGCACTGGTGGGTGTGTGAGAGGTGTGCCTTGCTACGGGAGACTTCAGGACAAAGTACTCTCGGTCAGGCAACTTTAATGGCATCTCCCTCTCACATGATGCGAACTGGTGGACATGTGAGACGTGTGCCTTGCTACGGGAGACTTCAGGGCATCTCCCTCTCACATGATGCGCACTGGTGGATGTGTGAGAGGTGTTCCTTGCTACAGGAGACTTCAGGGCAAAGTACTCTTAGTCAGGAAACCTAAATGGCATCTCCCTCTCACATGATGCGCACTGGTGGATGTGTGAGAGGTGTGCCTTGCTACGGGAGACTTCAGGGCAAAGTACACTCAATCAGACAACTTTAATGACATCTCCCTCTCAAATGGTGCGCACTGGTGGGACGTGTGAGAGGTGTGCCTTGCTACGGGAGTCTTCAGGGCAAAGTACTCTGGGTCAGGCAACTTTAATGACATTTCCCTCTCAAATGGTGCGCACTGGTGGGACGTGTGAGAGGTGTGCCTTGCTACGGGAGACTTCAGGGCAAAGTACTCTGGGTCAGGCAACTTTAATGACATTTCCCTCTCACATGATGCACACTGTTGGACGTGTGAGAAGTGTGTCTTGCAATGAGAGACTTCAGGGCAAAGTACTCTCGGTCAGGCAACTTTAATGGCATCTCCCTCTCACATGATGCACACTAGTGGATGTGTGAGAGGTGTGCCTTGCTACGGGAGACTTCAGGGCAAAGTACACTCAATCAGACAACTTTAATGACATCTCCCTCTCAAATGGTGCGCACTGGTGGGACGTGTGAGAGGTGTGCCTTGCTACGGGAGTCTTCAGGGCAAAGTACTCTGGGTCAGGCAACTTTAATGACATTTCCCTCTCACATGATATGCACTGGTAGACGTGTGAGAGGTGTGCCTTGCTATGAGAGACTTCAGGGCAAAGTACTCTCGGTCAGGCAACTTTAATGGCATCTCCCTCTCACATGATGCACACTGGTGGGACGTGTGAGAGGTGTGCCTTGCTACGAGAGACTTCAGGGCAAAGAACTCTCGGTCAGGCAACTTTAATGGCATCTCCCTCTCGCATGATGCGCACTGTTGGACGTGTGAGAGGTATGCCTTGCTAGGAGAAACTTCAGGGCAAAGTACTCTCGGTCAGGCAACTTTAATGGCATCTCCCTCTCACATGATGCGCACTGGTGGGTGTGTGAGAGGTGTGCCTTGCTACGGGAGACTTCAGGACAAAGTACTCTCGGTCAGGCAACTTTAATGGCATCTCCCTCTCACATGATGCGAACTGGTGGACATGTGAGACGTGTGCCTTGCTACGGGAGACTTCAGGGCATCTCCCTCTCACATGATGCGCACTGGTGGATGTGTGAGAGGTGTGCCTTGCTACAGGAGACTTCAGGGCAAAGTACTCTTAGTCAGGAAACCTAAATGGCATCTCCCTCTCACATGATGCGCACTGGTGGATGTGTGAGAGGTGTGCCTTGCTATGAGAGACTTCAGGGCAAGTACTCTTGGTCAGGCAACTTTAATGACATCTGCCTCTCACATGATGCGCACTGGTGGACGGGTGAGAGGGGTGCCTTGCTGTGAGAGACTTCAGGGCAAAGTACTCTCGGTCAGGCAACTTTAATGACATCTCCCTCTCACATGATGAGCACTGGTTGATGTGTGAGGGATGTGCCTTGCTACGAGAGACTTCAGGGCAAAGTACTCACGGTCAGACAACTTTAATTGCATCTCCCTCTCACAGGATGTGCACTCGTGGACGTGTGAGAGGTGTGCCTTGCTACGGGAGACTTAAGGGCAAAATACTCTCGGTCAGGCAACTTTAATGGCATCTCCCTCTCACATGATGTGTACTGGTGGATGTGTGAGAGGTGTGCCTTGCTACGGGAAACTTCAGGGCATCTCCCTCTCACATGATGTGCATTGTGGATGTGTGAGAGGTGTGCCTTGCTACGGGAGACTTAAGGGCAAAGTACTCTCGGTCAGGCAACTTTAATGGCATCTCCCTCTCACATGATGCGCACTGGTGGACGTGTGAGAGGCGTGCCTTGCTATGAGAGACTTCAGGGCAAAGTACTCTCGGTCAGGCAACTTTAATGGCATCTCCCTCTCACATGATGCGCACTGGTGGATGTGTGAGAGGTGTGCCTTGCTATGAGAGACTACAGGGCAAAGTACTCTCGGCCAGGCAACTTTAATGACATCTCCCTCTCACATGATAAGCACTGGTCGATGTGTGAGAGATGTGCCTTGCTACGAGAGACTTCAGGGCAAAGTACTCTCAGTCAGGCAACTTTAATGGCATCTCCCTCTCACATGATGCGCACTGGTGGAAGTGTGAGAGGCGTGCCTTGTTACGGGAGACTTCAGGGCAAAGTACTTTCGGACAGGCAACTTTAATGACATTTCGCTCTCACATGATGCGCACTGGTGGACGTGTGTGAGGTGTGCCTTGCTACGGGAGACTTCAGGGCAACGTACTTTCAGTCAGGCAACTTTAGTGACCTCTACCTCTCACATGATGCGCACTGTTGAACATTTGAGAGGTGTGCCTTGCTATGAGAGACTTCAGGGCAAAGTACTCTCGGTCAGGCAACTTTAATGGCATCTCCCTCCCACATGATGCGCACTGGTGGACGTGTGAGAGGTGTGCCTTGCTACAGGAGACTCCAGGGCAAAGTACTCTCAGTCAGGCAACTTTAATGGCATCTCCCTCTCACATGATGCGCACTGGTGGACGTGGTAGAGGCGTGCCTTGCTATGAGAGACTTCAGGGCAAAATACTCTCGGTCAGGCAACTTTAATGACATCTCACTTTCACATGATGCGCACTGGTGGATGTGTGAGAGGTGTGCCTTGCTATGAAAGACTTCAGGGCAAAGTACTCTTGGTCAGGCAACTTTAATGGCATCTCCCTCTCACATGATGCGCACTGGTGGATGTGTGAGAGGTGTGCCTTGCTACAGCAGACTTCAGGGCAAAGTACTCTCGGTCAGGCAACTTTAATGGCATCTCCCTCTCACATGATGCGCACTGGTGGACGTGTGAGAGGCACGCCTTGCTATGAGAGACTTCAGGGCAAAGTACTCTCGGTCAGGCAACTTTAATGGCATCTCCCTCTCACATGATGCGCACTGGTGGATGTGTGAGAGGTGTGCCTTGCTACGAGAGACTTCAGGGCAAAGGACTCTTGGTCAGGAAACTTAAATGGCATCTCCCTCTCACATGATGCGCACTGGTGGATGTGTGAGAGGTGTGTCTTGCTATGAGAGACTTCAGGGCAAGTACTGTCGGTCAGGCAACTTTAATGACATCTCCCTCTCACATGATGCGCACTGGTGGACGGGTGAGAGGTGTGCCTTGCTATAAGAGAATTCAGGGCAAAGTACTCTCGGTCAGGCAACTTTAATGACATCTCCCTCTCACATGATGAGCACTGGTTGATGTGTGAGGGATGTGCCTTGCTACGAGAGACGTCAGGGCAAAGTACTCACGGTCAGGCAACTTTAATAGCATCTCCCTCTCACAGGATGTGTACTCGTGGATGTGTGAGAGGTGTGCCTTGCTAAGGGAGACTTAAGGGCAAAATACTCTCGGTCAGGCAACTTTAATGGCATCTCCCTCTCACATGATGTGTACTGGTGGATGTCTGAGAGGTGTGCCTTGCTACGGGAAACTTCAGGGCATCTCCCTCTCACATGATGCGCACTGGTGGACGTGTGAGAGGCGTGCCTTGCTATGAGAGACTTCAGGGCAAAGTACTCTCGGTCAGGCAACTTTAATGGCATCTCCCTCTCACATGATGCGCACTGGTGGATGTGTGAGAGGTGTGCCTTGCTATGAGAGACTTCAGGGCAAAGTACTCTTGATCAGGCAACTTTAATGGCATCTCCCTCTCACAGGATGTGCACTGGTGGACGTGTGAGAGGTATGCCTTGCTACGGGAGACTTAGGGAAAAGTACTCTCGGTCAGGCAACTTTAATGGCATCTCCCTATCACATGATGCGCACTGGTGGATGTGTGAGAGGTGTGCCTTGCTATGAGAGACTTCAGGGCAAGTACTCTCGGTCAGGCAACTTTAATGACATCTCCCTCCCACATGATGCGCACTGGTGGACGGGTGAAAGGTTTGCCTTGCTATGAGAGACTTCAGGGCAAAGTACTCTCGGTCAGGCAACTTTAATGACATCTCCCTCTCACATGATGAGCACTGGTCGATGTGTGAGAGATGTGCCTTGCTACGAGAGACTTCAGGGCAAAGTACTCACGGTCAGGCAACTTTAATGGCATCTCCCTCTCACAGGATGTGCACTGGTGGACGTGTAAGAGGTGTGCCTTGCTACGGGAGACTTCAGGGCAAAATACTCTCGGTCAGGCAACTTTAATGGCATCTCCCTCTCACATGATGTGTACTGGTGGATGTGTGAGAGGTGTGCCTTGCTACGGGATACTTCAGGGCATCTCCCTCTCACATGATGCGCACTGGTGGACGTGTGAGAGGTGGGCCTTGCTACAGAAGACTTCAGGGCAAAGTACTCTCAGTCAGCCAACTTTAATGGCATCTCCCTCTCACATGATGCGCACTGGTGGACGTGTGAGAGGCGTGCCTTGTTACGGGAGACTTCAGGGCAAAGTACTTTCGGACAGGCAACTTTAATGACATTTCGCTCTCACATGATGCGCACTGGTGGACGTGTGCGAGGTGTGCCTTGCTACGGGAGACTTCAGGGCAAAGTACTTTCAGTCAGGCAACTTTAGTGACCTCTACCTCTCACATGATGCGCACTGTTGAACATGTGAGAGGTGTGCCTTGCTATGAGAGACTTCAGGGCAAAGTACTCTCGGTCAGGCAAATTTAATGGCATCTCCCTCTCACATGATGCGCACTGGTGGACGTGTGAGAGGTGTGCCTTGCTACAGTAGACTTCAGGGCAAAGTACTCTGTCAGGCAACTTTGATGACATCTCCCTCTCACATGGTGCGCAGTGGTGGGACGTGTGAAAGGTGTACCTTGCTATGGGAGACTTCAGGGCAAAGTACTCTGGGTCAGGCAACTTTAATGGCATCTTCCTCTCACGGGGTGCGCACTGGTGGACGTGTGAGAGGTGTGCCTTGCTACGGGAGACTTCAGGCAAAGTACTCTCGGTCAGGCAACTTTAATGGCATCTCCCTCTCACATGAGGCGCACTGGTGGGACGTGTGAGAGGTGTGCCTTGCTACGAGAGACTGCTACGAGAGACTTCAGGGCAAAGTACTCTCGGTCAGGCAACTTTAATGGCATCTCCCTCTCACATGATGCGCACTGGTGGGACGTGTGAGAGGTGTGCCTTGCTACGAGAGACTGCTACGAGAGACTTCAGGGCAAAGTACTCTCGGTCAGGCAACTTTAATGACATCTCCCTCTCATATGATGCACACTGGTGTACGGGTGAGAGGTGTGCCTTGCTATGAGAGACTTCAGGGCAAAATACTCTCGGTCAGGCAACTTTAATGACATCTCACTTTCACATGATGCGCACTGGTGGGTGTGTGAGAGGTGTGCCTTGCTATGAGAGACTTCAGGGCAAAGTACTCTTGGTCAGGCAACTTTAATGGCATCTCCCTCTCACATGATGCACACTGGTGGATGTGTAAGAGGTGTGCCTTGCTATGAGAGACTTCAGGGCAAGTACTCTCGGTCAGGCAACTTTAATGACATCTCCCTCTCACATGATGCGCACCGGTGGATGTGTCAGAGGTGTGCCTTGCTACGGGAGACTTCAGGGCATCTCCCTCTCACATGATGAGCACTGGTGGACCTGTGAGAGGTGTGCCTTGCTACAGGAGACTTCAGGGCAAAGTACTCTCGGGCAGGCAACTTTAATGGCATCTCCCTCTCACATGATGCGCACTGGTGGATGTGTGAGAGGCGTGCCTTGCTACGAGAGACTTCAGGGCAAAGTACTCTCGGTCAGGCAACTTTCATGGCATCTCCCTCTCACATGATGCGCACTGGTGGATGTGTGAGAGGTGTGCCTTGCTATGAGAGACTTCAGGGCAAGTACTGTCGGTCAGGCAACTTTAATGACATCTCCCTCTCACATGATGCGCACTGGTGGACGGGTGAGAGGTGTGCCTTGCTATAAGAGAATTCAGGGCAAAGTACTCTCGGTCAGGCAACTTTAATGACATCTCCCTCTCACATGATGAGCACTGGTCGATGTGTGAGAGATGTGCCTTGCTACGGGAGACTTCAGGGCAAAGTACTCACGGTCAGGCAACTTTAATGGCATCTCCCTCTCACAGGATGTGCACTGGTGGACGTGTGAGAGGTGTGCCTTGCTACAGGAGACTTCAGGGAAAAGTACTCTGGGTCAGGCAACTTTAATAACATTTCTCTCTCACATGATGAGCACTGGTGGATGTGTGAGAGGTGTTCCTTGCTATGAGAGACTTCAGGGCAAAGTACTCTCGGTCAGGCAAATTTAATGGCATCTTTCTCTCACACATAATGCGCACTGGTGGGACGTGTGACAGGTGTGTCTTGCTACAAGAGTCTTCAGGGCAAAGTACTCTCCGTGAGGCAACTTTAATGACATCTACCTCTGACATGATGCGCACTATTGGACGTGTGAGTAGTGGGCCTTGCTATGAGAGACTTCAGGGCAAAGTACTCTCGGTCAGGCAACTTTAATGGCATTTCCCTCTCACATGTTGCGAACTGGTGGGCGTGTGAGAGGTGTGCCTTGCTACAGGAGACTTCAGGACAAAGTACTCTCAGTCAGGCAACTTTAATGGCATTTCCCTCTCACATGATGCGCACTGGTGGAACGTCTGAGAGGTGTGGCTTGCTATGGGAGACTTCAGGGCAAAGTACTTTCAGTCAGGCAACTTTAATGACCTCTCCCTCTCACATGATGCGCACTGGTGGACGTGTGAGAGGTGTGCCTTGCTATGAGAGACTTCAGGGTAAAGTGCTCTAGGCAAGGAAACTTTAATGACGTCTCCCTCTCACATGACATCTCCCTCTCACATGATGCGCACTGGTGGACGTGTGAGAGGCGTGCCTTGCTAGGGGAGACTTCAGGGCAAAGTACTCTCAGTCAGGCAACTTTAATGACATTTCCCTCTCACATGATGCGCACTGGTGGAACATCTGAGAGGTGTGGCTTGCTATGGGAGACGTCAGTGCAAAGTACTCTTGGTCAGGCAACTTTAATGACATCTCCCTCTCACATGATGCGCACTGGTGGGACGTGTGAGCGGTGTGCCTTGCTATGAGAGACTTCAGTGCAAAGTACTCTCGGTCAGGCAACTTTAATGACATTTCCCTTTCACATGATGCGCACTGGTGGAACGTGTGAGAGGTGTGCCTTGCTATGGGAGACTTCAGGGCAAAGTACTCTCGGTCAGGCAACTTTAATGACCTCTCCCTCTCACATGATGCGCACTGGTGGACGTGTGAGAGGTGTGCCTTGCCATGTGAGACTTCAGTGCAAAGTACTCTCGGTCAGGCAACTTTAATGACTGGCATCAAAGTGCTGCTAAAGTCAGAACGGTCGAGTTACAGGCAGTATCCAAGTCCAGCAAAATGCTGCTTAAGTCAAATTAGGTAGAATGCACTGGCATCAAAGTGCTGCTAGAGTCAGAATTGGCGAGTTACATGTAGTACCCAAGTCCAGCAAAATGCTGCAAAAGTCAAATCAGGTAGAATGCACTGGCATCAAAGTGCTGCTATAGTCAGAATCAGCGAGTTACAGGTAGTATCCAAGTCCAGCAAAATGCTGCTAAAGTCAAATTAGGTAGAATGCACTGGCATCAAAGTGCTGCTAGAGTCAGAAAGGTCGAGTTACAGGCAGTATCCAAGTCCAGCAAAATGCTGCTAACGTCAAATTAGGTAGAATGCACTGGCATCAAAGTGCTGCTATAGTCAGAATCAGCGAGTTACAGGTAGTATCCAAGTCCAGCAAAATGCTGCTAAAGTCAAATTAGGTAGAATGCACTGGCATCAAAGTGCTGCTATAGTCAGAATCAGCGAGTTACAGGTAGTATCCAAGTCCAGCAAAATGCTGCTAAAGTCAAATCAGGTAGAATGCACTGGCATCAAAGTGCTGCTAGAGTCAGAACGGTCGAGTTACAGGCAGTATCATAGTCCAGCAAAATGCTGCTTAAGTCAAATTAGGTAGAATGCACTGGCATCAAAGTGCTGCTAGAGTCAGAATTGGCGAGTTACATGTAGTACCCAAGTCCAGCAAAATGCTGCAAAAGTCAAATCAGGTAGAATGCATTGGCTTCAACGTGCTGCTAGAGTCAGAACGGTCGAGTTACAGGCAGTATCCAAGTCCAGCAAAATGCTTCTAAAGTCAAATCAGGTAGAATGCACTGGCATCAAAGTGCTGCTAGAGTCAGAATTGGCGAGTTACATGTAGTACCCAAGTCCAGCATAATGCTGCAAAAGTCAAATCAGGTAGAATGCATTGGCATCAAAGTGCTGCTAGAGTCAGAACGGTCGAGTTACAGGCAGTATCCAAGTCCAGCAAAATGCTGCTAAAGTCAAATCAGGTAGAATGCACTGGCATCAAAGTGCTGCTAGAGTCAGAAAGGTCGAGTTACAGGCAGTATCCAAGTCCAGCAAAATGCTGCTAACGTCATATCAGGTAGAATACATTGGCATCAAAGTGCTGCTAGAGTCAGAATTGGCGAGTTACAGGTAGTACCCAAGTCCAGCAAAATGCTGCTAAAGTCAAATCAGGTAGAATACATTGGCATCAAAGTGCTGCTAGAGTCAGAACGGGCGAGTTACAGGCAGTACCCAAGTCCAGCAAAATGCTGCTAAAGTCAAATTAGGTAGAATGCACTGGCATCAAATTGCTGCTAGAGTCAGAATTGGCGAGTTACAGGCAGTACCCAAGTCCAGCAAAATGCTGCTAAAGTCAAATCAGGTAGAATACATTGGCATCAAAAATTGCTGCTAGAGTCAGAATTGGCGAGTTACAGGCAGTACCCAAGTCCAGCAAAATGCTGCTAAAGTCAAATCAGGTAGAATGCACTGGCATCAAAGTGCTGCTAGAGTCAGAATTGGCGAGTTACATGTAGTACCCAAGTCCAGCAAAATGCTGCAAAAGTCAAATCAGGTAGAATGCATTGGCATCAAAGTGCTGCTAGAGTCAGAACGGTCGAGTTACATGTAGTACCCAAGTCCAGCAAAATGCTGCAAAAGTCAAATCAGGTAGAATGCATTGGCATCAAAGTGCTGCTAGAGTCAGAACGGTCGAGTTACAGGCAGTATCCAAGTCCAGCAAAATGCTTCTAAAGTCAAATCAGGTAGAATGCACTGGCATCAAAGTGCTGCTAGAGTCAGAATTGGCGATTTACAGGCAGGATCCAAGTCCAGCAAAATGCTGCTAAAGTCAAATCAGGTAGAATGCACTGGCATCAAAGTTCTGCTAGAGTCAGAATTGGCGAGTTACAGGTAGTACCCAAGTCCAGCAAAATGCTCCTAAAGTCAAATCAGGTAGAATGCACTGACATCAAGGTGCTGCTAGAGTCAAAATCGGTGAGTTACGGGTACTATCCAAGTCCAGGAAAATGCTGCTAAAGTCAAATCAGGTAGAATGCATTGGCATCAAAGTGCTGCTAGATTCAGAATTGGTGAGTTACGGGTACTATCCAAGTCCAGCAAAATCCTGCTAAAGTCAAATCAGGTAGAATGCACTGGCATCAAAGTGCTGCTCGAGTCAGATTGGTCGAGTTACAGGTAGTATCCAAGTCCAGCAAAATGCTGCTAAAGTCAAATTAGGTAGAATGCACTGGCATCAAAGTGCTGCTATAGTCAGAATCAGCGAGTTACAGGTAGTATCCAAGTCCAGCAAAATGCTGCTAAAGTCAAATTAGGTAGAATGCACTGGCATCAAAGTGCTGCTAGAGTCAGAAAGGTCGAGTTATAGGCAGTATCCAAGTCCAGCAAAATGCTGCTAACGTCAAATTAGGTAGAATGCACTGGCATCAAAGTGCTGCTATAGTCAGAATCAGCGAGTTACAGGTAGTATCCAAGTCCAGCAAAATGCTGCTAAAGTCAAATTAGGTAGAATGCACTGGCATCAAAGTGCTGCTATAGTCAGAATCAGCGAGTTACAGGTAGTATCCAAGTCCAGCAAAATGCTGCTAAAGTCAAATTAGGTAGAATGCACTGGCATCAAAGTGCTGCTATAGTCAAAATCGGCGAGTTACAGGTAGCATCCAAGTCCAGCAAAATCCTGCTAAAGTCAAATCAGGTAGAATGCACTGGCATCAAAGTGCTGCTAGAGTCAGAACGGTCGAGTTACAGGCAGTATCCAAGTCCAGCAAAATGCTGCTTAAGTCAAATTAGGTAGAATGCACTGGCATCAAAGTGCTGCTAGAGTCAGAATTGGCGAGTTACATGTAGTACCCAAGTCCAGCAAAATGCTGCAAAAGTCAAATCAGGTAGAATGCATTGGCTTCAAAGTGCTGCTAGAGTCAGAACGGTCGAGTTACAGGCAGTATCCAAGTCCAGCAAAATGCTTCTAAAGTCAAATCAGGTAGAATGCACTGGCATCAAAGTGCTGCTAGAGTCAGAACGGTCGAGTTACAGGCAGTATCCAAGTCCAGCAAAATGCTGCTAAAGTCAAATCAGGTAGAATGCACTGGCATCAAAGTGCTGCTAGAGTCAGAAAGGTCGAGTTACAGGCAGTATCCAAGTCCAGCAAAATGCTGCTAACGTCATATCAGGTAGAATACATTGGCATCAAAGTGCTGCTAGAGTCAGAATTGGCGAGTTACAGGTAGTACCCAAGTCCAGCAAAATGCTGCTAAAGTCAAATCAGGTAGAATACATTGGCATCAAAGTGCTGCTAGAGTCAGAACGGGCGAGTTACAGGCAGTACCCAAGTCCAGCAAAATGCTGCTAAAGTCAAATTAGGTAGAATGCACTGGCATCAAATTGCTGCTAGAGTCAGAATTGGCGAGTTACAGGCAGTACCCAAGTCCAGCAAAATGCTGCTAAAGTCAAATCAGGTAGAATACATTGGCATCAAAGTGCTGCTAGAGTCAAAATCGGTGAATTACGGGTACTATCCAAGTCCAGCAAAATGCTGCTAAAGTCAAATTAGGTAGAATGCACTGGCATCAAATTGCTGCTAGAGTCAGAATTGGCGAGTTACAGGCAGTACCCAAGTCCAGCAAAATGCTGCTAAAGTCAAATCAGGTAGAATGCACTGGCATCAAAGTGCTGCTAGAGTCAGAATTGGCGAGTTACATGTAGTACCCAAGTCCAGCAAAATGCTGCAAAAGTCAAATCAGGTAGAATGCATTGGCATCAAAGTGCTGCTAGAGTCAGAACGGTCGAGTTACATGTAGTACCCAAGTCCAGCAAAATGCTGCAAAAGTCAAATCAGGTAGAATGCATTGGCATCAAAGTGCTGCTAGAGTAAGAACGGTCGAGTTACAGGCAGTATCCAAGCCACCAAAATGCTTCTAAAGTCAAATCAGGTAGAATGCACTGGCATCAAAGTTCTGCTAGAGTCAGAATTGGCGAGTTACAGGTAGTACCCAAGTCCAGCAAAATGCTCCTAAAGTCAAATCAGGTAGAATGCACTGACATCAAGGTGCTGCTAGAGTCAAAATCGGTGAGTTACGGGTACTATCCAAGTCCAGGAAAATGCTGCTAAAGTCAAATCAGGTAGAATGCATTGGCATCAAAGTGCTGCTAGAGTCAGAATTGGTGAGTTACGGGTACTATCCAAGTCCAGCAAAATCCTGCTAAAGTCAAATCAGGTAGAATGCACTGGCATCAAAGTGCTGCTCGAGTCAGATTGGTCGAGTTACAGGTAGTATCCAAGTCCAGCAAAATGCTGCTAAAGTCAAATTAGGTAGAATGCACTGGCATCAAAGTGCTGCTATAGTCAGAATCAGCGAGTTACAGGTAGTATCCAAGTCCAGCAAAATGCTGCTAAAGTCAAATTAGGTAGAATGCACTGGCATCAAAGTGCTGCTATAGTCAAAATCGGCGAGTTACAGGTAGCATCCAAGTCCAGCAAAATCCTGCTAAAGTCAAATCAGGTAGAATGCACTGGCATCAAAGTGCTGCTAGAGTCAGAAAGGTCGAGTTACAGGCAGTATCCAAGTCCAGCAAAATGCTGCTAACGTCAAATTAGGTAGAATGCACTGGCATCAAAGTGCTGCTATAGTCAGAATCAGCGAGTTACAGGTAGTATCCAAGTCCAGCAAAATGCTGCTAAAGTCAAATTAGGTAGAATGCACTGGCATCAAAGTGCTGCTATAGTCAGAATCAGCGAGTTACAGGTAGTATCCAAGTCCAGCAAAATGCTGCTAAAGTCAAATTAGGTAGAATGCACTGGCATCAAAGTGCTGCTATAGTCAAAATCGGCGAGTTACAGGTAGCATCCAAGTCCAGCAAAATCCTGCTAAAGTCAAATCAGGTAGAATGCACTGGCATCAAAGTGCTGCTCGAGTCAGAATGGCCGAGTTACAGGTCACATCAAGTCCAACAGAATGCTGCTAAAGTCAAATTAGGTACATGATACACTAAGAGTCTGAATCAAGAGCGTCTCCAACATGATCCGGTGTTGCACAGTGGCGAGAGTAACAATCGAGTGTGTTACAGCGCTGGCGATTGGGCCAGCTCTTGCCGTATCGATCCGGCACCAGATGTGTAGCGGATCTCGGGATCCGGCCAGAGTCTGGGCTGGGAAAAATAAAATAAAAAGGACCCACGAGCAAACTGTAACTTCCTCTGGTGACCCTCTCAAAGGGGTCACAAAAGGAAGTTACAGTCCTCAGCCACGACTAGGTTTATTTATGCAATGTTTGTCGGATACATGGACCCAGATTATTTATTTATTTATGCAATGTTTGTCGGATACCTGTATCCGACAAACATTGCACAAATAAATAAATATACAGGTATCGACAAACATTGCATAAATAAGTAACTACCCCTATTAACATTGGAACTATCACACATGATACAGCCACCCAACTGCTTTCAGAGGGGAGCTGCAGGAGCTGTGCTGGGTGTGGTTCAAGTAAAAGAAAACGTTGCTTAAGGCGAACAGAAATCACCGTTTGAATAGTACCCAAGGGGGAATTTTAAAAATAAATAAAATGGGATGCAAATTGTGCATTTTTAAGAATATTTACTCAGCAACACTGGTCAAAACTATTATCTGCATGGTGAAGTAACTCATCACCAGGGCCATGGAAGTGGTTTAAAGTGGAATTGATGTATAGTTTGGAAAAAAAGCAGCATGAAAGAAATAGCTAAATTTTTAACTATTCTCTTCGACATTTCCTTTGATCGAGGTCAACTGCCGGGCCCGCCGCCCTAAACCCTGCCTCCTTGGGCAGTGCCCCCCCAAACTCCGCCCCCACCCCGGCCCTTGTGGCATTCCCCCACCAATTATCTTCCATTTCCACCACTTTTGTGTTACATATATGTTACTAATTTAGAAAGGTTTACCAGAGCGTTAAGAGAGGGCATGTGCATTTCAGGTTTAGCACTGGGCCAAGGACAGAATGAGGTGTAAAGCACAGAGCAACAGTGCATAACAAGGTAACTCTTGGACTTAGTAGGCGACACGGGTAGGCAAGAATTTGAGACGGGTCTTGCACCATTGGACAAGAGACAAAACCCTGAGAGACGGGATTGTTTCGCTCGACGAGTGCTGACAGGCACAGACAATCAGGACGATATGCCTTACTCCTGTGCCTTGATGCCAGTACCCAGGGCCGGCGCTAGGCGTGCGCAGCATGTGCAGCTGCACTTGGCCCTGCGCTCATAGGGCCCAGCGCAGAGGGTGCAGTTGACTCCCTCTTCTTGCAGGCTGCAGCGTGAGCCATGTACACAGAGTACCTAAGCTTGCTGCAGTGCACTCTGAGGACACAGTGGCATACACTGCAGCATGCATGATGACAGGGAAGCTGTTTTACCTCGAGGTTTGGCTCCCTTTTGTTTCTTTTTTTGAGGCAACGTGTCACCTATTAAATTCCTGCTGCGACGCTGGCGAGAAAAATGCCCCCCTGCAGGCCTCTTAAGCAAAGCTGATCGCTTTCTTAAAGCAGAGCTTTTAAAGTGGGTGCGATTTACTACTGATGGCCTATTTAAGAGACCATTGTTTTGGACAAGGCGTTCTTAACGTGTTAAGAATTTTAAATGGGCATTTTTATTTTTGAAAGCACATGCAAAGCTCAGTTAGCTGCCTAGAATCTGTGCCTTCCTCCAGCACAATTAAACATAGCGGTGACATCCGCCATTGGCCCCCTTGCCCCTTTCCGGTGGGGGAGTCAGACCATAGACCATACCCCTTACTACCCTACTAATAAACACAGACATGTGTTATACATTTGGAAATAAAAGGTCACATCTATTGGAGCAATAACACAATATGGGGGCGGTCCCAGCCCTAAACAACGTCATGGGTCACGACCTTAGAATTCTAAGGAAGCCTATAAACAGGGCAATGTCAAAGTTCTGAATGTTCTGGTGTCCCCTTGCTGCACACGGCTTTAGAAAGTCACCAGACATACGCTCCAGATTGTTCTGCACGCCAATAAGCAGGACAATGTCAAAGTTCTGAATGTTCCGGTGTCCCCTTGCTGCACCCGGCTTTAGAAAGTCACCAGACATGCGCTCCAGATTGTTCTGCACGCCAATAAGCAGGACAATGTCAAAGTTCTGAATGTTCCGGTGTCCCCTTGCTGCACACGGCTTTAGAAAGTCACCAGACATGCGCTCCAGATTGTTCTCCACGCCAATAAGCAGGACAATGTCAAAGTTCTGAATGTTCCGGTGCACCCTTGCCGCACATGGCTTTAGCAAAGCACCGGACATACGCTCCAGATTGTACTGCACGCAGTACTTCTTCCTCGGGCCACTGAAACTTGTTGGTGAGGAATCTCAACTGTCCCATAGGGACTCAGTGCCTATCGTCCGAATTTGGCTTGAGTGCGGCCATCGGGAAACCGCCCACAGTTGAAACCGCTGCATCACACTCCTCCCTGGCTGGGACTGCCCCGAACTCCACCTGTGACAGAAATGGAACAATTAGTACATGGTAAAAGCAAAACAGTACCTACAAACTTACACCTCAAAATCCGTTGAAACAAAAGTTACATAGCTGCACATCCCGATCGGGTTGATCTCTCTAAGGTTAACCGCTGCCTACGCTAATGCTGATACAAACAGAAAATGTAATAGCTGATAGTGAAAGTAACCACCATAAACAAAAGTACCTAGTGACTTATGACCTTGAGATCTGCTGAAAACAGAGTTAATGGCTATAAATAATGTTGGCGATTGATCTGATATTCAGGTCCAAGAAAACCTATCCACTACTTCAATCCTGTGGGATCCCTGCCTGTCCCAAAACTAGCTAGAAAGGGGAGGGTGGGTGGGACTTCAGGCAAGAGGGGGACTGGAAAGAGGCTGCGCTACCAGTCCCCCCGCCTTATAGCCCGTCCCCAGGCACGCACTGGATGTGCAAGCCCTGGGGACACCCCTTCCTCCAGAAGGAGGAAAGCTGGGAGTTACCTGCACTGGGGAAGTTGCTGCCAGAGGGTCGGCCCGCTATGTGGCCGGAACATCCCATTAGCGGTGCCATCCACCATTGGTTCCCCTCCCCCTTTCCGGTGGGGGGAGTCAGACCATAGACCATACCCCTTACTACCCTACTAATAAAAACAGACACTTGCTATACATTTGGAAACAAAAGGTCACATTTATTGGAGCAATAACAGAATACAGGGGCAGTCCCAGCCCTAAACAACATCATGGTTCATGACCTTAGACTTCTTAGGTAGCCCATAAGCAGAGCAATGTCAACATTCTGAATGTTCCGGTGTCCCCTTGCCACACACGGCCTTAGCAAGGCACCGGTCATATGCTCCATATTGTACTGCATCCGTTACCTCTTCCTCAGGTCACTGAAACTTGCTGGTGAGGAATCGCAACTGTCCCTAAGGGACTCAGTGCCCATCATCCGAATTTGGCTCGAGTGCGGCCGTCGGCAAACTGCCCACGGTTGAAACCGCTGCGTCACACTCCTCCCCGGCTAGGACTGACCCAAATTCCACCAAGCTTTGGGGGTTGCCTTCCCGGTGCGCCCCATCCCCCCACACAACACTTCCGCCTTACCCTTGCTCTAGCTGCAACCGGCCTTCAAGAGGGCATGCAGAATGGCTATGAGGAACAGGACATTCCTTTTATCTGATAAATGCACCCCGCTGCCACATAATGGGAAGGGGGCGAATGTAGGCAGGCGTGTCTTGCAAATCGCAAGCCCGCAGCCTTTGCAAATTTCTCAATCTCCCTGTTGAGCATGCGCCTGGACTTCTCCATGCTGATGTGAGACGTCATCCTGCGCCCTTGCAATCTGGGCACCACCTCTGACCATATGATGTCAGTAACCAGGTGATTCTTGCCAGTGCGCGCAGGCCTAGTTGAATCTGGGCCCATAGTGGGCCCCTCTCCATGGTGGAGGGATTGTTACCACCCCAATGCACCACAAACACACTGGGCACAGACCCCTTTCTATAATTACACTACTCATGTTGTAACCGTTCAGAAGCACAAGTAGATTTACTCACACCTTACGCTTCCCTTCTAAATTCATCCTCAACTTCCCTGTCCACCAGTCTATAGAACTGCTGTCTTCTTTGGCCTTAAAGTAATTTAACTTAGCTGACTAATGGAGATCATTCCTGAATTCCTGACAGCCGAAAGTGCCCAGCTACCCTGCAGCTGGCACATGTTCCACTTCTCTGGTGCATGACTGCTGAGTCGACCCCTTTCCCAGAGACTGTGTGGGTGCCCCCTTACTTCCCAGGCAGTTAACAGACAAGTCCCGGCTGGTAGGTGTGGCCAAATCAAATCCCTATGTTAACCGAGTGATCTTTTGGGGGGGAGGGTTCGAAAATCGCTTTTCGTTGAGAACCTTCCCAAACCGGGGGGTGAGGGGAGGGGCTCTGGTCCTCCTGGACCCACCTGTGGGCTAATAATAAAAGCGTCTCTCCCTCTCCATGTATGTGAAGGTTGGTGAACTACTAATTCAAGATCTATTGGTAAACATTCACCAGGACAAAGTGGCTTTTACGCACACATTTGGCTTGTCTCCTAACTCATCTCCAAGGTCAATGTCAATCTGCCTATTGAGTTTCTGCCTCCTTTGGCCATAACATGATTTCACTTAGTTGCCTTTGTAAGTCAGTACTGGCACTATAAGTGCCCCAAAACGCGCTGGTGGCCCAAGACTACCTAGTCAGTGGTACCACTGAAGGCCTATGTGCCCCCCGCTCCCCACACCTGGTAACCATGTATTGGTCGAGACCCTCCAATTGTATACAAACCGTAATTTCAATTATCAGTGTACTTGTGCCACCCTCTCCTCTTACCGTGGCATGAATCCTGAGGCAGTGTCCCACAACTTGCCCCCACCTCGCAGGGTCATAATGCTATGCTATTGGCAAGACCTTAAAGTTGCACGTAAACCACAATTTCAGCTTATCAGTGCATGTATGCCATCATCCAGTTTTACCGCAAGCCTGTACCGTGTGTGAGTGCCCCACATCTGGCCATTTCAAAAATGTCTTGTGGGTCGTTATGTTGCGTTCCTGGCCAGACCATTAACTTGTACCGAAACCATAATTCAAAATTATAAAGTAGTCCAGTTTTACCATGTGCATTCACATTGTGGGAAGTCCCACAGCTTACCACACCTTTGGAGGTCATTGAGCCGTATTACTGAACAGACCTTCCAGTTGTACATAAAGCGAAATTTGAACTTATCTTGCATGTATCCCATCCTCCAGTCTTACTGGCATGTCATTGTGGGAGTGCCCATAGCGTTCCAGACCTTTCGGGATCGTTATGCTGCGTTCCTGGTCACACTTCTGGAACCAGACTGAGGTGCTCGTAAACGTCCTATGTTATTTTCATATCCTATGATAACACATAATCACAACTCTGTTATTCGCACCGTAAATATGCAGTACAGTGTCCCCCAGCAGGCACCATCGAGAAGTAATGACCCTCGGTGGATCCCCAAGTCCATCAACCTTAGATTCCCATGGCCAAACCAGCTGCTGGGGAATGGATCGCTGTGGTAGGAACTACAGCACTGCTGCCAGAGCGCAATCCACCAAGCCATCTCAGTTGATTAAAACCTGACAGTGAACCTGGCCATGATCATAGTCACAATGAAATTACTGTGGTGTTGATTTATACCTACAAATTTCAGTCCCACATTATACCCTCTTCTATGCAGGTATGTCTGCCCCACTGGCCTGCCAGCCCTATCCCGGACACTGGAAGCAGGCAATTGGAGGGGTATTAAATTTGAGTTAACCGCACCTTATTATCTTTCCGTTTAGCATTTATGCCTTTTTTGTTTTGCATTTATGCCTTTTTTGTTTTTACCGTCCTCATTAAACATAAGGACCCGAGAAAATTGCTTACACGGTGCCCATGAATTAAACATTGAAACAAAGTGCAAATAAGCTATACCGGGAACCCCCCCGGGCTCTGGCTGTGCCCTAAAAATTGTCTCGACTTAAATGGGAAATGGTGCACAATTGGAACTACCTATTCCTTTCCTTTATGACCCAGTACCAATAGCACCCATTGCGATGAAAAAAGATGGCAATAGTGTATTTCAGAATCTGTACTCAGCAACACTGGTCGAACTACTAACCATACAATGCGTAAACGCATCTTAGGTTCATTGTGGCCATGAGCCTAAAGGCCTTTAGGCCATTCCCTGCTTGTCGCACAACCATTTTAATAAACTCAAGCCATGCTAACATCAAACTCCTTCAGACAAGGGGGGACTGGAAAGAGGCTGGGCTACCAGTCTCCCTGCCTTATATCCCGTCCCCAGGTGCGCACCGAATGTGCAAGCCCTGGGGATGCCCCTTCCTCCAGGAGGAGGAAAGGTGGGAGTTACCCAGAGGGGAGGCCCGCTATGTGTGCTGTCCCTCAAGCGCCCCCTTCGGGGTTGGGTCATCCCCTTATCCCACAAAACCCTACAACCAACTGTACTGGCATGTCCCCCTCCCAAACCCTTCAGGATGACACGCTGTTGACAATGTGGGCAACCCAGATAGGCATTCGGAATTCTTCTACAAATCCCTAAACCCCGGCCTGGGGAAAACCAATAGAAGTTAAGAAGTTACTAGGAGCACCATTTACATTTTTGAAACTTGACAATAAGTGATGTGTGTGTGTATATATATATATATATATATATATATATATATATATATATACATATATATATACACACACACATATTCAGTAAAAAAAAGTTGTTAAAGGGACGTTATGGTTAAGTTGCGTTACTAAAAACCTATGAAATTCAGTAAAAAAACTTTGTTAAAGGGATATTATGTTTCCAAGTAAAACCGAAAAACCCCTGAAATTCGCCAGTTATGGTAAGCTATGCAACCATAACTCGCGCCACCACCGTGCATTGCTAAGACTAACACCCAGGACATCAAAGATGACATCACAAATATCATTGATGACATCACTGATGATATCACATGTATATTTACTTTTCATAAAAACTCTGTACAAGGGATTTTTATAATAATGTTGACAGAAAAAGTGTTAAGGATCATTGGAATAGATATCTTGAGCTAAGTACTGCATTAGACAATGCATTGATATAAATAGCACACACACATCATACATCAGTAAAGGAAAAAAGAGTGGGCTGTGTAATATATATATATATATATATATATATATATATATATATATATATATATATATATATATATATATATATATGTATTCAGTAAAAAAAACTTTGTTAAAGGGACGTTATGGTTCCAAGTAATACCGAAAACCCCCTGAAATTCACCAGCACCGTGCATTGCTAAGACTAACACCCAGGACATCAAAGATGACATCACAAATGTCATTGATGACATCACATGTCTAACTTGCTGTTTTTTCTTTTAGTGATATATCTTAGACAGTAATAGTTAGGAACAAAGAAATCAAAAAGTACTATATTTGTAGACTTATATTTCAAATGTGTCCTTACAATAATTCACTTAGGGTCCACTCACAGCATATGAAATATATACATAAGAAAAATACACACTTAAAAGATAGCAATGCTTTCTGTGTATGAAGATAAACAGTAAGGTTATCAACACTTTCTTATTGTTCTGTTGTTTCTTTATTACTGTACTTTCTCTGGATGTGTTCATATTTGTATTTGTACTACTTTTTTAGGGTGCAGTCACATCATGTGATATTTGTACATAGGGAAGTACTAGGTTTGAAGCAGAGCAATCTTTTCTGTGCATAAAGATAATCAGTTAGGTTGTGATTATTATTATTGAAGATTACCTGCTTTTGCTATGCTGCCTTTGCTGAAACCTGATGGCATCCATGGCTGCTGTTGTTTCACCTGGTGCTACATCTGCCTCAGCACCACCCCACTCTCTCCACCACCACCTCCCCAAGGGCCTGAAAAGGGGAACAGGCATAAGGATGTAGAGGAGGATGAAGAGGATGTAGAGGATGAGGTAGTGGATGTCCCTACTACCAGCACTCACCGTGAGTCTTGGGTGTGGCGGTTGTTTACCATTCAGTGTGGAGTGCCAAAAGCGCGTGCGAACAAGGTCACCTGCAATCAGTGCCACATGGTGCTGAGTCGTGGGAGGCCTGTTTCATACAGCTTTGGTATGACATTTATGAAGCAACACCTAAGGTCGTTCCACGGTGGGGCTGTTCGCAAGGTTGTACCTTGTGATCAACGTAGTAGGTTGAGTTCCTCGACCACATCCTCCGTTTCCGCTCCTGTCACCACAAGAGACACTCCTGTGGGACAGCGCATCCCTCCAGCTGCCTCACAGGCCATTCATGATGCTGTTGACCCTTACCTTTTGAGAGTCACAATATTGTGTATGTACTGTGACACAGTACTCTGCAGGTGGGAGAGTCTTCGGTGTGCTTTCGAGACTACGGTCAAGGAGCATGAGAAGGTCTGCCCACTACCTAAATAAGGCCCACCCTACATCTTCCTCTTTCCACCTGCCCTTTCTTATCCCCGTGGTTGGTGTCCCTTCCTTACCCTCCTTTCCCCTCCTCTCCTAGTGTGTCGTGTGTAAAAAACAAAAAATAAATAAAACAAAAATCCCCAAAAAATAAGGCTCTTTTCTGGGCCGCCTTTCATGGTCTAAAAATAGAAGTGACAAATAAATAGTGCAGGGCCCTGTGCATTTTTTTAGAACTCCGCGGACATCTAAAAGTTTGGGTTGCTGCCCTATCATTACCATTGTACTTTTCTCTGGGAGGAAGTGGTGGCTCTGAAAAGAGCTGTTTGGTGGTGTTTGTTTGTGTTTGAAAAACTTCAAATGGTCAACACCTACTGCAAAATAGATGGCTGTAATTCCAAAAAAGGTCGTAATGAATTTTGTACATTTCTCAGAAAAATCTGATTGCCAGCATAAGTAAGATGAACTCCATCTCTGCGAAAAATGTATGTGCTATGAAACATAATATTTTCATTGTGAAAAGAGGACATGCCAACATCTCTTAGAAAGGCACAAACAGCCTTATTTACATTGCGCCTCGCTTTCTCCATTTGTGGACCAAATGAAGAAGAACGCAGCCAAATTTGTCTCTGCGCAATACGAGAAAAAATGATTTGGGAATTTGGAAACATGTCTATGACCTTCCCAAGTCCTTCTTTCATTGCAAATTGCAAAGAAATTCCAGACACATGTCCTAAACTGTTCCCTCCACAATTAATTATAATTATGTCTGGATGATGCTCTGTCTCCAAACTAGCACAGAGAGGTACCAAGTCCAGCCACTTCATTCCACGCACTCCATGCCAGTGCACTTCCACATGAGGGAATCCAAGACCTGAAGCTACTCCACAGCATTCTGTATGCACCTCCAACCACTGTATCCATGAGTCTCCCAAAATCCATATAATCTGTTTTCTGAAACACACAGCCATAGCTATCTGTTCTTCTCTCAGAAAAAAGACTTTCTGACAAACTCTCTCCTTACACAACACACCCAGTAAACTTTACTGACCAATCCCTTGCTTTTCTCATTCTCATTTGCTTGCCTCTTCACCCCAAAATCCCTGTATGTAATATGCGATGTCCGCGGACTACCGCCATGTCCGCGGACATATCGAAAATTTGAGCGTGGTGTATTTAAATGTAAATAGTGTGCCCCATTCCCTCTTTGAGGTTGGCTCTGAAAAGAGCAATTTTTGGGGGGTGGGGGGTTTGCAGATGCTTGACAAACACCAGTTATTTTGTATTTTTTTCTTTTTTTCTTACTTTACTCCTAAAATCTTCACATTACCTCTCCAAAGCAACAGTTACATTCCAGAACAGCATGACATTTCCCATAAAGGATAAAGAAATGTCATCTTCTTTAAAATAAACAGCATTACTGGAATCAATATTATCATTATTACAGAAGGACATACCAGCTCTAAGCATGATACCACACATGACTCGGTTGATTGCACACCTAGCAATGTTTTGCTGAGGACAAAAAACAGAACTATTGTCCCATATTGCCCTAGGTACTAATCCAGGAAAAATAAGTTTGGCATTTGGAGGGATGTTCATTAAGGCTTGAACCAAGTGTTCCAAATCTGCCAACAAAGTAGGGGCACTGACATAGCCCAAATGGAAAGCACCATAGTGCAAAACTACCACATGGGGACTGCTCATCCTGTCCATTTCTTCACAAACTTGTACAATTCCCTGTACATTGCAATCAGGCACAGTGCTCCACAAGACTTCCACTCCTTTAACATCAAAATTGTTTGCCACATGCCTACATTGAGCATACTGCTGTAAACCATGCACAAACATATCCCCAAGCACCAACACCCTGACTTTCTCCACCTCTGCCATCTTCAATACACACAGTCTCTTTCAACACAAATCCACAACCTCAACATCTGATTGGCTGAACCCTACAGTCCCCTTTCAGCGGACAGCCGCGGTGTCTGCGGACAGTGTAACTCTTACACAACCCTTCTACCCTTTCCAATTCACTCTCTATGCCATTCCCTCATTGGATACAGCTAAGCAGTAACACAACCAAACACCAATCACATCCAAGACCTTTACATCTAACTCCATCATCAGAGTTCAGCACTTCAAATGTACTGTTGATCGCTCTGAGTACAAGTCTCATATCATTGGAAAGCACCTACTACAAAAACTACTGTACAAGTCTCCAACATTTCTACTTACAGCTAAAGGCATATCCACATGCAAGAATACAAACTACAGGTATGCATATGTTCTGCACAGTACATGAACAACTCTTATGAATGCATATAAAGAGAGTAACTGCCACTTAACCTGTATAACCTATAAAAAAAACCTACTGTCATTTTTCCCATCTGCTATAATCAACTCTCACTTCCAAACCTGTCTGCTATCTAATTATTATTTTTTTTACACACACATCTAAAAAATTATAATATTAAAAGATGGGAGAAATAACAGTATAATTATAGAAAAACACTTAGTAGTGTATTATAGAATTACACACAGTCAGGATAGGATTATCACACAGATAGGCAGTATCATTGAAAAGCTCCCAGCTGAAATAACACCACTGCCTATATATCACATTCTTCTGCTTTACTACCCATACCTTCACAAATGCATACATTCCATGCTTCTCTATACATTTTCTGCCATTTACCTCATAAAAATTGCAAAATAAGTATATCATTATTTCTTCTATCTCCTAACATTCAATAAAACAGCCTTAAAAAACCAAGTGAGTTTCATACACTTAGTATTCTACTCATTTGCAAAGCATATTGAACTAACATATTGTAAGTAAAATATAAAGCCTGCACATAGTCAAAGGAAACTGCATTCACACACTATGTTCACTTATCAAACAAGAATACTACTACAAAAACATAAATAAACATCTAAATTAACATCAGTGCTATAAACACACAAAATTACTAACATCTTTCTTTTACAATTGCAGTGAAGACCACTCTCCTGAAAAGCAGCAACATCTGAAGTACGAACAACAACTCAGAAGAAACCTGCTCATTCCAAACAAAAAAAGTAAGTACAATACTACCATAATATTATTTCTGGTACTCAAACTCTCTGTGCAGTTGATTCATGGAATTTGTGTGCCAAAAAACAGAGATTAACAGGCAGAATAGCACACACATCCCTGTTGTTCGATGCACAAATGACATAACTCAGCCCCTAGAATATTAGTATTACAGAACACAGAACTGTTTTAATTCTCTACCATTAGATTTAGTATTAGTACTTCTCCTCACCACTAGCTTACTTTGTACTGTCATCTGAACCCAAGTATAGTAACACACAAATACAAAAATAGCCTTTCCAACTACTTGTAGCTCCCAATGCACAATCACACACCACCACATACATCCTTACCATCATATACACACACTCATGCACACAGCACACATACATTGCAGAACAGCCCAACCCATACCTTCTTTTTTTTTTCAACGGACCCCAAAGAATGCCGACCAAAAAGCAAGTCCGTAGAAAGCAACGCAGAAGTAGAGCAAATGAAAATAAAAGTGTCCAAAATAAGCATCCATCTCTAGCAGAATGTGTACAAAAAGTTCAAACAAAAGATCTAATAGAGTCATTAAGCGAAACAAAACAAGCTTCCAGTACAAAAACTTTCCCTCCTCTTTCAAAATGTAAAACAAAACAAAAAGTGATTAACAACAATTCAGCTACCACTACTGCTAACACTGTTCCTATAAATCTTGATGTAGTGGCAAGTAACCATACCAAAAAAAGAATATTAGAAAAAATGTTCTGCCACAGAGTCCTTCAAAATCTTGAAAAAACAGGAGAGAAATCATCCCCAACCCTTCAAACCTACCGTAGAAAATTAATTTTAGAAGCTTTGATAGACAGTGCAATCCTTCTCAAAAGGAAGTTATTTATTTTAGTGTTAAACAGAATCAAACCACTAACAAAACTAACTACTAAATTACAAAAAAGACTTCTAAATAAACGGAATGTCAACAAAAATAACTTCTTAATTATCTGTGGAGGTGAATGGAGTCACACCGCCAGCACAGAACCATATTTTGATGAAGAAGCATACAAACAAAAGCAAACAAACATAATTGCCATACATAGCAGTGGAAGAGGCTTTGAAAAACTTAATAATACCATTATGGAACAAGAAATACTGCTTACAAAAATGTCCCCAGAAAATTCAGTATCACCTCTCCATTCAACTGAACCAGAACGTTCAGTATACAAATGGCCATGCACGTCAATGTGTAACATTGCTAAAAAATCTTTCAAATGTTTACGCCAGTTCCTCAATCAGTATGTGAAAGGCAAAGACAAAATCAAAATGAAACTATTACAAAATATGGATGCCTGTCTAGTGCGCAAACACACAGGACTACAAGAACATTCATTAGCCTGCATTTCAGGACCTATTTGCAAAAGCACCTATCATCATATCAAAATGATATCAACACATCATTCAACTATAAGAAATCTGGTCTATAAACAGTAATATGCTAAAAGTCCTGCTTTAGCAATAGCCAATTTAAATAACAATCTTCTACATGGTACAGCCAAATCTCTACTTGAAGAAATAGTAGAGCATATCCAGAGAAAATATTTTGGAAGTGAAAGCCACTTACAAAATGCAATACCTTTAAAACAGACTAGCAACAATTGTACAGATGGCAACCTTCTACTACACACATACAAAAAGGAAATAGTAAAATTTAAAAGTACATCCGCTGAAGTACCAAACCATATGTGTGTGTGTTGCCGCAGACATTTTTATAAAAGTACCACAAAAACGGTAGACGTAACATACAAAATAGAAGACAATGAAGATTCCAAATTGTTTGAATTAGCTCTGTACCTTATAGCAGAAAACAAATATGAAATAAATGACCCCTTAATACTTTGCACTTACTGCACTACAAAACTTGACAACAACCAAACTCCTTCACGTGCTATCACAAATAACTTGGAATTATTCCCACTACCAAAACCCCTGTAACAACGCAATTTATATGAGAGCATCATAATTCAAACAGTGCACCCATTTCAAGTAATAATATGCCTAATTAGTGAAAGGCATTTGTGGCAAAGTAGTTTATTTACCATTAGATCTGAAAGAAAATGTGAACACTCTGGGAGTACAACGTCCAACAGAGCAATCTTTAATTGTCCTAGTAAATGGTGTACCTACAAAAGACAAAACAATTTGGCAACAACCCGTAGACCTACATAAAGTTAGACAAGCCTTGCAATATCTAAAAGACAATAATGAATACTAAAAAGAAATGAATATTGAAGAAAACTTGAAGGAAACCACTAAAATAATTCAAGAGTCACCATAAACTGGTCAATTTGAACTTCTAGATCCTGCTACACTATACAATATTTTAGACCATTATACAATTCATCCATTACACTCTAGTGACACCATAGATGATGCACTAGAAACGTACCAAATGCGACAAACCAAAGGATCACCAATCAGCAGAAAAAAGTATAGAAGCACATGCTTTTCCTCTACTCTTTCCTACTGGAAAAAGAGGAAGGTACGATGATAGACCCATTTAGATAACAGCATCAGAATACCGCTCGTTACGAATGTATTCTGAAGATCCCAGATTTAGACAAAATTTGGACTACATATTCCACCTACTCTTTGAAAGTGAACTAGCAACTCTATGCTACGGAGTTGCACACACATTAAAATCAGGTACCCAATTTCAAAATATGTCACCTACGCAATTACTACAAAAAGTGCAACAAAAATATGAGGTTCTACAATCAAGCATAACAAATCTGTTAGCAAACATGCGTGGTACTACAGAGTACTGGTTCAGACGTCACGGAGATGTACGTTGTATGATAAGAACCCTTGGCCCGCCCACTTGGTGTGTTACATTAAGTTGTGCAGAATATGCATGGGAAGATTTACATGATTTCCTACGATTAACAAACAAAACCAAAACAAACATAGATATACTAACACCTGGAGAACTTTGCTCTCTAGATCCATTGCTATGCTACACTTTATTTGTAATAAAACTGTTCCTCCCCTCGGAGAAGTGCAACACTTCTTTTGGAGAAAAGAATACCAAGCCAGAGGAGCACCACATATCCACATGCTTTTATGGATTAAAGATGCTCCTAAATTTGGTCAAGACAGTGATTCCACTGTTTTACAGTTTATCGAAAAATATGTCATTTGTGAAATTCCATCAGAAGCAACAAATAGTGATCTTCATGTACAAATTGTACAATTTCAAAGACACAAATGTGGGAAATATTGTTGTCGCAAATACAAAAACAAAGGGAAATACTAAACCAAATGCCGCTTTGGTTTCCCTAGACCAGTTACAGAAAAATGTGAAGTGAACAACTTCATGTCTTCAGTTAGACACAGTGTCAAAGGTAAATCACCTAAGAACACATATTACATAAAAAGAACAGAAGAAGCAAAATATATCAATGATTACAATGCAATCAGGAAGCAAAGAACCACTGGGACAGCCACTAATAGCAAATGAGGCAGAATTAGCTATGACAGAAGTAGAAAACACCATGTGTCACTATGAAGAAGATACAGAAGACTTAACTGTACTACAATCAAAACTAAACAAAGAGCAGCATAACATTTTTCAAGAAGTAACAAAAGAAATTGCACATGGTGTACAACATGAAAATAAAGATTGTACCTGCCAAAATTACAAACTTATACTACTATATGTCAGTGGTGAATCTGGTTCAGGCAAAACATTCTTAATCAAAATCATCAGCAAGTTCCTTCAATAACTGACAAACAACAAACTGTCAGCTGTTGTAACTGCCCCCACAGGTTTAGCTGCCTACAACATAGGCGGTGTCACTTTACACCGATTTACTACTCCTTCCAGTAGAACACCAAAACAAATTAGAATATTACAAACTTTCTACAGAAGCTGCAATGGAATTACAGAGAGTGCTAAAACAAATGAAAATGCTGCTAATAGATGAGCTGAGAATGGTCTCCAATCTAATGTTGGCATTGATTCACCTCAGATTACAAGAAGTACTCAAAACAAACTATGAAGAGCTCTTTGGAGGAAAACACATTGGGCCTCATTACGAGTCCAGCGGTAACCGTGGCGGTAAAACCACCTGGTTACCGCCGGATTCGTATTACCATTCCGCCTCCGTGATTCCCAGAATTACTGGGGCATTACAACCCCGGTTTTCCAGGAATCACGGAGGTGGAATGGTGTTAATCCCCATTCCCATCGAGTCCTATGGGACTCGATGGGAATGGGGATCATGGAAACACCGTTAGCATCTCGTAATGCTGCCGGTGTTTCCTCGGCCGCCTGCAGGCGGGCGGTGTTAAACCCGCCAGGTCAGACCTGGCGGGAACATCACTTCCCGCCTGCAGGAGTCGGGATCAGGCGGTCCGGAAACAACAGTGGTGGCGGGTTTACCGCCACCGTTATTTCCGGACCGCCTGAGTTATAATGAGGCCCATTGTTTTTGGAAATCTTCTTCAATTGACACCAGTGAAAGGTGAACCTATTTTTAAAACCTTTGAACACAAACTCTGCCGTAAAACTGTTGGCAGCATAGGAAATGTTAACCTTTGGCAACATTTCCAATACAGAGAATTAACAGAAAACATGTGCCAATCAGCAGACCTCACCTATGACAACATTTTAAAAAGTATTAGAGTTGGTGTACTATCTCAAGAACCACAAGCAATATTAACAACCCGGCACATCCATGCACTTTATGGCCATAACTCATGTGCTTATGCAACAATTAGCACACAAAAATGTCACTTGTATGTCCTTGATGCCAACTCTTGCAAGCTGTTCCAAGTTCAATGAAACAATGCTGAAAAAAGAAATGCAACCAATAATTGAAATTTGCTCCACAGACAATCTGGACGTACATGGTATGACACTACCCATGTTTCAACAAGCCACAACAAGATTAAATGCCTTAGAAAACTCTATCTCCAACACAGCTGGTTTGGAGAAAATATAAAAATTATCTTTAAACTGTAGAGTAATGCTTAAACATAACCTTGACGTGGAGCAAGGACTAGTTAATGGAGCACTTGGTACAGTTGTTGGCTTTCAAACATACCCACGTGACAACAACATTCAGTTTGTCAATATTCCCTTTGACAAACTATCAGAAGTAAAAAGAACAGGACGCTCAACAGCTCGATTCCTTCTTTTCAAAGACATGTAAGTACGCAGACAGCAATTTTTTCTAACTCTAGCATACGCAGTCACCATTCACAAATCACAAGGTCTTACCCTAGATAAAGCATTAATAGATATTGGGAACACAGTCTTTAAAGAAGACATGAGCTACGCAGCACTATCACGCTTATGTACACTTGACAGTCTATTGCTAATCAACTTTGATGCAAGTAAAGTAAACGCTGATATTCCTTGCATTTTAGAATACAATAGACTACATTCACTGTACTTTTTTAGTACAGGGGGGTGGTCCTGACCTCAAACATTTAAACTCCAATGGTTTGATGTAGAAACAATTATAACACATCTCCATATTAAGTAAAATACATCTTCATAAGTATGCATCATAGGAGGGAAACGTACAAATCCAAATTCTGGAAAACCAGTTATTGAAACCTTTATTTATTTAGGTCACATATTTCAGTATGGGTAATTCAATTTTGCTAGCTGAAAGGCTTACATATAAACGATAAGCAATAAACATAGTCACCTGCTTGCTGAGTTTTGTAAAGCAAGGACACAAATGTTTAACACAGAAGCCACAAAATGCTGCCTGTTATACTTAAAGTCGTACAAAAATCTGAAGTGACTTTTTATAGGCACTCTGCCAACATTTCAAAAAAGAACACATTCGTAAGATAAGTATAGTGTGTTGTCTCCACAATACTATATTGTTACTCTGTTGTGTTGCCTGTGTGTTGTGTTCCAAAATATTACTTCATATTTGTCAACACTTTTGCAACCAGTACTTCGTACAATGCAATGTTTACTTCAAGAAACCTAAAAATAGGATCTGCTAAGAGGCGACATCAACACTGAAGGTGGTAAGGATGATGTAGGTCATTGGTCTCTATGATGTAGGTTCAAGACACAATGACGTGGGACGTTTTCGGCTGTGAAAGGATGGCAGCCTTCTTCTGGGGCCAGGAAAAGCAGGTCTCCCTATGATTAAAATACAATATATAAGATATTGTTGGATGTTCCAGAACATGGACCATGTATGCAAATGTTAAAAACGCCCGTGAGAGGCTATAGACTAGGGAAAGCCCTCCGTCCCCGAGCACTGACCTTGCATTCAGAGGTTTTTAGGTGTATGAGCTGATAGTAACAGTGCTCATGGTCACAGGATGGTTGCCTGCTAGCTGAGGGACGCTGGGTAAACACTGTGGAGCGACCTGAAAAAGACATATGTGGTGGATTAAGGCACATGTGGCTGGGAAGCCTATTGGTTGCTGACATGATGTAAAAGTAACAAAAAGAGGGGGGTACCTGTTAGACTGGGTACCGCTGATCGAGGTGCTGCGTGAGTCCCTCGGTGTAACAGGAGTCTTGGTGGCAGGAGAAAAGTTCCTGTCTGTAAGGTCTGAGCGGTCAGAAGATCGAAGCTGCTGGGCGGGGGTGGGGGAGAGACAAAAGAACCAAAACAGGGAAATGAAGAAACCGTAACAGCCTGTCAGTGAATGGTGCAGACTGTGAGGTGGGAGGCTGGTGTCCTATGTCGGGTAGAACTCACCTAAAGGCATGGATCTGTTGGCGTGCGGCGGATTCACACAGAAGCGGTGCTCGCGTACAGAGGAGAAGGAGCTGTGCGAGCAATATGTAGTGCGCATGCCGGTCGAGTGAGCGTCTCTCCCTCGCGCATGCGCAAGGGCGCAGCAGTCTGGTCTCCAAGGATACATGGACGCGAAAGGACGCCTCGTTTTAAATTCGACAGTTGGAGTTGTGGATACACCTAGGTTAAGTGGGCAGGCCGACTAGGTGAGTTGGATGTCGGCGCTCATGTATGTGAAGGAAAGAAATAACTGTAAACGGAAGGACATAGCATGATATGCAAATTGTGCAATGAAGCTGCTGAGCAGTCGAAGGCAGGGTGCTACGTTGCACTGGGTGTAGCACCAGCTGGTCGCGATAATTAGAGTAACCAGGCTGAGGGGGGTCGGAATGTCCCTAAAGAGAAAGATTGAAGGAATACCAGCGAGTGAGGTGCATAGTGGCTGGGAGAGAGTGCAGTTGGTTACAGATATTCAACCTGTGCGAGTTCATTGAGACCCTGGGCAATGGTCTGTACTTTAAAAATCCACCAGGATTCTTTATAGTTGAGAGCATTGGTGGTATTGGAGCAGTCCATCACTTTGTCCACCACCCACCATTTGAAGGAGTCACAGTTATGTTGGAATTCGAGAAAGTGTGAAACCAGGGGTGCATTGTGAGTCTTGCATCTTATTCTAGACTTATGTTCCCCTATTCTCTTGTTCACTGGTCTCGATGTTTGCCCAATGTATCGTAAGTGGCAGGGGCATTCAATCAAATAGATAACATTGGATGTCTTGCAGTTTGAAAAGTGACGGATTTCCCATTCTTTGCCGTCTACCGGGAAGGATCATAGTTTTTTAGTTTGGCTACAAACTGAGCAGCTTCTGCAGGGATGGTGACCGCGGATCTCCCGCATGTTCCACAGAGTCGATCTGGAATCTTTCTGTTTGTTCTAGCATGAGTTAAGAGATCTTTGAGATTTTTAGATCTCTTAAGGGCCATTCTGGGTAGAGGTTCTTCTCGCAGGCTCAGCTGTACGATAGGCCAGAGTTTTTTGATGATGCCTCTGAGTTTGGATGTATTAGCATTGAAGGTGGTTACACATGCCATAGGGTCTTCGGAGTTATGGTTGCGGACCTTGGGAGACAATAAGACTTCTCTAGGTGTATAGAGTGTTCTTTTCTTGGTATCCTTGAGTAGTTTTTTGGGGTAACCTCTGTTTTCAAGTTTGTGTTGCAGTTCTGATGCGTGTGCTTTGAAGTCCTGAGTATCGGTGCAATTGCGTCTGATTCTGAGAAATTGTCCATAGGGCAAGTTGTCCCGGAGGCTTTTGGGATGATTGCTCCTATAATGCAATGTAGTATTGCGGTCAGTCTCCTTTTTGAAAATCGAGCATGTGAGCTTCCCATCCGAGGCCAGTATGTTAAGGTCAAGGAAGTTCATTTTCTGGTTATTTTGGCTCATCGTGAATTGAATTTCTTGTGTTAAGTTGTTGGTCCAGTTAAGAAAATTGTCCAGTTCTTGCTTGTTGCCGTGCCATATGAAAATAACATCATCGATGTATCTATGCCAGAGGCGGATGTTATTATGGAACGGATTAGCAACATTAAATATAAAGGTCTTCTCGTATTCTGCCATGAAAATGATGGCTAAACTGGGTGCGAACGCTGCGCCCATGGCAGTCCCACATGTTTGTTGGTAGAAGATGTAATTAAATGAGAAATAGTTTACATTCACTGTACACCCCCATCTAAAAACCTATCCTGTTCCACAAAAAGCAAAACGTTATAAAAAAAAAACTACTTCAAACAGAAATGCAACAGGATCTCACTGCAAATCCTCCAAAGAGAGTAAAATAAGCTAATACTTCATCAATTACTACAACCAAAGAAGAATGTACTACTCAAAGTAACTCAGATACTTCTTCAAAGAAGCAACACATACTCCAAAGAAATGACTTGAACACAGAACTATCTGGTCCATTCAAATTTTCAAAGGTAACTGGTGTAAATTGCTACGCAAATGTAGCAATAAATATTTTATTTCAATTGCCACCAATTATTGACAACATTTATTTACACAATACAGACCAATTGTGTTTGCAAATGTTAGTCCTTCATAGAAATGCAACCAACAATCTTGACAACACTTACAGTGTTCATGGAATAAAACAAGAATTAGACTACTGTGCTGGAATGGTGAAATTCACTATAAACTCACAAGAAGATCCACAAGAATTTCTACTGTACTTACTACAAGTACTGGAAAACAAAAATATCCCTATAAATGAAATCTTCTAGATTTCATACATGTGGAGACATGCATGCACTCTCTGCAACAATGTGGCACAGGAACAAATCCCTAATGAACGCTTTGTGTATGTATCAATACCTAACTGTGAATCCATTCCATTCAACAACTTGTACAAAATGCAAACCATGGCAGATTATGTACTACCTGCAATTCAGATAATCGCTCCACCTTACAAATACAAACACATAGTAAATACGTAATACTAATGCTTTTATGTTACAATGCAGATGGTACCAAAAACAACTGCAAGCTGACTGGATTCACACATGGTCAAGTATCACTTGGTAAGAAAACCTTCACAACAAACCTTGCGGGAGCCACAACCAATGCAGGTCACAACACTGCATATATAAAAAAGATTTGTGGCTAGTTCGAATGTAATGATAATACCATTACTCTAAAGCAAAGATTACCAGCAAATCTTATAAACGCTTATTTAATATTCTTAAAACTAAAATTTAATAACTAATCTGTGCATAAACATTAATAAAACTTCAATTAGAAAACTATAAACAGTTACAATACGCCAACAGGTATCTAACTGCCTCAAAATTCTGCAACAACCAAACAGATAAATCAACAACACTAAATTATAAGAAGAAATACACAGTCAGAATACGCCAACAGGTATCTAACTTCCCCAAGAATCTGCAACAACCCAACAGGTATATTAGCAAAGTTAATAATATAAATAAAAAACTATAATCAGTTACAATTCGACATCAGGTATCTAACAATCTGCAACAACCAACAGATAGAACATTAGCCAGAAACAACAAGTAAACACTAAAAGCAAAGAAAAAAATGTACTGTACATAACAAAAAAAGTTTTTTTTATTCCAACATGGATTTTTTTTCCCACAGACCCAATGATTTAAGCAACAAACACAGAAACTGAGCAAATTGCACAGTGCACTGGTTTGTAAACTACTAAATATGAGGGTCGAAATAAAGCAGAAATGTCTATTATGCAATGTAATAAATCTTTATAAACTACCTACACTAACATGATCTTTTCATTTATCACAGAAATTGAAAAAGAATATCTGCTCCAGTTACCCACGTCATGAAAAAAATATATCCAATCACAAAAAATCAAACAGTAAGTATATTATAATAATACAACTCATAAATACTGCTCCATAACACAACCATTGAAGCAAACATCTAACCATACACCACAATACAAAATATTTACTTCCATGGATATGTTAAGCTCAAGTGCTTGTTAACAAACTCCACAATCTTAATGACATGACGTAGCCAAAACATCACTTACAAACTATACAAATCAAACACAACACAAACTGTATATTTGCAAATATTTGATAGATGTTTGATTCTATGGGTGTGATCTATGGGTGTTATATGCTGCAGTGGTTGTGGCCAGGGCCTAGAGTCTTGGGTGCATGGCCTACGGCCCATAGAATCAAACATTGTAACTCTGCTATATTGGCTACTTATATAGAATCAAACATTTTAACGGTGTAACACTGTACTAACAACCCAAAACCAATATCATACTAAAGTAAAACAGCCAGAAGCACTTTTAATTATGTCCGTGGACAGCCGCGGTGACCGTGGACATGACGAACACATCAGGGGTTCCTGCCACCTAAACAAATACAGCATTTGACCCATCTCTTAAACCCCCGCCCTCCCCAAACACTCTTACACACCAACACACTTGCCAAAGTTGTATTTCTCCCCCGTTCGCTGCCGCGTTGTTTGCGGATGTCCGTGGATCCAAGATGGTGGACGCATACGACGCACCTCACACTTGATTCCAGCCAATCAGCGAACACGTCGCATGTCCACAGACATGATGCAAGCCGATTAGCCAATCAGCGTCCTGTCCCTGGAGCAAACAGGGAAATGTGTCTGCGGAGCAGACATAGATATCACTATTTTTTGTGACCTACTTTTTGGTCTTTTTAAAAAGAAATACTGGACGGATTTTCACCAAATTTACAAAAGCACGCTTTCGGGACTGAGCCGCTGCTCCTGCTGCAAATTTGGTGAAAATCCGTCCAGCGGTTTGGGCTGTAGGCGTGAGCAAAGTTTTTTCACCATTCAGTCTATGGGAAAAAAATACATTTTGGGACCTCCCTTATAACTTTGCCCCCCCTGGACCAAACCTCACCAAACTTTGCAGATAAATTCAGAGAGGGCCATATACCTTTTTTTTTGCAAGGCTTGGTGAGGATTCGGACAGGGGGAGCGAAGTTATAAGCCGCCCAAAAAGTGCTCTTCCTATGTGATTAGCAACTTAACCATAACTATCACGACTCTTGCACTGTACCTGTACGTTTTTCCTAATGTCTCTCTCCTGTTGAGTCCTGGATGCGGGCTCATTTCCTAGGTTTAAATCCTTCTGAAACTGAAGTTTTATTCTTTCAGCCCCAACTTCTCTTTTTATTCGTTCTTCCATTTTGTTGCAACTTCCTATCCTGATGCTGCTCGCAATCCTGGGTTTATTTTTATTTTTGGTCATCCGTTCGGAAACAAATCCTAACTGTTACTCATTCTTGTCACTTTTAGTTGCTTAACATCAGGAAGATTTGGAACCCAATTTATTTTTCAGCCAAGCAATGACTAAGTCAAGCTTTTGTCATTTCTCATCTTGATAATTGTTGCTCTCTTGATGTTCATCTTTCTAAACATGCTCTGTTTCCTTGTCAACCTTTTGTACACTGTGTTGTTCATATTCGTAGTAAACTATATTGCTTCATTACTATTGATCCTTATCTTGCATGTCTTCATTGGTTTTCCTTTTCTTATAGGTTTCACCTCCATATTGTGTCTTATTTGTAAATGTGTACATGCTTTCGTGCCATCATATCTACAGTGGTGCTAATAAAACCACCATCCAGAAACTACAAAACTACAAAATAACACCTTGCGAGCAGCGCTTGGCATAAATGAAAAAGTACACATCTCTGCCATTAGACGCCAACACAAATGGCTATCCACAGAGAACAAAATACAGTTAAAAAAAACTCTACCAGACCAACCAGAGCTGCCAACGCCAACTGCCTAGTAGTACCCAGATTCAAGTTAACCACTATTGGTGGCAATAGCTTCCCAGTGAAGGCTGCTAAAACTTGGAACTTACTACCAAACAACCTGAGAGTAGACCAACCATACCCACTTTTCAGAAGGAACACCATCCATCACATCACATCCAATGACCACTAGTCACCCTATTTCCCTAACAAAATTTCGGGTTTTGGGTGGAGACCATGCGCTCTTGTTGACACTATACGTTAGGAACAAAAGTCAAAGAATTGTTATAGATGTGTATGTTTTGAATGAAAGATCTCTTCCAATCCCATTTATTAAAGAAGAGTAGATTGTATTCATAGTCTGGATAGCTGACACGTGTTTCGACCTACGGGTCGTTCTCGTTCTCAAGGCTGTATAAGTCCCATATTACAAATGTAATATCACATTATAACAAAACACAAATGGACATGACCAGTAAAGAGGAACATAAGTCATTGTCAAATTCAAAGAAGAAGTGGAATGAGAGAAGTAAGATAAGTAAATAATAAATTATAAATTGCATGAATATTAGTGTTCAATAACAACAAAGTAGAACAAATACCACATACCAGTTGTTGGAGGGACAGCTTCAAAAGACCATATGTCAAAGCCATAAAAGGTTTAAAAAAAGAAATCATTGTGAGGAACGTTTTGTACATAGAATATAAACATAATGAAACAGACACAAAATTATCAAAATCCCAAATAGGCCAGCTCAGTGATTATGAGTGTGTAATACATGAGAAGCAGGTATGCTGCGTCATCACTATAATTTCTGGATCCCTTACATGGTCTGTGGCACTCTATATTTTCCCAGAGAAAGCACATGATGTGATGTGTTCTCATTATTTATTTCTAGTACTTGAACTGGAATGTTATCTGCGGTAAGAGAGCTCTTTGTTACACACAGTTAATTGGTAACTTAAGTAGTGGCTATTAGTCAGCACGGTTCTTTTATCATACACTAACTTGACTCATACTATCTGGTCCATTAAGCTTAGCACCGCGGGTGGCATTTTCCACGTGTTTCACTTTGCTGCTTTCCCTGTTTTCTTTGCACAGGCCCCTTTTTCATAATCTATAAAAGAGGAATGGATAACATTAATTCATATCATGGTATAATTGGTTCTCATGTATTTTCATTAGAAAATATTTGATGGTAAATGTTTAGATGGAAACACTGGATACCGCCCCACCCCAAATAAAAGAAATTGTATTTCTTTCGTTATAAATGTTTAGATATAAATGTTATTTTCTATTTGTTAAAATCACATGTAACCCCTGGAACCATTTTAAATAAAGCACTACAAATCCCAGAGCAAAGCCAAAGCAAAAACCGAGACAGGACGAGCCTCGCATCCCACATGCAACAATTTGAGAACTCTGCACATGGAAACTACTCTCTGAAAACAAGCATGTTAGCTGAACGTGTTGGCATGCTTACACCGTGTTCCCACCATGTTGAAAACAGCCTTTTCCCCTCCACATTCAGAACTATGAATGCCTTTCCGGTCAGAAGCGCTGCACACGGAAAAGACAAATGTCACACTGATTGCAAAAAAGACTTCTGCCAGGAGGTAAAGCTTTAATGACCCTTATGCAGCAGAGCAGCACTAAACCAGCACGAGACAGCCAGAAAATTTTTGATTCTCCAGAGCAACCTTCTCTGTTTAATAGCCAATCTGCCTGTTACACCAAACCTCCCAAACCCCACAGTTTCACTGTATGTATGCCTTTACACAGTCCCAACCTCCCCAGCAAGAGTAATTAGGCATATCTTCTCTACAATCAAAGGGACACAAGACAAAAAGTAGCCCAGCATAGCGCAAAACTCTGGTACCCACACAAAATAACCTGTTTTGGCAACACTGATTATTTAAAATGTAATGTGGGACCGGGTCCAGGAAGCTTCTCCTTTGATCCCCCGGGGAAGAGCAACACCTTCTTCAAAGAGACAGGAAACCTTGCAAGATGCACCCTGGGAACCAGTGCTTCAAAGACAGTTGTGTCATTATAATAGCCCTCTCACACCAGGGTGAAAACAGGCTTACAACAGACCAATCTGCTGTAGCATTTTTCCCATAAGAGGGGGATACCCTCCACTTGGTTGATTCATCTTTCCCCTCACAGGTTGGCCAGTTTATTTGTGTGGGCATTACTGTTAGCTTAATTAAAGTTCCTATTTTTATAGAACCTTGTTTGGACATTCTTTTATTTTGGTGCCACTGTAATTTTGTTTGTGTAACATCTGTGCCAACCCACATCCATTTTGAAGAGCCTAGCCTGCCCTGGTCACACTTTACCAAAAGAGACAAAGGAAATATAAATGTGGGGATATGCCTCTTTCACCTTTATGACTGGGATCACTGCTGGGTTAATAGTAGTTTGGGCTGAGTAGCCACTATTGATCCCTGGACTCCTGAAGAGCAGTCATCAGGATGCCTACATCCCTCTCCTGGAGTCTGTATGGCCGTTGGAGGCACACATGACCATTCCATGATGGCCACCCTCCATGATGGCCGCCCAGTCCGCCATAGCCGTTGACGCATAGCGGCCCTTTACAAGATGGTTGCTCCACACAGCACCCATGTGGTCTGCACATCATCGGCGTGATGACGCTTCACTCAGAAGAAAAGGAGAGCAGCTCTTCATCGCGTCACAACGTCTGCCTTTTCGAGTGGACTTTTCTATGTGTAATTCTACTACCTGTTCTTGCCTTCCCCTGGGTTCTGCCTCCCCCTCTCCCAATTCCTGGTCCTGCTCTTCCCTATCTCTTCCCTTGGTCCTGGCCCTTTTTGCTTAGTGCCTCCCAGCCTTCCTGTACCTCCTTGGTGCCTTCAGCCTGCTCTGGAGCTTCCTGGATATTTCTGGATATTTCTCTCTGCTTATCCAGCTTTTGTAGATCCGTTGATTGGACTTCATTCCATTCACCTTGAGAGAGTCTAGTGGAGTTTTTCTTTCCGGTGATCTTTCCTCCCTTCTACTTCATCCTTGCCATCCGGACGGTCACCTCGCCTCGAGTGTTTCCACCCTCACTCTAGCCAAGGTGGCTTCTGGGATTGACAGGGCTTACCTCTACCAATCCCAAAGGAACAAGAAACAAGAGGTAAGACCCGTTGGTGACAGCAGTAGTCATTTCACTGCAGTACTTTTCCTAGGCATGGGGCTGAGAATGGGAGGAGGAACCATAGAAGCTCAGGTAATGCAATGAAAAAACTATCAGATGTTTTGGGCAATTTTTGGTCAATTGCCAAAACTCCCTTTCTAGGTAGAATCATAAAGAAAATGGCCACTTGATCATTTTTATGCTACACTAAAGTGAATAACGTACTGCATGATAATCAATCTGGCCTCTAGCCAGCCAGAAGAACAGAATTCACATTACTCTATGTGAGAAATGATTTGCAGGCAGTGCTTTAAGTGGGCCAGGGACAGCACGAGCTAAGTCCCGGTAGTCTCCAAAAAGTGGGGCTCAGCCAGGTCCCGTCACAGTCGCAACAGGACATTTGCCCGCCACCATGAGGAAGACCGGCAGGAGCAGCTGTGACTCACAAGGGGTAATGGGAAGAAGTGACAGTCCCAGGCAGTCCGCAGCGCAGGACCCGGTTAATTTATTTATGCAATGTTTGTCGGATAAATATACTGGTATCCAACAAACATTGCATAAATAAATAAACCGGGTTGTGCGCTGAGCGCAATCGGCTTGCCACCTCAGATATGGCAAGTTCTCCACTCAGCTCTTCCATGATTCATATGGCAAGAGCTCAGTTGGCTTCTCTGCATCTCAGATGGCAAATGCACATTTATCTTGCTCTGCACCTCATCAGTCAAACATTGCATAAATAAATAAACCGGGTCATGTGCTGAGCAGGAACAGTTCTTGGGTCACAAGGCCTCACCTGCATGGACGACCCCGTTTATTTATTTATGCATTGTTTGTCGGATACACAAACCGATTTATCAATTTAGTTTGTACCAAGCAGACTGTGTTCCGATATGCAATTAGATATGTAGGCCAGACCATTTTTATATTTTTGTCTTTAGGCCACGCCCATCAAGTGTTAGACCACTCCCATCCTGCAAGCCATGCCCCTAAATGAGGCCCGCCGCCCTCTCAATTTCTTACCCCACCTTAAGCACTGGTTGCTGTTCTTACTTGTCATGAGCAGTCCTGCGATCCACATGTCCTTAATCTATGTATGTTCACTTATGTATTTTCTCCGGTGACTGTTCCATTTACTCCCCTCCATAACCTGGCCAGAATGTTCCTCAAACTCACCCCATTGTAAGAAGCTCACTGCTTCCTGTCAAATCTGATTTCTTACCTATTGTACATTCGCTTGTGACCAAAAGAGCATCTTTCCTCCTGTACATAAATACATAAATAAATCCTTGACTTGTCTGCAACATATGATACCGTTAGCCACACCACCTTACTGGAGCACCTCAAAAACTCCTTTGGTATTAGTGATTGGACCCTGGAGTGGATTACCTCCTTCTCACAGGCCAGGGAAGCTTCAAGTGAGAACAGGCCGTCTACCCTGACATGTGGGGTGAGGACAGGCTTGTTCCTCTGGAGACCATCTGCCCTGGTGCATGGTGTTCCCTAAGGGCCCGCCCTTCTCTGCTTCCTTCCAGACGCATGCTGACAGTACCCAGATAGCTTTCAATATGGGTAACCTCACTCTCAAAGTGCATGTTTGTTCAGGATTATTGACTGGCTGACCGTCAATTGACTATCTATCTAGATGTTTCTATAGCGCCACTAACCCATAGGCCTCAGGACACTCACAAAGATTCACATAAAGAGACAGTTGAAAATAGGCTTAAGAAAGAAAAACGAAACCCTAGGGACAAGCCAAATACTGCAAGAGAAAATGTTATGAGGGAGGCTTGTTTAGGGAGTATATGCTTCAACCCCTGCAAAACTAATATCATGTACTTTGTTTCTCACATCCCTCCTGTCTTTCCATTCTGGTGGCCCTCTACCGTGGATGCTGTCTCCCACTCTCATGGCGATTGCAAAATTGTGGGGATCTCCTTTGATGGCTTACTTTCCTTTGCCCCTTATATACAAGACATTACAAGGAAATCACACTATCATGTCCACATGCTGCCTCTGTTAAATATGTGGAGATGATGAGGACCGTGGCAATAGCTCGTACCTTGGGCTACCTAGAGGCTATGTGCATCAGTTGCAGGTCTTGTTTGTTTTGTTTTATTTAGGTCATTTCAAAACAAGGGTGGTAGGTTGATCCTGTGCCCAAAACACAGTTACCATATCACACCTTCTATTTGTCCTTGAGTTGCCTCCCTATAGATTGGCAGATGCCATTAAAACCTCTGTGCAATATTGTTGTGAAGTGTCTTGGAATATGGAACCCCTTGTAGAGTGTATATGGGAGAACTGGGTTCTAGGTTCCATGTAAAGCAGTTGGTGGAGTGGAGCTTGAAGAAGGAGGTTGTGCAGGAGGTCACTACATGTGTTCATATACAAATAAACAGTGAAGCTAACCTTGATGCCTATGCAGTCTGCTTCATATTAAATATTCATCATGCTTACTTGGTGTGTTGGACCAAAGTATTTGTAAGAACAATTCATGCCATACTGCCCTTCAAGAGCCTTGAGGTCGACTAGCTCCTTCTCTCGCTCACTGGCTCACTGCAGGAATCAGACGTTTGGTGGCAGGCCGCTGAACTGATATGGAGCTGCTCATTGGTATAATTTGCCCATCTCCTTAAGAGCTCTGGGTGGCCATCTCCATTTAAGGAAACAACTGATGACACTTCTCTTTAAATTTCCTTTTAGTCCTGGCATGGTTCTAGCATGTATATTAGGGGTGTACCAAATAGTAGATTTAAGTATTCGTCCGAATACCGAATAGTTGCACAAATATTCACCCACAGCCGAATATGGAGCCATAAAGTTGCCTTTTTAATAAATAAGGTTATATAGACACTTTGTAAATTAAAAACTCACTTTAAAATATGTATATTCATTCTTTATTGCATTTCTTTTCTTTGTTGTCTAGAGGAGATGTTTGTGAAAACCATGAAAAGAATACATTATCAGAAAATGAACAATTCAATAACAGCACAATTTGTATTTTAGTGCATTCATAGGTGTCACTTGTTGAGCAAGACCCAAGTAACTGACACTTGCC
Source organism: Ambystoma mexicanum (assembly GCF_040938575.1). Lineage (NCBI taxonomy): Eukaryota > Metazoa > Chordata > Amphibia > Caudata > Ambystomatidae > Ambystoma > Ambystoma mexicanum. Next base: position 951,200,578 of record NC_090934.1, on the reverse strand, counting down.
CAAAGGTATAGTATTCATCCATGCAATCACTTTGAGGGAAGACTGGGATGTGTCTACTCGTACTTTCAAATGTTCATTTTGAACCTGCCCATCTTTAGCCTTCTGACTCTAGCAAGACACTAAAACACACAAGGAGAGATGACATCATTTAGCACCCTGCTGACAGCTGAAGTGCTACTGAATACACAGCTTTGGGATGCTAAAGCCATGCTTTCTACCCGTGGTACTGAGTGGGGATGAGGCATTTGAAAATGTCTTTTCATTAATAGCCCTGTTCTTTGTTTTTCGGGTGTGGTATGTTTGTGGTGTTTTGGGGCATGGTGAAAGATACCAGCTAAAAATATATAGAGGGAATGCTGAGTCCTCCATGCTTCCCAGCTGATCCAATAGAAAAGGGACAGTACTGCTTTTCAGATCTTGAATTGGCGTGTGCATGTTTATTTTACTTACTTTCTTCCCTTGTGCATCCATTTGTCCAATGTTTCTAAATTGTAAACGTGTATCTCCTTGTGTTTATTACCAAAATATCCCGCTTTTTGTACTCTATAATGTACTCTATACTGTTGGGAGGAATATTACCCAATTCAAAGGACTCATTTTTGCAACATGAGAAAGTTGGAGGGCAGGAACTGTAACCTATGTTTGGATATTACAAGCACATCTCTGCTGCACACTTCCCACTCAGCCATTTTACGTGATTTATAAGCTTGGCCTGCAGGCTGAATACAGTTCTTTTCTGCAGGCACACTACCTCCTGAGCTATTTTACTCAAAGTTTGGAACTTTCTGGGATCCCTGCAGCAGTTATATTAATCCACGTAATTATATTACTTGTATTGGGAATCGGTGCGATTGCAACCTGCGACTTTCAGATTGCTCACACAGGTCATCACCAAATCAATAGCCCCTAAAGAAAATAGCATTTTCCAATAGCATCTTTGTAGACTATGCTCCAGCTGAATGGGTTTGAACTGCAAAATATAGTGGAGACCTAAGGTGCATTCAGTATATTTAGAGTTTTGCTTCAGTTTCCCTCTCCCCAGAAAACCACCAGATTAAAGTCTATCTGTCCAGCACATGAAGGGCTGAGACTTTATTTGCATTGTCACACCATTGCTCTGCCTGTACTCAATCAAAAAGTGACATCAGCGTTTGTTCAATGATCCTTTTAACGTGGCATGCCTGAAAGGTTCCAGGCAAGCAGTCAAAGCAGTACTTAATGTATTTTGTAGGGGAAACTATTCAGCTTTGAGTGAAAATTATTTGGCTGAGCCGAATATCTAATTTTCAGCCAGAATTCGGCCGAATTTCAGTACATCCCCACTAGCTATATGGACTCAGCTTAGACCAAGACTCACCCGCTCTTCCTTGATTTCTCAACATGTCGATTGTCTTTCTGCTGCCCGTATTCACATATATCTATTGCATTGTACCAATTTAGTTTGCTGCACTTACCCCCTCCCTTGCTCTTAACTGTTTCTTGATGGGATTGAAGGTCGGGGCTCCCTTCCCATTCCCCTTTTCCAGTCTTCCCCCTGCAGGGCTATGAAGCAAGTGTGTCTGTGGTTGCAGCCTTATAAAACAACAATTAATCAACTCATGAATAAATAAATGGAGTGACAACAGTGTTCATCCAATCAGGGATGCCATCATGTAAGGGTCAGGCAAACATTTAATCAGATGAATTCTGTACAGGAAGGAAACAGCAGACCAAACTATGTTGTATCCTTGCACGAATCCGAAAGCAAACACTAGACGAATATTTTGGCCAAGTTGACTTTGCCAACTCTCAGTCAAAAGTAAACAAACTGCTAGATGGATGTTCATGAAACCAGCAAAGGATAGTGTGTCAGACCAGACAGAAGGTCCTCATGCACGTTTGACACAAACCGGTCCAATGATTGTTATGTTGCCCAATCAGCAAGTGAATGGAAAATGCACATTTTGGGAAGGCCCTTTAACATATTCCACTTGATAAAACTGAACATGCAGACACCTATTTTTAAACGTTTCATGGCATTCGACTAATCTACACAAAACCTTCCAAAAGGAATATATATATTAAACTCTGAATTTGTGAAGTCAGATACAACACAAGCATTATAACAGGGTTCCAAAATTAGCAAAATTGACTTATTCTAGGCCTGCAAATAGCTGTGTGGGTGCCCGGGGGTCACACTCCATCATGTATGTCAGGGGAAGGCCGACTCATAGGTATCTCAAAGCCTTTGAGGTACAGGGGGTTGGAGACCATGGTGGACCCTACAGAGCCTCTTGCTCCCTGCTGTCTCTCTCTCTCATCTCTCCTCTAACCATTTTGCTGCCAATAGCTCACTCCAAGGGCCGACTCCTGCCCAGTCCATTCCTAGGACAGGGAAGGCCTGTTCATTGTTCTCTCTCTCTCCCATTCTATGTGACCGCTCAGAGGAGCCCGATGGAGCAGTTGAGTCCATGGAGGGAAAATAGCTACGTCATATTGTTGCAAATGCACAATTAAGAAACTCTTTTTTTTACCATGATGTCTGTGTCATTTATTTCCCCAATATTCCCTCGGTAGGTGTGCAACATAACCCTCCTAGCTGGGCCCTAATTGGGCCAGGGAAGACACAATGACCTCTTTGAGATGCAGTTTGAGGATTAATACCAGCTCTATAATAGCGGGGAGCGAGGGGTGTGCTGTTGCAAGCCAGAAGAAGGATTCAGACCTGAGAACATTGGTATACGTAGCTTTATTTCAAGAAAAAGGAAACATGCCTTACTGTCCCTATTGCTAATGGGGGTTTCACTTCCTATCCAAACTAAGCAAGGATGCCTGTCTGCACTCCAAAACAAAAATAGTCCTTGGTCCAAACCTAGCCTCTAAACCTGCCTACCACTTATCAAAAAAATAACAGAAAGGTGGAGACTGTCTGGCGCTTGGAGTTCTCCATAGAGGCTTCTCAATCTGTCCAAGACTCCCTCCTGGATCTTCATCCCATAATATATTTAACCAAAATATCCTTTTTTAGGCAAAACAGTTCTTGTCGCAAAGTTCCTTAAAGATTCTCAGGGAGCATACTAATCTCAAGTTCCCAAAATTATAACAGAATAAATCTTTTTTATGTGGAGGGATATTTCCCTGATCCCTTTCCACCAGCTTGTCTGTTCTTTCCATAATTCGACCAGTCTCTGGGGGTTGTGGTGTTCCTGTGTTATTCCCTGCTGACTCTGTGGTATTTCCCCTGTAACTCGATTGGGGTCTCCAGACCCTCTATATCATTGAGTTCTACAGTGTTCTTGAGACCCTTCTGAGTTTCTGTCTCTTTGGTTCTCTTGGGTTGCTGTGACACTTCTGGTGATGAGCAGTTAAGTTTCTCAGGCTCCCACAACCTCTTTTCTGCTTTGGCTCTCTCTCACTCTTTGGGTCTCTGTGACCATCTGGTGAGGTTAAGGTATTGTTCCCTTCTTGCTCACTAATTCTCTTCTCTTTCTCTACCCCTTTCACCTGGGCAACCAGCCTACCTGTGGTGTGGTGGTCCTTGCTACAAGGAGGGTTAGTCACGCTAGCAGATGTGGCATTCCTCTTTCATCGCTGCTCCCGCTACTAAAAGTGGGCAGTCTTCCCCTTCCGCAGACCTCGCCACGTTCCCCTCTTGCTCTCAGTTTGAGAGCGGAGCGTCTCGTGCTCCGACTGACTTGGCACTCAGCGTCTCTTGACAGGCTCCGGTCCACCACCTCTGATACATGGTCATGGCTCCCGGTCTGTTCTGCTGAAGGCAGCCTCGCTTCTTCTGGCCTCGCGCATCTCTCCCAGGGATGTATCAACCCCCCGCCCCCTTGGCATTCTCCCATTTCCACAGTGCTGCTGGCTCTGCACGGCATCTCCCCTGATACACGCTCTCACATTGGGCCTCATCACGACTTTGGCGGTAACCCTTAAATCCGGCGGTAGCGCTATTACCGCCGGATTTAAGGGTCTGCCAAATCAGGACTTCGGCAGACTTCGGCAGACTTCGACCCAGATCTGAGCTGGGGTGAAATCCGCCAAAAATTCACGCTCATACCGCCGGCGGAAAATCCGCCGGCGGTATTAGCGTGAAATTTCCCCATTGAGCCCAATGGGGAATGGGGCATTCACAAATGGGCTCAATGGGGAATGGGGATTAACATTACCGCCGAACTCGTGATCCGGCGCTATTAGCGCTGGCGAGTTCGGCGGTAGGGCAGATAGCGCCGGCGCTAATAGCGCCGGCGTTACCGCCCAAGTCATGATGAGGCATTGTCTTGACTCCGGGATTCTCCTCCTCCATTTAATGCCCCTTGGCCCTTTATTCATCCTCCACTCCTCAGAAGGGGCGTGGTCTTTGCGACAGGTGATTAAACAGGTAGGGGATTCAGTATTTCCTTGTGCCAAACACTGAGAGGTTTTGTCCTCTCTTTTCACTCACATATCAGCGGAAAGTGCATTCTGTAAAGGGAGTTCCCCATGGCAATGGCAGTCCTTGTCCCCTATGGGAGAGTCACTCCCGGTGAGTTCCGCTTTCCCAAACCTCTGGGGAGGGTTTTGCTAAGCAGGCTCACCTCCCTAGTCTCAAAGGGGTTGGCTCCAGGGAGGTCCCTGGATTCGTCACATAGCTTAATATGTTTGCAGCTGTTTCATGTCTGCAGAGAGCCTCTGCAGAACACAGTACATCTTGTTTCATTGTGGTACATTGCATTAGGACAATTGGCTACCCTAATCTGAGAGGCCATCACTTGCACAATTTGAGGGGGCAAGCAAAAATGTGGGCCTCCAGGACCTTAATAGCTATGGCTCTTCTAAAGGGCATGCAATAATAATAGTAATGCTGAAATAAAAGTGAGGGGGGCTCCAACATATGCAGTGGGGAGTGATGTCAGAGGCAGTGAACTTAAAGTGAAAGAAATGTGCATATTTCATTTTAGGACGTCCTTCCTAACTCAAGAACGTTCACAGGACTACTGAGCATTTCCCAAGAGAACATGTTTTCTTAAAACTTTGTTTGCTGAATAGAAAAGGTGTGCACCTTTCATGTATTATAATGTGTAAGAAAACGTGTCCTGTAATATGAATACCTCACATGGCTCTGATCAGAGATTCACACCCTCGTGACCTGGTTTGAATCCCAGACACGGGTCTGGTATATCAAATTGAGTCAGCACTTTAAATAAAATATATAATAATTAATTGAAAACACATAAATAATTGTTGCAATGTGCCCTCTAATCTGTGCGCCTGCCCAGCTTCCCTCTGAGTGCTGCTCAGAAGAGTTTTAGCCACGCCTAAACAAAATTCCCACCTTCTCAAGAACTAAAAAGCCACAAGCAACAGTTGTTATTATGTTGGTAACAATATGAATAACATTCAAGCACCATCATTTTCAGAGCCAAGTGTGCCTTAACATAAGCATTGCCCACAATATGTAACCCAACTGTCCGCTCAAATATCGGATACTGACTTTAAGTAAACAGGCTACTTGGTTGTGCAACCCCATTCCAGATTCCTATTCCTTGTACAAATGTCTCACAGACGCTTTGAAGTGGTACCCTTCCAAGTTAATGCATTATAAAACTCTAATATTAATTTGCCCTCTAAGGATTTTGAGTAGGCAAATATGTTCAGCATCTTCTACTTTAGCATTAATAATGTTACCCTAGAAGTGGAGAGCAACATTGCAATGTCATCTACTTGGTCCATAAGGGATTATGAGTATGGAATATGCCTGTCACTACTCATACATAGCCTTGGGACCATGACTATTCAAACAGCCACATTGCTTGTCAAGCAGCCTGCATGCTTTCCAGGTTTTCAGAGCTCTATTAGGCATAGATCTAAGCCAATGCTAGGGTAATGTTCTGCTATACAAAAATGGTTTCACTGAGCACTTGTATAATCCTACCCAACAAGATTAGGGACTGTTACAGACAATCTGGTTTGCGTTGCAATATAATTGTGCGTATGCATGTTCATGGCATTTTTTTAAACTGCTCATAATATCTTGGTGAGGCTTTAAATATATTTTACTTGCAAAGTATTTTGGGGATGCAAATATTCAAGCATGTGTTTTACTGCTACATTCCCTCCCTTTTTACAGAGCCCTCTCGACTACTCAACTAGTATTGGAGGCCATCACAGGATCCGAGTGTTCAAGGGGGGGGGGGGGGCACAAGAGAACACTCCTGGAGGTGAAGAACGAATCAGGTAAAGAACAAGTCAGGTTGGGCAGTAGAGTACTGTTAAGGAAATGTGCTGTTTATGTGCATTAAAGAATATTAAACTCTAGTAACAGTCTAGAAAACTGTGATTTCTGTTTCTTTCTATGCTCAGCTGCCGAGTGCTTTTTAATATAATCACGTTTTCTTGCTTAGTGTCTCTAGCATACTTATGCATCTTGTTTAACCGTTAACAGTGTATTGCAGAAGAGGTGCACCCAGTTACAGGAGAAGGCAAACCATCTGCTCATGGTACACTGTCCTTTGATCGTGGGATGAAACAACGATGGGATTTTCTCCGTTGATATTTCAATGCGAAAACGCATTGTTGTTTGTGGCGGGGTTAAAAAAAAATATATAGATGGGGTGTGGGTGTGCAGGGATAATTAAATAATGAAAGGGGATGGGGTTAGTGGGTAACCACCCCCAAAAAAAACATGAGTTTTCGCGTTGAAATATCAACAGAGAAAAACCCATCGTTGTTTCATCCTACGATGAAATGACATGGAACCCTCCTCATCCTCTAAGTATCACTTCTATTAACTTAAAATGCAGATTTATCGGATTTTCTTCAAAGGGGCTTAAAATAAAAACCTCAGTGAGGATCTCACTGAATTACGTCTAGGCTGGGGTGAGGAAGGGTGGGGAAAGCAGCTATAGGATGTATTGATATGTGCCCAAGCATTTCATTTCCCATGTAATGGTTTCAAGTAGGGATCTGATCAGAATTTCTTCCCAACTTGGAATCAAATGATCTTATAGGGAGTAAAAAAGTAATTAGCATTGCCGAAAGGCTTATTAAAAGATGGTATTTTCCGTTAAAATTCCTTTTGAGATCGGCAGTAATATTATTGGGTCTTCTTCCTATGGTACTGTTCCGCTGGTCGTTGATTAGAAAATACCAGTGGAACTTTGTGTTTGAGGCAGGGGGTAGGCTCCAATTTGTTTATTGTTTCCCATTTTTTGTTGGTCTTATTTGTACACCCTATTTATGTTGGGCACATTATCCTGTTTTAGGGAGCAAAATTGGGAGGTATATATGCCTCTTATCTGTAGAGCTAGATTTGAGTAAGTGTTGCCACTGTTCTGTTCACAGGACAATGTAATCTTGATGGTACACAGTGGCACAGGAATTCTGATTATCATATTATGTGGTGTAGTTATTCTGATGCAGTTATCCAGACACACATTATGAGAGGCATGTTATCCTGACCAGTGAATTACTTAAGTGTCACGTGAACTCTTATTGCCATGTTCTCTGGCACACTCCTTTAGCAGCCATTGTTTATTTTGGCAAGTAATGTATCATGTCTACAGATAAGCAATATTTATTTTTTGTAATACATTCAAGTGTGTTTTTTTCCAATGGCTTACAGCATGTTCTGGGATTCCAAGATGGTGGCCGGCAGAGACAAACGTGTGTAATGTGTCCTCGTACCCAGCGGGCTGCAATAGAAGCAGACATAGAATAACCTGCGAAAATAACAATTAGGGAGCTGATTATCAGACCACGACTCCCACTCAGTGCTGTATCCACGATGAAAGGAACGTGAGAGGAAGAGCAGTCGAGCAGCCGCCGGGTAAAACCTGGCACGGTGCTGCATAGCCACGTCGGTGGCGCGAAGGCCAGACCAGCCCTGCCAAGAACAAGGAAAAGGGACGGGTGTCGGACCACACAAAGGCCCTGAGGGGAAGTGGAGGAGGCCCACCCGGCGATTGGTTAAGAAGGGTGGAGGCGTTCCTCACGGGGAACTCGGCCAGGGCACAGCCTGTGTCAGGAGAGCCTCAGCCCACGGAATGGCCGGTGAAGGGTGACAGCAGAGGCACTGCCAGGAGGTACTGAGCCTGGGCGGTAAGTATGTTGTAATCCTACCAGCCTTCCAGAACAACGGCCTCCTGAGTGAAGTACCCCAGAGTGGGTCAATAAGCAAAAGACTCTTGTAGGCGAGGTGGCCACTTTATTGCATGGAGAGTGCAGGGGGGGTCTGTTTCTGCACAACAATAATGACGGAGTGCACCAGTGGACCCCTGCTTAGCCCGTTTTTACTAGGGAATACAGCCTTACCTCACTTTCTGAGGTCCAGTGACGATCAAGGGGAGGTCGCCACTCGATCTTGAAAGACGCCGGGAAGACACAAAGAGCCACTCTCATAATGAAATAAAAGTTCACAGACATCACTTCACTCAAACCAGATTCTTCAGGGGAAGAAACAGAGTCTATCCCCCATTTCATCAAGTTGACCCATTACCCGAAAGAAAGGATATAATTTCTATAGACAGCATAGCTGCTCGAGCCGACCATCTGAGCCCCATGTCAAAGGCAAAAGGCAAAACAGTATGAGCAGGGTTGAAACCCCCCGAAACGGCCTGAAAGCAGCCTAGAAAAATTGTGGGGGTCAGGAAGCTACAGTGCAGACAGTGGAAGACTCGGGTGCAGTTGACACGCAGAGACAGGGGGACGAGGACCTAGGGGACACGAACATGTCAGTCCGCAGGGAGGACATGCAGCAGTAGTTTAAAGAGTTCCAGGACCAATTTATGACATCATTCCAATCCCAATTCACCCAATTAGAGATCAAGCAATCTATTCAGGATGTGATGGTTGATATCGCAAAGCTTGAGGAGAGAGTGGATACAACTGGGAGAGCCCAACAGGAGTTGTCAGAAGACACAAAAAAGTCAGAGGAGGTTCTAGAACAGGTCACCCGTTTGTCCCACAATTTAGAACTGCAATGTGAGGATCTGGAGAATAGGTCCGGACGGTGCAACATTCGGATTAAAAACATGGCAGAGTCGGTGGAGGATAAAGACTTGAAAAACACGGTGCACCAGGTATTTGCAGATCCTCTGACAAGCAAGGGGGTTGGTCACGTCAGCTTCGATCACATACACAAAGTGGGCCCACGAAGAGCAGAACCTGGGTCGAGGCCTAGGGACATACTGGTGGCGATAACCTCCTATGCATAAAAGGAGAGGATACTCTCAGCAGCACGCATCTCGGGTCCCACGACGATCAATGGTCAGCAAATCCAGATATTTCAGGATCTGGCTCAAAGCACCTTATAAATTAAGGAGGGTGATAGGCCCGATGGCAAGATTCTTGGCACAGAAGCAAGTAAGATATAAGTGGACATTTCCATTTGGACTGCTCTTTACATGGGATGACCACCAGCACAGGATTATGATGTTCGATGGGGTAATACAAATACTGCATCTACAAGAGGAGCCGGAGGACGACGGCAAAAGGTGTAAAAAGATGGAAAGATCAATTAGGAAGCCGTAGGGATGTAAAACAGTAACAAGGAATTTCAATCCGTAAGGAAAGGAGAGACCCTAACCTAATGAGAGACCTCGGTCGTCCAGCAGGTGGAAGAGGTCACATGACAGATGGGGAGACGGTGGGTAAGAGGCAGAAGCACAGACAAGACTTAGGGCCTCAATACGGGTCCAGCGGCTACCATGCCGGTGCTACGTAATGATTTACCAGTGCCTGACTTCCCGGTAACACCAGGGGATTACAACCCTGGCAGTCCGTGAAGTCAGGTGCCGGCAAATGGTAAGTCCCCATTCCCATAGAATCCTACTGGACTCTAAAATTGAGTTCTATTGGACTCTATGGGAATGGGGACCACGGAAGCACCATTAATAATGGTGCTGCTGCTTCCGTGAAAACTCTGCAGGCGGATGCCGTTCCGCCCGGCAGGTCTGGCCTGCTGGGCGGGACAGCACCCGCCTGCAGAGTTGTAATATGCCGGTAAGCTTGCCCGCACCGTTGTTTCCAGACCGGCATAGTTGTAATGTGGCCATTAGTCTTCCCTGATAAATACACTAAATGTACCTGCAAGTTAAGTAAGGAGAGCAGCAGTGGGAACAAGGATCCAAAGTGAGGTTTAGGATACCCTCCGAAGCGCCCTGGGTTAGTTTGAGGGCCGAAGGTGATGGGCACTAGGTCCTAGGGAATGGAGAGTGGGAGGGGGGAGGAAGAAGGAGCAAGGGGACATTACAGACAAAGTAGGTCTGGGGGGTCTTTGGGAGAGGAAAGAGGAGGTTGGGGGGGTACTGCTGGAGAAGGGAACAAAGGTTAGATTCAGTAGGCAGAAAAGGGGCAAAGGAACTGCTACTGCATTTAAATGGCAATGATATGAACAACCCGGTTAAGAAAAAGAAACTGGAGGCATATTTGCGGGTGGAGAAACCAGACCTGATGATGTATAAAGAAAACCATATAAGGAAGAGGGATAAAACAAAGCTGAAAATAAGGGGCTACAGACAGCTTCATCAAGCGAATGCATCAGAGAAAACAGCAGGGGTATTATTCGCTATAAGCAATAGATCGTCAGCGCAAGTACAAAACACCCACATAGACTCGGAAGGGAGATTTCCTTTTCTTAACGGGAATGGCTGTAGAATTGATTTTGGATGCCTTTAAAGCAGTGTTACGAGGGCAGCTCATAGCGATGAAAGCCGTAAGAGACAAGCAAAAAAGTTAGTTGGAAAGGGAGCTTGAGATCCAGGAGCGGGACATACTGCAGGAACTACAGAAAGGCCCAAACAGGAAGGTTCAGAGACCTCTGCAACATGCCCAAGGCCAGCTGTACCTCCTACGCACAACGTGCGCAGAAATAGCCCTACTAAAGATTTTATCTGGGAGCAAATAAAGTGGATAGACTATTGGCTAGACAGCTGAAGAACAAAACACTTTCCCGTACCATTCTGAAAATGAGTGATAGGGAGGGGGAAATAACCACGACCAATGAGGCGATTGTGGCAACATTTGAAGAGTTCTATGCAAAACTATACACCTCAGGGGGTCCAGAGGAGGACAGACAGAAAGCATACTTAAATACTATCCTATTCATAAAAATGCCACCCTTAGAGAGGGAAAGCCTAGAGGGGTATATACAAGAAAGCAAAGTGTTTGCAGTAATCAAAGACATCCCTGCAAACAAAGCCCCAGGCCCGGATGGCTACACAGCAAACCTTTACAAAAAATGTCAGGGAATTCTGGTAATGTGGCTCACAAAGCTATATAACTCCTTTGAGCATACAGTGAACATCACAGGTAGTATGAACGAGGCCACGGTGGCGGTGCTCCCAAAAGAAGGTAAAGACCTAACACTTCCAGCCTCCTACAGACCGATTGCATTGATACATTTAGATGCCAAGATATATACAAAGGTTCAGGTGAATAGGCTCTTCCACCTTCTGCCTGAACTAATAGGACCTGACCAGTCAAGCTTTATACCGTCAAGACAAACGCAGCTTTATACCGTCAAGACAAACGCATAACAATGTTAACAGAGTTTGTCATTTAACAGAGAAAACGGAAATAACACAAGGGTCAGCACTACTACTTTCCCTAGAGACCGAAAAAGCCTTTGACAGGGTGCAAATTATCAGACCATCTATTCGGCTTGCAATAAACGGCAATCTATCCAGAGGTATCAACATACAACGGGGTACTAAACAGGGATGCCCGCTGTACCCATTGCTATATGCCATATACCTAGAGCCCTTGCTAATTAGACTTCTGTCTCTGGAGAGAATTCAAGAGATCGAGATGGCAGGGGAAAAACACAAAATAGTAGCATTCGTTGACGATATGCTGATGACAATGTCAGACCCGGAGAGGTGGATCCTGACACTTATGTCAGACCTGGATGAATTTGGGCTTATTGCCGGGTTAAAAATGAACACAAAGAAGTCAGAAATATTCAATTTAACTGCCCACCCAGACACCCTGGACCAGGTCGAGGGCACTACTCAGCTACAAGAAGCGCCCTCGGGAATCACTTATCTGGGGGAGGTACTAACCAAGACCATGGGACAAGCATATGGGGCTAACTACCCTCAATCTTACGAAAAATACAACTAGAATTGCAAAGCCCTCTATAGATTTTGTGGCTGGGGAGGATCACAGTCATACAAATTGTGGTTTTATCTAAAGTTTTATACTACATTCAAGCACTCCCAATCCCCGTCCCAAAGTCATTCTTCAGATCCCTTAACAAAGTCCACATATTTAAGGCAGAATAAACCCCCGGGTAGCCATGAATATTTTAACAGGGTAAAGAAATAGAGGAGATATGGGTCTTCCCCACTTCCACAAATATTACGAAGTCGCATAGCTTAGAATAATGAGGGAATAGTTCACGGGAGCCATGCGGAAAATGTGGGTGAAACAATATAGGGCAGTAGCTAGAACTCCCCTATCGGGACTTCTGTGGATAAGGGAAATACATAAGCCCCTGAATTTGGGGAGAAGTAAAATAATGGGACTGGTGGTGAACATATGGGATAAGGCTGTTTCAAAAGGCACACTAACAACCACTGATCCCCATTTTGACCCCAATTTCAGAAACTCCAATTTCCACCGGGGATGGAATGGGGTGCTTTCAAGGCCTGGAAAGAGGCAAGCTGTCAGAAACTGAGAGACATGTTCCAAGGACAGAAAATAAGGACGTCCGAGTCATTCAAAGTAAACTGGGGTTAACTGAAGCTGACAGGCTCAAATACCACCAGCTATATCACTGGTTGTCGGACCCAACCCTTAGGGCAACAGCAACACGCCAGTTAACTCCAATTGAGCTCTATATTACAACCCACTCAGGGTCGAAAAAGTGGGTATCTGTTCTCTATACATTTCCCAATGAGAGCCTGGCTCAGACACAATGGGAATATCAAAAGAAATGGGAAAACATGCTGGGTAACACTAAAGCAGAAGAAACATGGGAACACCTCTGGGTTAATATACCGAAATTGCCACATTCAATTCAAGTACGGGAAATGTGGTATAAAATAATGTACCTATGGCACTACACCCCAGCCAAGATCCATATGATATACCCCTAGCACCGAATTGCTGGAGGGGCTGTAATTCAAAGGGAGATTGGTGGCATATTTGATGGGGATGCCCAGCCCTCCAACGCTTTTGGGAGGTGATAAAGAGCATCTGAAGGAAATGTTTCGGAGGGTAGACCTCACAGATGGGAAAGAGGGGATTTGCGATCTGTGGGACCAGGGTCACAGAGTGCATACCAAGAATCAACTGAGGGGCTTTATGATGCTTCTTGTAGTGGCCTGGTTGATGATAGTGTAGAAATTGAATAGTAGCCAGCCTCTGAAAGTTCTGGACTGGTTACGTAAAGTATGGCACTTTGTGGAACTTGAATGGGCAACCTATACAACATAAGGAGACCAGGCGTTCTTCAGACAGGAATGGGACAATGTATTATCATTTCTACAGGGGGACTATATGTGCCAGTGGTGCCTGCATAACCTGAGACTTACTCTAAACTGTTAGGTGAATGGTGAAAACTGGTCTGTCGGATGTGCTTTCTTGCTGGCTGGGGGAAATGAGGGTAGCTCGGGGATGGGAGGAGTTAAAATGTTGTCTGGTTTAAAAATCAATAAAAAATAAAAGAATTAAAAAAGCACGTTCTGCATTGTCTCTGAGCAGTGTCAACAAAAAAATTGTCACAACTAAAACTGTTGTTTATACTGCGCATATGCTTTTTCTTGTGCATCATGTGAAGAACCTGAGGGCTTCCTCACGTCTTTTCCCACGCGATCTTCCTCTCAGGTGGTCAGGGAAAGGCCATCACTTTTGGATCCTGGCCCTGGGGGTGGATATGCAGGGGTGGATATGTGAGGGAGGGTCATCTGGGTGGATGGAACTTGGGGAGTGGGGAGAAGACGTCCTTAGGTGAGACATGGTATCATCCATTCCCTTTGCAGAATAAACCCTCTATCCCCCAAGCCTTTGTGGGCTACTGTCAGCCCTTTCCCTCTTCTTCCCCCAAAATGTCCCCCAGAAGCACCACCTCAACGCAGGGACGAGGAGGAGACAGCACAGAGTTATGCACACTTCCTTTATTAAAACAAACTTCCCCAAACACCATTTTCATACAGGGACGAAGAAGAGGAGTCCAGAGTCAATGCAGACTACATGTGACTTGTTTCAAGGTGAGCTGACTAGCCATAATGATTCGAAGCCTCAGCACAGGATATTTAAAGATCTTAATAAGATGAGCAGGGTAGCAGGAGAGGAAGACGGAGCAGGCGAAGCAACTTCCTTGACCATATCGGAGAGAGTGTGCCGTGGCACGAGAATCGCTGGAGAACCAAGACCCGGGTGCAGAGTGAAACCAGCGGAAAGCGAGGCTTCTGGAAGGCAGAGGTCCGTGGTGAACTGCAAGGAAGAGGCAGTCACCAGCTGAAGTACTCAAGCCAGGAAGCCGAACCCGCTGACAGCACGCCGACTGTGGGAGCGAAGCCACAGAATGCAGCTGCATTGCTACAGTGAGATGCCCAGAGGGAAAGCAAGACTGTGGCTTCCTGGGACAGCGCAGAAGTGCAGAGAAAGACATCTGGTCAGTCCGCCTGGTAAAGGGAGCACGACATGGCAAGCGGGCAGTTTTGTCCATACATACAATATATTAATGAAATCTTTGAGCAGGGAATGTAATAAAGGCAAGTGTGAATGCTGAAACAAGTACTTTTGAATACCAAACAAAGTGAATGTTATTGGAAGCAATTATGAATGGCGAAACAAGTACTTTTTCATACCGAACAAACTGAAAGACATTAAAAGCACTTTTGAATGCCATCAAGAGCAAAAGAAAGTTGTGAGCACTCATGAGTGGTGTGAAAGAAGATTTTGATATGAGGCAGATACCACAGAATGTATTGTTTGAGACCCAAGCAGGGGCAAAAGTCAAGAGAATACCGGGAAGGGTATGACATGAGAAACCAAGTATTGGGCAAAGCTAAAAGAGTTCAAGGAACTGCAAGTTAAGAGGAAACCTTTATTGGCAAGAGCCAGAGGAATATAGAACACAGGTAGCAAAGTGCATGGTGGCCCAGCAAGCCTTGCAACAGTGTTAGAAGAGTGTGATACTGATGAAAGAACCAAGCTTCACTGCCAAAGGAAGGCATTGGCCAACTGTTGATGGAAAGCAATCAAGAAGGGATATCGGTTCGCATGACGTGTAATGGGTGGACCGTGTGGTCCGACAACTGCACCTAGACAGTGTGTCCCCCCCTGTATGGAGAAGCTAAGGAAAGTATCCATACAGAGTTTGTGTTTTGCAACAGTCGCTTATGTGATTTGAACATTAAGAAGCAGAATTATCTATGTAAGCCAGTGAAAAGTACTGATTTCAAAAGAACTGGGAGGTGTCTCATTGAATTATGTTAGTTTTGTTGAAAGCTGGAAGACTTGAACTCTTGGGCAAGGGACCCCCTGTGTTGTATGAACTACTTTGGACTTGGGGAAGGGGAAGCTGATTACAAGCCAAGAGCAGGAAGGAGCTCAGAACTTTATTTTTTAACACTATTCATTTTGAAGCTGACATCTCTATACATTTTATACAATTAGTTGTGAGGGTAATTATAGGTTTTGGACACAGACTGACATTTTAGTTTGACTTCCTAATGCAGAATATCCAAAGTCTTCTTTAGGTAGGGAAATCCCACCTCAGAGTAGGGCAAGTTAGGCATTACTCCACCCTGCCTTTTAAAGTTAATAAAAGATGTGTTAATGAACTTGAACATGTTGTCGGTCTCTTACTCATGATGCCTTCACAATACACATTTTTCTGTGCATATGAGTACTTTTGCTAGGTATGGTGGCAGATCTTGAAGTCTTAGATGGTTGATGAGCTCTCCTTACAATCAAATAAAACGTTTTTTTTGCCAATATCTTTGGAAAAAGTGCTGTAAGATGTACCTTTCACACTGATTTGTAACGAATTGCATATGTTGAAGAGTGGGAAATTCCAGTTTAAACTCTCTTCAGAGATTATAGCTCACTATCTACTCATGCTCACAAAATGGCTTACCTTGTTAGAAGTTGCGCACATGAACAATAATGTGTGCACGAAAGCCACCCACTTAGGGAAAAATTATTAGAGAGAGCATTGCTCAGGGAACCTTTTCCAAAAAGGTGCTAAGAGATGTGGCACCATTTGTGCAAAATGACTCCATACACGCTTTGATCAACATGTTGCTTCAATGATCATTGTCAGATTGGTTTATCATGTGACGGCCACTCTTAAAGTCATCCTTATAAAACAGGCTATTATTTTCAGTCTTCAAGCTAGAAAGATACCTGGTCAAGTACCTACATTTCAGACTACGGTCACATTCTGGCTTCATTGATTAACCAAGGTGTGTGATACTAGGCACATCATTTAATCTCACTGTGCCTTACCTGCCAAAATGAGGCACCCCTAGAAATGTTTCACTTCACAGTGTACACTATACCAAAATAAGCCTCACTCAAGGGTAAAAAACATTAGTTTTGTTCCATATATAAAAAAAAAGGTGAGCCTTCATGTGAGGGGTCAGAAATGTGAGGCGGACAACTTTGTGAAGATTTTTCAAAAGACACCATTTCATTAAATTAAAAGGTTGGATAAACGCCTCACTATCCCTACCGTTATGAGGATTTCCCTGCCTAAAATAAACTAAAGGAAACACTCTAACAAAAGATTTCTGTCCCTCACACTTATAAATACAATACCTCAATTCAATTGTTGTATTTATTTTTGTTGCCTTTGAACTGCTTCAAAAGCAACAAAAATATAACAATTGAATTCGTAATATGACAATAGTCTCTCCTTATAATCTGGGTGAATTCCCCTTCCCCAGATTCAAGCAAGATTCTGCTCCACAGTTCCAAAAGAAGCAAAGAAATCCTGGTTTGTTATAAAGTTCCAACAGAGTTCTTGTGACTCCAACTTGACAACAAAAGGTTCAGTACTCAAGTGATTCAACAAAGAAAATAGTAGGTTATTTCTCTTCCTTGAACAAGAGTAAGATGCAGAGTTATCCTCTTTACATAAAGAGTATGTTTTTAGATTGTCAATAGCAACAACAATTATCTTTGTCAGGATGTTTTGCCACAACTGATCATTTCTGAAGAAATGTCACTCTTCTACAGTGGTTTTATACAGTTCTTTCTTCAGCAACATAAATTGTCTTCATCAGCACCACTTTATAGCAATTTATCAACCTATTCCTGTTTTACTTCCATACCAGCCCTACTACCTCAATCACACCTGGTTTACTTCCATGCCGGGTCTACTACTTTCAAGTTTTGCCATTCGGGTATACTCCCCTGCCCGATCAGTGATTCACAAACAACAAGTGCTTCTGTGCTTAGGAGTAACTTTTAACAGCTTTATAACAGCTTCCCAGTGTTCATTGTTTTGCAACATCAGACTTTAAGCAACTATTCAGGGAAAACAAGATTCACATTGGTGCTCTTTAGTAATCGTTGGCAAATTATGATCCTATCCTTCTGAATAACCTTTTCCAGAAGGGCAGCCTTCTTGCCACTCTTATTTCACCACTGCAAAAGTAACCACTGACAAGGATATGATATTTTCTGCTTCTTCCTTGGCTTTGGCAATGTGGGTTTATACCAGCTTTTGATATGTGTATTTCAAAATATGGGCAACAAGCTTCACAACCGTTGAACCTTTCATTAATCCCCTTCTGCCTTTGGAAATATCTGTTGGATATGAATTGCCTTGATTTTGGTTTCTCTTGTCTTGGGCAATGGTTGTTGTATTAGCTTTTAATAATATTGCCCCATCGGGTGGCTGGGCTCTCAACAAACTCACACGCTTGCAGTTACAGTCATTTGATTTCAACAAATGTTGCTTTTGCTGCTTTTTTATAGTTTGGTATTGAAAATTACTTTTAGTATCACTTCCACTCATGCGCAAGTGTTTGCTACTTGGTTAGCGCCTACCTGGGCACGCAAGCCGTCTCGGAGCTCTCCAGGGTCACTATCAGCTGGTGAACCCACTGGATAAGGCATGCACGTCCAATCCCCTCGCTGCTCACAGGTTTTCTGCTTCAGTGACTCCTTGCGACCCGGCAAACAGCTAGTCCTGGTCTGCCCATCACCCCCCAAACTTGATAAAGGAGCTTCCTTTCCTTTGGAGGCTCTCTGGTGCTCACCAGCCACCGGGGACAGTCTCTTGAGAAGGAAAGGTTCCCTCACTTTCACTTTCTGCTGTGCAGCCTCTGCACGTAAGGTTTCTGTAGGCACAGAACCTCTCAGGACCTGCTACTGTTTTCTGCCTGACAGTGGTCCTGCAACTTCTCCCTCCTCCAGTTCCTGGGTCGGATGTATACATGGATTACACTGCTCTTCCTGCTCGCTCTGCTCGACAATGGCCTGCACTTAATGGGGCCTTTTAAGCCTATCACTCGTCCTCAGGTGTGAGTCATTTCTATTAACAATCTGACCACTCCTGCAGCATTTTGCCTCTTTGGCCCTCTTCTTCGTCCCAGTACTTAGGGAAGTGTGGGACTTGAAGTCCCTAAAGGCAAAGCTAGTTTTTCTGGCTCGATTTTCATTCTTAAACTCATTTATGTTCCCCATAATATTCTTTAAAGAAATATCATAGGGATCAGTCACCAGACTTGATTGTAAAGAGGAATAAAGTTCTTTAGAGTTTAAATCATTATTACTCACAGATTTCCTCTCGCTGTACCTTTGGGAGTTAGGAAAGTTTTTAGCTTTATAATTCGCCAGGGTTTTGTGAGGGTTTTTATTTCTCCCAATGCCTAGGAATTTGTGATCATTTTTTTACCCACATTTAGATGTTTAGTTTGTGGACCATAAAGATTGTTATGACAACAAGCCATTTCAGACTTGGGTATAGAAGAGATGTCTTCCTTAGAGGAAGATAAATACTGCGTCTCATCCCACAGAATCCTCTCACTCTCCGGGCCCTTTCTCCTCCCAGGCGATCCTGCCGCAGAACACCACCCCAAGGTCAGGATCAGAAAGCATCTGCCTTTCCCTGGCCACCGGAGAGTGGACTTTAGGCAGGGATTTATTGAGGAGTCTGTAGGATTCATCACATACATATTACACATAGGTCGTTCTCAGCAGATTCCAACTAAAAGGGGTGTAAGACAAGGGTGTATCCTAGCAACTAGTCTCTTCAATTTGTACACGTCGGATATAGGAGATCACTTGTTGCCCGTGCTTTTGCTTCTCCCAGATTGCAAGATCTAAAGATCACTTGGCTAAGTTATGCAGATGATTTACTTATTTTCGACTGTACTGAACGGGGTCTGCAGTACCTATTGAAGGCTTTTGAGAATTATGCAGAATCTAATTCTCTTTAAATAAATGCGAAAAAAAAAAATAAGGCAGTGTACCATGAAGAGAAGGGAAACGGCCTATCAGTGGAAAGCAGTTAGTAATTCACTGGAGAGAGTAGATAATTTCATTTACTTGGGTGTCTTGGTGTTGTCCAAACCCCATAAATCACGTATAAAAGAGTAGTTGAAATCTCGTACTTTAGCTAAGGCGACCGAGTTGGGACATGTGGATTCAAAATCTGGTGCATTTTCAGTCATTCCTATGTGTAAATATTATGAAAGTAAGATTGTTCCAAGACTTTTATATGGAATAGAGAACTCATTGTTATGGGTATTGGAAATCCTAAAACATCTGTTATGAATTGGGACTAATTTCACTTGAAAGTAGAGTGTTATGGAGGCTTCTGTCCTTTTTCCGATAGATAGTAGATCCACTGCAAAAATCGCTTTTTTATGACTTAAATAGGTTGCTCAAGGAAAATAAACCAGGCTAAGAGGATGTGTGGCTTTCTGTATTAAGGTGTTTGTTAAATGATCAAGAGTAGCAGTAGAAAATGTACAATCACGCCCAACATCATTAACGCTGGAGTTCCACAGGGCTCATGCATCTCCCCTTCACTATTTAATATCTTCATAAAACCACTTCTGGACCTACTGGACCACCTGGGTGTCTGCTATACCAACTATGCTGATGACACCCAGTGGTCTTTGAACTATCAGGGAACTACACACAGAACGCTGAAGCCCTTAATGTAGTGTATCAAGCTATTCAGTCCTGGATGATTTCCAATTCTCTTGCTCTATATGACACCAAAACGGAGCTTCTTATTGTGTCCACTGGCCAACGACTGACCAAACTGGACCCCTTATACAAAAGCTTTCATATCGCCAACAGTCACATTCCAGTATCCACCAACGTCAAGAGACTTGGTGTATATCTATTTGCAGAACTGAACATGAAAACCCATGTATCCCACACTCGAGCATATTGCAAGTACATGGACAAATGCCTTAATTAAATCAGGCCTCAAATTTCCAGCGAAAATAGATCTATCCTTGCCTGAGCATTAGTGAATTCAATGCTTGATTACTGCAACAGCCTTCTGTCTGGGATGGCCAAGGCTAATCTACATGCCCTTCAGCTTGTGCAAAACAGCACAGTTTGTGCCATTTTTGGCCTCCTCAGACAAGATCATGTATCGGACTCCAGGAGGGCACTGCATTGGCTACCTGTGGCTCATAGGATCTCCCATAAGATTCTGATTCTGGCCTATAAATGCTGGTTTTCTATTGCTCCTCCTTATCTAATGAAACAGTTGCTACCCAACCACCAGGCTTGCACACTTCACTCAAGGGATCAAAGGACCATTACAAATTCAAACAGCCCCGCTTCAAGCTGCTTAAACTTGGTGGCTGTAGCTTCACTGTCTGAGCACCCATAAAGAGGAATGCTCCTCCGCTCGCAATAAGAACCACTGCCTCCCTGACCTGCTTCAAGAAATCAGCCAAAACGTACCTGTTCTGTTAGACTCCTGCTATCCTCCCGACTTCCTGATTATGTGTTTGTCCTGTTCTCCAATGTTCTGGTTTCCCTGCGCCCTGAGGCTCATGGGCATGTGGTGCAAAATAAGAAATAAAATAAATAAATACATATATGAGTAAGGTGGATCTTAGTAAGAATCCGGTCAAGGTTAAAAATCAACTTTATAAAAAATGACTCGGCAAGAACAGAGAGACCCTAATTCGTATGAATCTCTTGACCATTTGACATGAGAATACAAGAAGTTGGGAATCCTAGCACCGTATCTGTTGAAATATCCAAACGGATATATTAGGCGTGCGTTCCTGAAATTTAAATGGAACCTCCATCTAACAAAGGCGGTATGGGCTACGTATCAACGGATACCAGGGGATAATGCGGTTCGACGTTTCTGCGAGGAAAGTGCCTCTATGGAAACCCTTTTTCATTTGTTGAGTGAGTGTACATTGTTACTTGAGAAAAGGATGGTCTTCTTTAAGAAACATGTGGATTGGGAAAACTCATACTGTGATAAGGGAGATGAGTTTTGGAAGACATGTTTAGCTGGTCGTACAACTACACTGGTCTTATCAGTGGTAGGATTTAGGGGAAGCTTGAATCTGGATATAATGGAGGCGTGATGTACATTTACGATGTCATTTATTTAAGGAATTTCAAAGTTGCCCTATGAAATGTGTTCTCTTGTAAATTGAAAGTATGCTTTTTTGTAAATATTTTGAATTAATTTAAAATTGTATATGGATTGTTAACCAACTCTGTTTTACTGTTTGTTTTTAGGAATAATGTGTTTTCTTGTGTTTTCTATTTCTTCTGTGTGTGCAAGTTACAGGTTAATTTGTTTCATCGTATAATCAATAAAATATATATATTTTTTTTAAATGACACATTCCAAGTGTGTATGTCACACTCCTGCCGAGGGTAGGAGATGAAGTAGTGCGGCCTCCCACGCTCGTTGGATAACAGCTGGGGTTGTGTGCAGTCAGCAAGAGGAGCTGTAACAGGAAGATTGCAGAAAACAATGAGAAGAGAACGGAAATGGCAAACAAGTGTTGCGGCTCCCATGGGTGTCTTTGCGCCAACAGTCCCTGCCGTGCAGGGGGAGTGAAATGCATGACCTGTCACCCGGCCACCAGTGTCGCTGTCTGCCCCCACCATCTAGGGACTAGGCCGATGTGGCCACTGGTGCCCCCCCACCCAGGTGCGGCTTTGCCAGCCCCGAACTGTGAACTGGACTGTCCTGAAATGACTTTAAAGTAAGTTGGGCTGCTCTCCTGCAGCCCTCCAAGTGCTCAACATAGACTCAGTAACACTACATGTAAATGCTGGGAGCCTGCAGACCCTGGACATGCTTAAAGTGGCCCCTGCTGAAAATGCCATCTGAATCTGTGGTTCTGCATATTGTGGGCATGCTCTATCTGGTGCCAGTAGCTGAACATGGTGTCATTCAGTAGCTGACGTTCCACTCACCCTAGAATAATAAAGGGTCTGGGCAGGCCACCAAACCCTACTATCACCTTCAACATGTACAGAATGCTCCAAGTATGTTTCATGTTGGTAACTGCCAGAGTTTAGGTGTCCTATTCTTTGTTCCATCAATAACTCCCAAATGTAGCCAGCTTTACTGAATGTGGTGTGCCACCCCTCCTGGGACAGTGGTCCCTTCCAGTGCTGTGCTAAGGTCACATGGTGTGACTTGTGACATAAATACAATAAAAGAGCATGTCAGTTGATGTAAATGGAGCCCTGCCTGCTGTGGGTGTTCTTACTGCAGCGCAATGCAGGCACTGCGTAGCAGGCAGAGGGCCTGCTGCTACTGTAGGACCCTCCACTCGGACAGTGCCCCTGCTGGGCAATGCTCTCTATGATGATCCCCATGTCCGCAGAGTCCCTGCCAGGCAACACTGCATCCCCGTGGTCACAGAGTCCCTGCCGGACAACTCGGCAACGAGGTGCCGGTGCCCCTGCTGGGCAACTCCAGCACCGTCCTTGGTGTTCGCCTGGGTGCCCCCAGGGCATGGAATAGACTGTGTGACGGTCTGACCCCTGTCCAGAGATGTCGGCTGGGTGCCCCCAGCATTGGTCTGCCTGGCCTGCGTGACCACAACCCAGGACACAACACCCACAGCGCTTACTATTTAAGAACGCACAAAGACAATCCCAGACACGCGGAAACGGAAGTCAGAGGCACAGAATCAGAAACAGTATGAGGACACCAGACTAGACAGGAGAGCCAACGACGCCGGACGAGCCTGTATAATGACCGCGATAATCATCAGTTGCTCATACGCTCCCAGCACAGAACAGGTTCTATTTGTTAGACCGTCTTCTACTGTTGTGCTCTCCAGAGCATAAGGATGTGTGAGCAAAACCACAGAAGGCAGTTTCACCTGACTTGACACCCGCGCTGGTTGCAACTTGTCCCTCGCCTGTGAAGCAATCCCGCAGCAGCTGTCTCAAAGTAGGGCCTCAGCCAGAAAATAGGATTCCGTCAGTATCAGCAAGAGCTCAGGAAGGCCACGATGACGCAATGCAAATACCGGCGTAATTACACAGTGCACAGCCAGTGCAGGGGAATAAGACAGCAGATGGACCGAGTTCAGACTACCAGAAACTGTAAGGGTTTCTGGATGTGACTCAAAAGAGGCAACAACGCCTTGTCGCAACCCCCACCAATCTAAAAAGCCGAAATGGGACTTTCTGTCGCCAAACGTATCAAAAGAGCTTCCAACCCCTTTTAGTGCCTGTAGCGACTAACACGCCTCTCTAGTCGGATCTGCTGGGTAACATAATTAATTCATAAAACATGCGTTCCAATAGCACTGATATGCCCTTCTGTAATTAAGGTGTTCGTAGGTAACATGTTGAACCTAAGCAGTCACCCACGCAGGGACGCCAGCAAAAAGTGCTTTCTTCCCCTCCATTTAGTCCATGAATGTACCCGTGTCAGAATGAAGCAGACCAGTTTTCTCTTGTGGAATTATTAATCCTTCGACGTATTAGCTATTCATAACAAGATCAGCACAAGTGCGACCAGCACACCCTCTTCATGAATGCCGGGGGTTCAAAAGCAACGCTCCTGTTCGTATCCAGCACTCCCCTGTGGCCTAAAGCCCAAACGTCCCTGTTCCTTCTATCCAGACCAGCGGTGCTGCCACGGACGCGAGTGAAAGGGACGTCGTCTGTTTCTATATGAACGAATCTGCGCAGTTGCAACCCGCCCATGACCTTCTGTCCCCCGCCTTTACAGGCCTCCAAGGGGCGAAGAAGAATGGCCGACCTGTCGCAAATAAAACAGAAATCGTTTGACTTCACTGTAAGTAGAATTAACATTATGGTGTGGTGAATGGAACTTCGAAAGCCAACAACAAAGCCCGCCACCGTTTTGAGCTTTTTAAACCCTCACAGCTATGACGTCGTTCATCCCATGTTTACGTCCTTTTCCACATTGGCCCAGTCATGGTGCCTGTTCTTTCACAGGCTTGCGTTTGATATTTGGCACCTTGCCGGTGGATCCTCCCAAATTTGGCTTGGCTAGAGCCAGCAGTCACTAGGCCGTAGCCCATGCCATCATACATGTTATTTGCTGGAACTCGTAATGCTGCATACGGTGGCTGGACCATTGCTTTAACATAGGCAGCCATTCACTCAGGAGCACCCATAACATGGGCCTTCATCTCTCCCACTCAATCGATCAGTCCATGTCTTTACCTCTGTAAGACTGAGACAGACACTGTTTCTATGGTGGAACTATAAGGCTATGACACATGAGATATTCATAACAAGATCAGCACAAGTACAACCAGCAGACCCTCTGCATGAATGCCGAAATTACCAACTTAGGTTCAAAAGCAGCACCCAGATTTTTATCGAGCATGCTATAGTGGTCCCACTCCCCAACCTTGTTTGGACCTTCTCTCTAGTCCAACTGTGAGGCCTCCGCTGCAAGCTGCAAGGAGCACCGTCTGTTTCTGAATAAAGGGAGCTGGGAGCTGCAGCCCATGACCTCTAGCCCCTGCCGTGGCAGCCCGGCAAAGGGCTGAAGAGGCATTTTTGGTAAATTTTTCATTTTCAAAGGTCATTCTTTCTCTGCTTGACCACCACGGCAAAAAAGAGTTACGCTCCTTTTCAGCCCCCAACCCAAAAAACTACTTTCACAAAAAACCCTCTCATTCACAGCGCCCTCAATGTTTACCAAAAAGATCACTCCCCTCCTCTGGCAAATGAAGCCCGTCCTTGCGGTAGTAACCCAGAATGTTCAGATTTATCAGACAGTGCCCAATAGTGGCAAAGCTTGGACGTCTTCATAACTTAGCCATTGCCAGGTTCCGTTTGTTTCTAAATTTTCAGCTGCCTTGTGCCATCTGGCACCATGTTGCCACGGCTATTTGGGGATCAGTTCAGACCATAAGAGTTCACCCCGCCAATTCTTTGCTTAGTTTCCACAGAGAGGTTGCTTGACCGATGGTCCACAATGGCGCACTTGGTTATATATTGTAACAGCGGCATCAGCAGCAATTCCTCCAACGCTCCCATTTCATTCCCGACTTCCCAAGTCTTTCAAATTCGGAGTTTGGAAACCTTGGCATCCTCCTATTTCCACAGAAGGTCGTCCATGTTTGAACTCCTTGCAAAAGTAGGGTCAACGGCCCATGCAACTTCTTTCTTCTTCGCAGTCCGACAATCTGTTGTCAGGGGAGGGATGGAGGTCATGTTGCAGGCCAGCAGATACTGCTTTTCCCACTCCTTACACACTTTGTTTAGCAATATAATGTCCAACAGCCTATTGCCTTCAGTCCTCTGTCACAGAAATCCCCGTACCTGCCACTGTTGTGGCCACCCCTATCCTAAGCAAGTGCGTCAGAAACGCCATAGGGGTTTTACCTACACTGACTCGTGCTGCCTTCATCACCCCAGGAAACTGAAAAATGTTCGGCAAACCCAAATGGATTTCATACTAAGGATTGGAGCCCCGTTGCGTGACCAACAAGAAGGCTCTTAAAGACAGAGAGCAGAACTGTTCCTCCTATTTGCAATTCAACGGCAGCCATCGCCCCCTACCTTCTTAGTATGTCGTAGATTTTCTAAGCTTCACTTTACAGTAGTATCTACAAACAAAAGGCCCTCTAGCCAGTCAGATCGTTTGTCAGCCAACGAAAAATCGGCCCTAAACAGTTGGAGCTCAAACTCCTGAACAAATATGTCGCAGAGGCCCCACAATGCAATAAGGTCAACAAATAGCACTGGCAGGCTAATGTTTTGCTCAGCGCCTTCCAAACGTCAAAAAGCTTATGGGTATACTATGCAGAAGTGGTATTAGCACTGAACATTTGTATAAGTCTAATTTAATGCCGATACGGCAGCATGTGTTTACAGGATTGACATATATACCCTAATTGACAACGAAAAAATAGTAATTCGTGTTCTGTTCCCCAATGCGCTGGTACCATACTAATTTATATGAAGACAATACATTCGTTAAATAGAATGTTTATTTCTTGTTCTAAGGTCATGTGCAGTAGAGAATTATTTTAGGAAATTAAAGGGTATTCCTTGAACGACTGAAGAATAGACATCAAGTTTGTAAAATTTCCTTAAAGTGACCTATATGTGTTTCGATCAAAGAGCTTCATCAGAACCTAACATTGAATAGTGAAAGACTAATTAATTGTGCTCCTTGTGTATGGAGATGGGCATTACATGGGTGACCTCTGGCAGCCAGGTATTGCTTTGAAACAGGATTCTGTGGTCCCCTTGGAGCATGCTTACCAGCACAGTCATTATGCGTGTTACAATGCTTTAAGTCTAATTAAGGGAACATAGGTGATGCAGTTCATACTGTATCCTGCATGCATTGTGAAATTCAAAAAATTTGCTTGAATGGATGGCAGGTAGGTTTCAGAAAAATGTGGTATTGGTAATTGCTGTCTGCGTGTCCTGCATGTTAATTTCTTTTTTCTCTTTTTCACTCTTCTTTTGTTCTAATGTAGTAAATAATGGTTTAACCAATGTTATGGTTAGCAGCCTTACTAGGACCTTAATGGCATCTGTGAATGATGTAGTTCGCTACTGTAAGGAAGGCATGGCATCAAAGTAACACAAACACAAGTGATCACAGTTCAAGGGGGTTTATCAAACTATAAAACGGGTGAGATAAATGCCTAAGCTACACCTAACTCTAAGATGGGAGCACGCTACGACCATCAAATAATAATAATACAGTCCTAGTGGCGTCTAGTCAAATAAAAAGGGCCAATACAAAAACACTATTGCCAATCCTTACAGCTATGCTACAAAAGCGTGTGGGATAATGTTCACAAGAAAAGAAAGAAGTCTTCACAAAATGATAATTTAGGCTGTTATAGCCGGGGTCTCCCTTCCCCACGCTTTTATCACGGGACGAAGCAGGACTCTTGAGCACAGCACACTCCTGGGCTTTTCCAGCACGAGGTTACAGTTCCTTTTCCAGTATCAGGGCCTTCTGTGCTTAAGTCTCTTCTCATGCAAAGTCTCTTGCTTCAGAGGGCTTGATACGCCAAAACAACAAAATAAAGGTTCCTTCTGGTAATCTTTACGTGGGGTGAATACCTCTCACCCTTGGAACCCCCTCAGCTGGGCTCTGATCCATTCACAATCGTCATTCTTGCTCAGTCGGGCTCAGACCAACCAAAGGACTTCCATCTCGTCTCACTGGGTCACTCTGTTAACTTACGGCAAGAGTGGGCTTTTTACCATCACAGTTCGTACGGCGTTCCCCTCAGCAAGGCACAAACACCAGTTTCAAAATTGTAACAAAACTTATGCAATGTGTCAAGGACTTTCGATTGTACAAAGGATTTGACTTGACCCTTGTATGACCACCTCAGCAATTTACACCGGCCATCCGTATGGCCTCTTGGTACTTGTCGTTTCCTTTACTCGTAATGATCATCACAGCCTCTTTGTTCAGGTGAGGGGTACCAGTCAGAGACCTTCGACTGAGCGCCCACGTGGCACCTGAACACTCTGACTCTGGTACCAAGATTTTTAATACAAGACCTCTTGTCTATTTTATCTTCTTACTGTTGCTACTTGCAACCTTGAGCCTAACACAAGCCGGTTGACTATCAGCTTCTTCCGATTCACCGGCTGTGTTGAGCTCGTTGGCGGTTCCCTTTTCCCAGTGGAGTCAAGGACGGTACCTCGATGGACATTACGCCTCCCCACCCTGGTAATCAGTGCAGGAGGGTACCATGTACCGCTGACTTCCGTTGCACCAGCTGCAATTCCTGGTCTTATATATCTTTCATCAGAGGCTTCGCGGGTCTGGGTTGAAAAGGGCAAGGACAACTCCCTCCTTGACGTCCTGGATGACAGATCCCCGGGGACCGGAGGGTGAGACACCTTCAGGTTTCTCACACGACACATGAGGTGCGGTAGTGGCAGTGTTTTGTTTCTCACTCTGGAAACCACTCTTACTATCGATAACCAACACAGGTAAGTACACTTGCACACTAAAGTAAATATAGTTTAGTTAGAGATAAACAAAAAATGGTAATCTTGGTAAATAGTTTGAGGTGCGGGGGAGAAAAACACAGCCTTGGTATCTAGCCTGGATACATACAAGAAACAAAGAAGAAATCAAATGTGGATAGCCACGTCCCCTGCACACTTTCTAAACGGCCAAAGTAGGCCTAATGATAATTTTTTGTACATTTTGGAAAACAGTATAGGTTGCTTAAAGTCACTTCTGTAGGAAATGTCGATAAAAGATTCAATTGAAACTTAGTATTTTATAAAAAAGACAAATAAAAAAGCAAAAATAGTTTTTTATAAAATACATGTGTGTTTATAAAATATATGTGTTTAATAGTGGCCTTAGCTCTTTCAGTTTCATAGCAGAAAATGGAAGTGGAATGTTGTGGTTTGTACCTTACTTATAATTGAGCTGGTCGGTCAGTTTAGGGCGTGCAAGTATTGGCTTCTGTTTGCAAATGGCGGCTGTAGGGTCTCCATTGCATTTGCTGAAAGCATGTCTGTTCCTGCAAGCTGTGGTCTATGTGGATATTTCTTCTGCACATTTACAAAACGTGGTTTCACATTTAGACTGTTTGTAGGATTTAAACCTCCACGCCACTCTACCGCAATGGACCGTTTCCTCTGGTCATAGCTTCCTAAGGAACCTTTGAAACAAAAGGGGTGCTGCACCCGAGAAGCCACCTGCTAATCACTTGACTGATGCGCTCTGAAACTCCTTGGCTGTAACTGTAAGAATCTGTATCGTCTGAACTCATTAAGGGAAAATCATTCATTTTTAGTCCGAAAACCTCATTACAATGTAACCGGGCATCTCCAGAACCTGCTCATATGCCTCGCAAATCTTCTGCTCATACGCAATGCTGGCTGCTGCATTCCATGTTTATTTCTAAACCATAATAGCAGTAAACCTCCTGAAGCTATACAGCCAATTCCTAATGTTACTTTCCTTCCTAACCCTCTTTTTTCCTGCTTCTCATCGTCTTACTTTACCTATTTAATCAAAGCAATCCTCAATTGTTTAAATTCAAGCAGTGGGAATATAGTAATGAACTCATTAATCCACATGCGCTCTTTAGTTGCCATAGAATATGCCACATGAGATTTGCAGCCCATGTGGACATTGGGGGCAAACCTGGGCTTGGCCAAATGCCCACTCCAGTAGCTAGTAGCCCATTAACTCCGACACTCAAATGGCCGATTGGCGTCTACAAAAGACTAAGCTCTTCCACAGCATGCCGCCATGCCTTCATAGGGTCTGAATGGTCCACTGGTGCTCCCGCTACTGCCTTCTCCAACACCTTGCACTGGTACAACAATAACATTTGTTGATGCTTTATATACACTCCTCCCTCCATCATCCCTAACAGGTACTGCCTCAACCATGTTCACTATGCTCCCCATAGTGTTATCATACTTCTGCCCACTCTGTATGCCGAAATTATTGGTGGAATTCTTTAAATTATGCATTTAAATATCTGCCTTTTTCTTAGCCAAATCATTCTCAACATTCTGCTTTACGATTTTAATAATTTGCTGACTCAGGTTGTCATGTTGTCCAGCAGCTGCCGTTAAGGCCACATGTAACCCGCCTCCTTCACAGAACTCAAAGCTTTTGCTCCTGCTACCCCTGTTGTACTTTTCATTCTTTTCACTGGTTGTGCTCTTCGACCATCAAGCCCCCCTGTCCAGGCTAAGGGGGAGTAAGAGACATTACCTCCACATCGACTCTTCCTCGTCCCAGTAATCTTCTATTTTTATTTTCTCTTAAACACGCCCCTTCTTCCTCCTGCCTCTGGGCATAATAGCACACCTCCTCCGAGCTACAACAGCTCCTTTTCTTCCTGCCTTTAGCAGGGACTCCTGTTCTTCTTTGTCCTTCTCCATGGCATAGCCTGGGGAGGACTGTTTTTCATGCCAGTGACGTTGACCGGTCCCTGCTGGGCAGGGGGTCGTCCTTCTGACATGACAACATTTACTCCAGAGTGTCCCTGCTGAGCAGGTGCCCTCTGTTGAGGTCGGGCCATTGCCCGGTTCCTTCCACCTTCACCGGAATAGCCGAGGGTGGTGGTTGAGGAGGCCCGCCCGGGTCGGAGGCTGACACAGCTGCTTTCCGACTGCAGAGCAGATCAGGTTTTCAGTACTGCTGGCCCGGGGTGATTTCAACCCCTGCAGAGGTAAGGGGGGATAACAACATTGTGTCGAGAGGCTTCAATATGCTCATGATTGTTGACTATCGGATTATGGGGACCCAGGGCTTCATGGGGGTTGTGTCCTCTTTCCCACTGACAGCAGCGTCGTGTATAGCTGTTGTTGCTTGGCAACTCTGGTTTTTCTGCGTTTTAGGGCTCTGGTGCCATATTTTAACTTGGCAAGCCAGTAGTACCTCTGTATTCTGCTTACTTGTGAAAAACGTGAAGGTGTTTCACGACTCAGTCCCTGGGTAGCCCTTATTCAGGTGGCCAGGGAAGAGCCACCGCTATTGGATCCTGACCCTGGGGGTGGACTAGCGAGAGAAGATCACCTGGGTAGGGGGTCCTCTGGCAGTGGGGAGGAGACACTGGAAGGTGAGACATGGTATCCCCCATTTCCTGACAGTTATTTATCCCATATTCCCTCTACCTTTATGGGATACTACAACTCTCATAAATCCTCTCCTTTCCTTATCAGCCCAACTACTGAGAGAAGGAATCGGAATACTGAGACTAGGAAGATTAGCACTAGTAACATGTACTGGCCTTGTCCCACTAATAGGGTCAGGCAGAGTCAGGCACTCAGTCACAACCGCACACACCTGAAACTCATGGACCGTTTTCCAAACTATAAAAGGTGGAGCATAGAAAGACACTAAACTTAAGGGGAATCCCCAGAAAAACCACTGTAGTGGTAGCTCTACCTTACTTAGGGAATTAAGCAACAATTTAAACAAGAGGCAGTAAGCTACTATCAACAGTCACAAACATTAAACTAGTACTGTGTCTTAATGTGCATAATCAATTTTATTCAATTAATTCATATACAAAAATAAACATAAATATCTAATATCACTCGTTAAAAAACACTTTATAAAATACAATCTATTTGTCTAAAACATATATATCAACGGTGACAACAAAATACAGCGGGACCTCTTTTAATAGGTCATTGTCTATGTTTTTTCAATGCTTCCACTAACACTCAGAAATTGTTAACTGTCTTGGGTGTAGTTATATTTCTCCTATTAATTAGGATAGATTCTTTTATCGGTTTGCTCACTTCACCAGATATTTGAACTCGACATGTTTCAGTTCTCATCAGATTTGTTTTGGAACTTTCTTCAGGAGTGGATATCACTTTACAATTGTTACTGTGAAATAAAACTTACATATAATAAATATTCTTCAAATGAGTCTCATTCCCATTTTAATTGGCAGTACAGAATTGTCTCTGAGAATAGTCCAAAAACATCCAGTGTGAGCACGCGCAACAATGTGCATGGCCACTAAGAACCATTTTGCGTGTCTTGTTGCAAGTTGGTCTTGAGGTAGCGATGGCGCATCTATTCACTGGGTCATCTTTAAAGAAGAAGAATTAGGTCTCAAGGCTAAAATCAATATCATGTGGCAGTGCAGTGTGTTATACTATCAGCCACATAGGCCCATAGGCCCATACCAGGAACAGCCTCAGATGAGAACAGTAATGCAGACCCACTGGCTGAACATTGCAGTTTTGAAGTCCAGATGTATTGGAACCTCACAGAAATACAGCTTCAAGGTTGGCACCTGTGTTTTATATATATTTTTTTCTTACTGTTTTATTCTCTGTTTTCTCCTCCTCTCCCTTCTCCCTTCTCTTCCCACCCTCCTTTACTTTTTTAATGCACTTACTTTATCAGAATTATCCATGGACCTAGTATGATAGCAACAAATGTTTGTCTTCTCCCCCCTCCATTTTTTCCCTCCCCCCCCAGCACTAGCTGAAATGTCGTTAAGCCTAGTATGATAGTCGCCTGTTTTGTTCCTCTCCTTCCTTTCTCCTCCCCCTTCCCTCACCTCTTGTTAATCTCCGGCTCTACGAGAAATGTCGTCAGGCCTAGTACGTTAGTCGCCTGTCTGTTTCCCATTTCCTTCCCATCTGTATTTTAGCTCTTGCACTAACTGAAATGTCGTCAGGCCGAGTACGATAGTTAATTTCACATTCTTATTGTTCATGGCCTGTAAGAATGTCATTGTATTTTCCATTGTTCCCTCCCTTGCCGTGAAGCACTTTGAAACACATTGTGTATAGGCGCTATAGAAATAAACAATCATATCATATCATAGCATGCATTCAGTTTGGATCAGTAAGGAATGGAATTAAAGCCGTTAGTGTCTAAATGCTAAGATCAAGAACGTCCTGGCTTATGTTTTTTTGTTGTTGTGGAGTTGTGTGCGAGTTGTGGGTGCTTCTTCACTCCAACCTTCAATCTTTTATTTTACACATCTTAAGACATGGATACAATCTGCTTATTTGATGCAGGTTGGTTTTCGCATATTGCAACAACAGTGTTTACCATAAAGTTATGTGAATGTATAAAAACAATGTGTACAAGTGCTACTTCACAATAGTTTGGTGGCAGCTTCTTATGCAGCTGCAACACAGTGCATTTCTAATTTATTACGATCTATTCTGCCCTGTGATCTGGATAAAACAGTTTGTAGAAAGTCATAAAACACATTTTCACAGATAGTAAACTTTTCAGGGAAAGGGAGCACAAAAACATCAATGAGATGCCAAAGACTAGACACAGTTATAAAGACACATTCATCGCATGTTCAACATGTACGCCGTCTTTGCTACCCCTACTATTGCAGATGCATTTGGATTTCATCTGCCGTAACATGAGAGTGCGGTTGCCCCCACGTTTGCCACATTTAGCTCTCGTTAAACGTATACATTTGATCACACTTTTGTCAGACCTTTGGTGGTAACTTTGCCAATGATGTGCCAAAGGCAGCCTCGATCCTGGCTGTTAAGGATTGCCAGGTGTTCCCTTATTCTTACTCTCGATTGCCTGATGGTGCTTCCTATATAAAGCTTCTGGCATACGCATATGATAGCATATACCACATAGGTGGTCTTACAGTTAATAAAGTCTCTTACAGTGCACCTGGTTTGAGAGAGAATCTGTCACAATTCCGGCATGCAAATGTACACGTTACATGTGCCACAATGGTGAAATCCTGACAGGGTTCTCAGCCAGTTGCTACCTCTGCCGGTATCTAAACTTTCACTGTCCAAAAATGAAGGGCAGAGCACATTTTTAATTGTTGGCGCCCTGGTAAATACGAATTTGGGCTTGGGGTTGATATGATTTCATAGGTCATTGTCCATGCACAGGAGGTGCCAATGCTTCTGTACAATTTTGCACAGAGTATGGGCATCCTTTGAGTACTGTGTTATGATATCTGTGGTGGTTTTCTTGTTCAAAATGTCTTGGGGTCTCGATTGTAATAGCTCAGCTCTTGTATGTTGCTTGATCTTGTCAAGAGAAATCTCTAGTCCTAGTAGATAGTTGGGAATGCAGAGCAACTAGAACCTTGGGTGCTTTGGCCAATCCACCATTCACTAACATGTGATTGTTAATGACCACTTATGGCACCAGCTAAAAAGGACTAATGAATATTCTAGATCTTAAGAAAATGCAAGCAGCGAAACCATGCTGGCCAGCAGTTTTTGATGCATGGTTTTTTACCCCCATGTCTCTGTCTGCTCCTCCTTTTCTCGCCAATCATGGCCATGACCATGGTATGTATTGACAATTGCTATGCCTGTGAATGTTACTATAACAAAGCAGCTCCCAGCTTTCTTAGGTTGACTTGCTAGATTTATTACCAGCTTCAAGGGTATCTTTACAAGCAGTCAATCAGGTTACATATAAGTTACATATAGGACATATAAAACACTAGCAGCCCATCACCCAGGCAGAGGGCTCACCAACTGACCCAGGTTAGAACATTCACCCATGCATTCCAACCCTCAGGCATAAACACTCCACATGACATCACAACATTCCTTCTGCAAAGCCAAGCCAAACACACATCTCCTCCACTTACATTGCACATCACACACAGCAAAGCATTACACAACACATCTCCCCTCTTCCGACAGCATCGCATGACATTATACAACATACATCCACACACACCAACATGAGACATTCACACCGACTCACATCATCAGGGCTAACACATAACACGTGCTTTAACAGTCTACCACTCACCTCATACCCGATGCACTGGCCGGGCACACCAGGACCAACAACCAAAATCACTGTCACAGTCCGGACCCTGATGAGGGTGGAAAGAGTCCTAGAAGGGCACACAGGACAGCTAAACACAGCCGCACGTGCACATAGAAGAAAAATCAATTGTGATAAATGAACCACAATGCAATGCCTGATACCGCAGACACGCCCATACCAACACCGGGGGCGCTACCACCGGTACACACATACTCCTAACCATGCGTGACGTATGCTGCAGTCACACCACTACACCTACAGGGGGAGCTTCCACCCAAATACCAAACCATTCACCTCGCATGACTAACCTCAATCACGCCCCAACAATTGGTGGCGCTACCACCTCACACAGCCATTCATGGGATAACCATGCATAACTCATTATAGTCATGCCCGACATATCTGGTGGTGCTACCACCATAAACCCACGTACACTGTTTAACCCTGCACGACTCATCACAATCACCCCCATACTGTACTGGAGGCACTACCCCCAGACACCACATTACGTGGCACTACCTCCCAAATGCCCTTGTGTCGTACATACCACACCCATACTGAAAAGATGACTGAAGGCGCTACCCCCAGAAATACATTTGGAAGGCACAAACATGCTGACCTGCCACTCATACGCCATCAGCAAAACCACTCTTATAAATCACATATGAGCTTCACCAAAAACCAAACACATGGGAGGCGCTACCCCCGCAATCACCAGACAATCGTATCCACACCCACAAAAGAGATAATTGAAGGCGCTACCCCCAATCTCACTAAACTCCTGGAGCAATACAGATCTTCCATACCATACACCATACATCCCATATTTCGGTATGCAGGTTACATTGCAACATTCTATACATTTGGTTTGATGCATTACTTAAACGACACGATATATATCATGATGCCCAAACCAAGTCCACCCCTAAGAGTCCATGTCGCAATTTAGCGACCTAAATGCTGAAAAACCTCAAAGGGTTACATCGAGACTCTAAAACATTGGATGCCATAAACTCGACCCAAATCCAATCCTAAAAGTCCATGTCGCAATTTAGTGACCTAAATGCTGAAAATCCTCAAGAGGTTAATTCTAGTTAATACACTCATCCCCACATCACCTAACAACAACCATCCCGCAGAATTCACACATCCAAATAACAACGGTTGGTAATCGTACTGATTATCCAAAACAGAAATACTAGAAGTCCATGTCAACTCACGTGACCCTAAGCTGAAAATCCTCAAAATAATTAAGCCCAGATACCTCACACATCACCATGTCCAAGCCATACCCGAAATCATTCACCCTTACAAAAATAAACACCACTACCCGATAAAACCATCCATGTCCAAAGGTAAACAAAACGCAGGTAATAACAAAAGGATACTTAAGACTACTCTCCTCGAATACACAGGATCCGACATCCCCAAACCAAAAGGGTCTGTCCCACGGCGTACAATTGTTGAGGTCGTCCCGTTACCACAAGGAAACATGTCGGCCTCACTCCATACCGAACACTTACATTGTTCCAATGCCCATAGATCGATTCCAACCTTGTCATGGATGGTCGGTGAACTATTAATATGCCGTCAGCGTCACAAGTCCACACGCTGCTCATTCTCCTTTCATGTCGCTCCTCAAGACATAACATCTGCGGCACTCTTCTTCCCTTCACCATACATTGTCGAAACTTCTTTAACTCATACGCTGCTCCTCCGTCGCACCAATGAGAGCTGGGACGTCAAGCATCGGCTCCTTCCCAATATTACCTCAGCACTTCCTGAGCACGTATGGACACGCTTTTGGGTCCTTTGCTCGAAAGCTTTTCATTCATAACTTGTGATACGCGTCTCGTATCATGCTCGGACAGTCCAAATGACACGTCTTGGAATTCCTGGGCATTCCGCCCATCCACCAACTCCCTCACAGGCCCACTGACGTCACCATTGTCGCTCTTGACGCTGTGAAGTAAAGGTCTCCTGCGGACCAACCGTCACCCGTAGCATCACAGAGCCAATCTTCTGCTCCATGCACCATTATGCACACATTTCATCTTCCTGCTTCACTCTCATCCAGGGAGAGTTCCTTTTAAGCTTTAACAGACTTGGGCAGTGTAATCCTGGATTCTTCCTCTCTCATGCCCAATGTTACCCCCTTACTCTGATGGGCAACCTCGGATCCTCCTATGCTCAACTCACCCACGGCTCTCTGACATATCTTCATACTTCAGTTTATGGGTCAGTAATCCTTGCACAGTCTATGGGCGCAGCGTCCACATGCACAGGTTATGGGACAGCTTCCCTCTCAGCCCCTCTTGACACAACTTCCCTTTACCTCCTTTGCAGGCAGCTTTCCTCCAATGGTGGGGCTCTCTTCCTTCCCCTTCCCGTCCTGGGTGATGGGCCTTACTTTTTGGGGGCAGTGTTGTCCTTTTCTTCCTTCCTGCACCCCCCGCAGCAGGGCACCTGCTTTTCATCTGTTTCACGCATAGATTCTCTTAAAAGACCAGCTGGTTGCCAATGTAACGAAGCAGCTCCCAGCTTTCTTAGGTTGACTTGCTAGATTTATTACCAGCTTCAAGGGTATCTTTACAAGCAGTCAATCAGGTTACATATAAATTACATATAGGACATATGAAACACTGGCAGCCCATCACCCAGGCAGAGGGCTCACCAACTGACCCATGTTAGAACATTCACCCATGCATTCCAACATTCAGGCATAAACACGCCACATGACATCACAACATTCCTTCTGCAAAGCCAAGCCAAACACAACACATCTCCTCCCCTTACATTGCACATCACACACAGCAAAGCATTACACAACAGTTACCATTAATATAAATTGGTCCAATGGATCCTACTTGATTATTGTACAATTATCAGCCCTGAGAAAGACCCAGTGTTGACACACGTGTTGGCTGAACCATCTTGTCAAGTGTAAGCTTTGTGTTGATAAATCAAACGATTAACGTAGTCATAATTACTACTGAGGTTAGTGTGACCAACTAGCACCACTCTTTTAATACCCACTCTTTGTTTTCATACATTTTTCCACACTTCATTATTATGAGACATGAGGGCAAGTATAGGTTTCTGACACAGACTTTTTCCTTTGTTTGACTGACTTGATCATTTTATTTAACTTTGATGGTCGAGTCTACTACCATTATAGAATTAGGGCCAGCTAGGAAGTCTCCAACCCTGTCAAACTTAATAAAGGGGTTGAAATGTGTACCTTTGTGTCTGTGTCCTTACTTGTGATACCAAGCCTGCCTCACATATGGTGTCAGAGTAGGATGCGGCTAAACTGAAACAAGTTGGGGAACCCTGAACTTTCACAAATTGAGTAACAGAGACTCAGACCCAACAGTAGCCACAAAGGGCTCCATTGGGTTTGATATGTGAAGTAATAAGGAAGTGTCCATCCCTCTGGGAGAAAGGGGAATGAAACCTACTGATTTGGTCCTAATACCTCCCCCTGGATGTTACGTCAGACTGGCTCCCAAGTCAGGACTGGCCTGGAAGTTTGGATTGGACGTACTAGCAGGAGTCATTGATCCCGTTTTCAGGGGAGATATAAAGGTGCTCTTAAAGAACCATGGGGAGATAGCATTTGAAATCCAACTCGGGGATAAGGTAGCTCAAACGATACTTGAAAGAGCTTTGTTCTCCCTGTTAAAGGAAGAAATAGAACATGAAACTATAGACAGAGGTAAATTGGGGGTTGGAGAGGCTGATAAAAGACCCCAACTCATTTTACCATCTGGTATTAGTGAAGAAGAACCAGATGTTCTCCCTGATTTAGCCTTTGCACAAAGGAACGATCCCTTACTATCTGAAGCCTTTCTGCAGGTAACACCGGAAGGAGAGGGTAGGGAAAAAGGCGGTCCTTTCTTTTTCCTGAAACAGCTGTTGTTATAAAGAGGAGAAATCTCAGGGGACGGTCAGTCTAAAACCCAATTGTTGGTACCTCAACGTCACCGAAAAATTGTGATTGCACTTGCCCATTCACATCTAACAGGGGGGCAGTTAGGACAAGTAAAAACTCAAACCAAGGTTAGTGGAAAATTCTATTGGCCAGGAATACATGTAGAAAGCAAAACCTTTGTTCAGACATTTGACATCTGTCAGAAGACCAGTGCATAGATTCCTCCTCCAGCCCTGTTGAATCTGTTGCCAATAATTGAATTCCCTTTTTCCAGGATTGAAATGGATATAATTGGTCCACTTGAAACCTCTAAGTTAGATAATAAATATATCCTGGTATTTGTTGATTATGCCATAAGATACCCTACAAAAAATGGGATGCTGGCACGCTTCAAAAACACGCTCCTGCTTATTAGGCCAAACATTCAGACTCAGTGCCATTGCTGTTTCCTGCCAGTGGAACTGCACTCTCTTTGTCATGGGCTCAGAGCATAGCTGCAGACAGGCGTGCTTAAGGCCAAGTTGCTTATTTGCTAGCATCAGCGGTGCCCTCCCAGAGCTGCCTTAATTTGCCTCGTTTCCGCTTCTCTGCGCCTCCGGCTCAGCAATTTCTGGCTCGCATCCTCTGAACCCTTTTTAGAGAGCCGCTCTTATTGCATCTGTCCAACAAAGAAGTGAAACAATTATGCACACCAAACCGACAGCATCTTTAACTCACCACCACACAGGATTTGCTCTTCCTCACTGATGAGCACAGCCACTTTCCGTATCGCCATAGCTGCTGCCTCAGGCCCGTAGCAAGCGGTCGTGCCCTTCCTTCTATGTTCAACATTGTGGTAAGTGACCTTCACCCCGCCCAAATGTATTTATTTATTAATTTATCTCCGGCCCGTATTACATATTCACTTCCCTCCTGCTGCCCATATTTATTTATTTACTGTCCCATTCTTCTGCTCCCACAGCCTCCTTCCCCACTCCCTCCCCTGTCCCTAATCCGCTCGAATCCTGCCATCCAAGCCAGCGATTGGCGGCTCCTTCTAGCAAGTAGCCCTTTTTAAGAAAGTCCTCAGGGCAGCTTGCTGGGGCAACCGGCTAATGTAAGGAACTCATGGTGGCAACAATAAAGACAGACACAAGTGATCACAGTTCAAGGGTGTTTATTAAACTGTATATATGGGTTAAAAAAACGCCTAATCTAAACCTAAATATAAGGTGGGAGCAAGCTACGAGCATCAAATAATAAGGCAGTCCAAGTGGCGTCTTGTCAAAATAAAAGGAAAACCTATCGCCAATCTTTACGCTAAATTACAAAGAAAGAGTGTGGGTTAATGACATAATAAGTCAGGATGCGGTAGTCGGGTCTCCCTTCCCCACGTTTTGAGCACGGGACAAGGTAGGACTCTGGAGCACAGCACACGCTCAAGCTTTCCTAGCATGAGCTAACAGTTCCGCTCTCAACTAACAGGGCCTTCAGTGGTTAAGTCTCTTTTCTACAAAAGTCTCTCGCCTCCGAGGATCTGATGTGTTCCAAAATAATAAACAAAAGTTCCTTTCTGCTTGCACGTTGGGTGATGCCTTTTCACCCCTGCATCCCCCTCTTCTGGGATCAAAGCCCCAGAAAGTTCCTAGCGATATCGGGACCTTCATTGTTTCAATCTCTTGCTTCTGAGGGCCTGATATATTCAAAACAAAAGTTATTTTCTACTTGTCTTTAGAGTGATGGTTCTTCACCCATGGGTCCCCCTCTTCTGGGATCAGACCTCTCCCTCTGTCGAGTTCACTCTTGTCAACACACTGTTCATTGGGACGTCATACTTTGCCCCCTCTTCATTGGCATCCCTCTATCGGGTTCACTCTTACCAACTTTTGCAATACACACAGTTCCTTGAACAGTTCTCACGATGCAGGATTCACTTCCCTTAGCTTTACCTTCATCTATCGGTCAAAGACATTCGACTGTACGGAGGATTTTACTAGACCCCTGTATGACCACTTTGACACTCTTCTCATGCCGTTCCCAAGGCCTTCTGGTAACAGTACTTTCAACCATAGGGTAATCGCCCAGAGTTTTCAAGTGAACACCCACGTGGGATCTGACTACTCTGTAGCTGGTTTTCCCCTCATGTATCAAAACAACAGTTCTTTGTACTTTCTTCAATCAGCCGTTTTTCTACTTTTGTTGAACACAGTTCGGTTTCTTATCGGCTCTCCCCTCAACTCACCGGCTGTGATGAACCGCTCAGCTTTTTGGTACCACAGTGGCAAGCGTCTCCCCTCGGCTTGGTTATCAGCAGAGGAGGCCCCTGTGTACCGTTTACATCTGCTGCAACACACGCTGGCTATTGTTCGCTGTGTTACGGTTCCTTCTGTGGAGGTTTCACAGGCCTGGATTGGAAAGGGCCAGGTCACTTCTCTCCTTGTCACCCTCTCGGTTCATGCCATCTTTGTCCTCCTCTTGAACTGCCTGCTGTGCTGAGTTAGCTCTCTCGTCGTGCGGTCTGCCTTGCTCGTATTGTGCTCCACCTTTTGTCCCTGTGGGGAAGGGAAAGGGCCGTCAGGTGTGTGTGTGTGTGATTCTGGTCAATTGTCTGACTTTGCCTGACCCTGGCGTTGGGACAGGTCAGGTAAATGGCTTTGGTGTTTGTCCGTCGTCTTTCATGATGTGTGAAAGTTTTTGTGTTGGAAAAGGGGGGACAGTCGACATCATACGTGGTAGGATGGGGAAAAGGTGTTATAAGAAGGGGGATAACGCGTCTCACCCATTGGTGTCCCACTTCCACTCCCAGAGGAACCCCCATCCAGGTGATCCTCCCTCACTGGTGCACCCCCTGGAACTCAATCCAATAGTGATGGCCGTGTCCTGACCACCTGAATGAAAGATCCCCAGGGACTAGTAAGTGAAACACCTTCAGGTTTCTCATACTAAGGGCCAGAGGCAAAGGGCAGCTCCCTTCTGAGCAGCTCCCAACCCTGTTTGCCCCTGTTATTCCACCTACGCCGGAGAGAACACCCTACAGCAACAACTAAGGTAAGGTGGCACGGGCGGGCATAAGTCGAACCCCCTCCACTTCTTTATTACCTCCATCACATTATAACACTGAGTAGATTACCTGCTGCACCCTCAAGATAGCCTGATAGTTGTACTGGTGGTAATCTAGTTCTAGGTTAAGAAACCTGCCTCCCTTAGCTGTATTCTGGGGGTGGAATATGTGTCGCACTTAGACGGTTTGTTGAGGGTAGGATACTTGTAGCACTCAGAGGCAGGGGCGCTGAGTACGTGCGTGCTTTCATGAAAGTCCCTATTCTTAGAATGGGACGTTTTTTGTTGGTGCTGCTGGCCCCACCCCCCAACGCCCATCTCCCCCCATGGCTGCCCCCTGGGAAAACCAAAAGTAAGCACTCCTGCTCAGAGTTATTTTGGTATTAGGAAATGTGCTGCACTTACATAGTTGTATTTAGGGGTAGGAAATACTTTGCACCTAGATGTTTTTTTTTCTCAGGGATACGAAATTTGTTTCACTCTTTTGTTAGCCTGTCCATTATACACAGAAGTTTATGATGATGTCCTGTCCTCAGCACTCATAAGTGCATAGGAGAACCAGCTCTATACCCCTTGAAGCTCTTTGAGGACAGTCTGTTATTGCACTTAGAAGTTACATTAGGATTGCTTGTCTGCGCTGAAAGATTGGTCAGGATAATTTGCCTACTGCGCTTAGCCTGGTATTGGACCTTACAGTTGCTTGTTGTTAGCCCGCCCTTCACGCTTAGAATATCTGTGAGAACAGCCAAGGCTTGTACAATGATATGTGGGTAGCCTGATACTGCACTTAGAAGACTACCTCATGTGGGTAACAAATGTGTTATGCTTAGAGCAATTGTGTAAGTCAACACATGTTTTGCACATGGAATAACTGGGAGGATTAGCACATGTACTGCTCTTTAAAGATATTTGTAGGTCGGCACATTAGTGCGCCTTGGAATTTTTGTAAATGAGCACATCACTGCTCTGAGAAGATCTGCGAAGGTTAACTATTATTTTACAAGTGGGGGCATTCACATGGGTTAGCACATGCATTGCACTTAGAAGTATTTGGGTTTGTCTAGCACCTTGTTCTGTTCCTGAAGAACTATGAAGGTTAGCAATTGGGTTGCACATAGAAGTAATTGTGTAGGGTAGCACCTGTATTTCTCTGAGAAGAAACTGGGTAGGTTGACACACGCATTGCACATGAAGAACTGTAAAAGCCAACACTTGTACTGCTCTTGAAGAATTCTGAATGTTCTGCATATTCACTGGAACTATAGGGAAATGCTTAAGTATAGCACACGCATTACGCTTGCAGAACTGCGATGGCTGCCACCTTTATTGCACTTTGAAGAATTGTATTAGTTAGACGGATGGGAGGGTGGGCAGTGTGGTGCATTTAGATGGATCTGGGAGTGGACCTTTTTGTTGCGCCTTATAATGTTAGCCCGCCCATCACGCTCAAAGATATGTTTGTATCCGCTCCTGCACTTCAAGATCCTTAAGTTAGCCAGTGTAATGCACAGATGCTCCAGTAGATGCCTGCAGGTAGCGTTTATTGAGCCCAGAAGATATTAGTTAGATAACAGCCTTTCTGTTGCGTTTAGATTCATTTATTAGCCTAATTCTTATGGTAGCCTGCCTGCCGCACTTAGAAGATGTACTAGGACAGCCAGATTATTGCACTTAGAAGACTCAAGAGTAGCCTATTCCTTAGAGCATAGAAGAGTCGAGGGTAGCTGGTTTCTTTCCTCACAGACGATCTGATGACACAGCGACACCAAAGATAAAACTCCAGCTGAGCTCTAGATACGTATAAACGCACCACAGGCACAGGTATTCATCCACACCCAGTAGAATGCAGCTACAACCTATGACTAATTTGGGCTAGCTGGACACTTATGTTTTTAAGACTACTTACACCAGACCTGCCTCAACACCTCTGCCATTAAGATACAGTGACAACCTACAACAATATTTGGTCTAGCTGGTCACACATCAAGTCTCTTGCACTAGCGCTCTGTCGTGACCTCCCTCAGCACCTCTCAACTTGCCTGACCTCTTGGGTTGCTTACTGGAGCGTAGCCAGCCCATCTAAGTCCTAATCTTGGCCAAATGCACACACGCACGCTAAGCCTTTTCTTCTATTTTTTTCCCCATACTTGCACTTCATTCCCCGAAGGTGTTCCTACCACAATGCGCGTTGAGGCCATAGAAATGTGAAAAGGCGCTATATGAATGACACTACAATACAATCCAGATCCTGCAGACTTATGAAATGTTCTTTGTTGCAGCTGATGATCACTCCCCTCGAACAAAGCGAGAGACAGACACTTTGGTGTGCCACAGGGGACAGGGAAAACAGGCAGAGGCTCTGGCTGACTTTACCAGGGAGCCAAAAAACAGTGACAAAAACAAAGACTTACCTCGCTCTTTATTTTGCTCACATTTTTAATCTGTCACTGGTGTTTTTGGATACCGAGGCTGAAATTCATTACTCCAATTTCTCTGGCTGAAAGTGTAGTCATGGTTTCGATTGCTTCTTGATCTGTGTTATCAGGAAATGGCGCAGCCCCCACAGTAGGGGGGCATTAGGATGCCATGTCAGAACACGGTGGAGGGCCAAAGCCCCTACTCATGGGGCACAGGGAGTTCTCTCTGGAAAGGTCAAAGGGTAGGAGTTACCCAGAGGGAGACAAGACCACACAGGAACAGGAGGCCTGCTGCAAGGAGAGGAGACCAGGACCTTGGCTCGATGAGGGCAAATTCGCACCTATCCAGGTGACATCAGAGGATGGGTCTGGTAGGCTTAAATACTGTTTGCAGCTTGCGGCCTCAATGCCCTGGAGCCTGTCGTAGCGGCAAAGTGTTTGCTCACTTACCTGTCACTGCGAGGGACGCAACATGTGTGCTTCACCGTTGTTGGGTTGGTTTGGGCCTCAACCAAAGATCAAGGACCCACACAGCATTGTGGAGGCCAGTAGGGTCAAGCCAGTTGTTGCAGAAGGGAAGCACAGTGACTAGTGGCACGTGCAGAAGGAGCTCAGGGAGAGGCACAGAAAAAAGTTGGAAGGCAGGCCGACATGGGAAGACTCACTAGTGGAGAAAGAACTGTGCGTGTGGTGCCTAGCTGCACTTTACTGGAGGACACTGGCCATCTCCAACGTTGCAGGAGTGCTGCAGCACTGCAATGTGACAGCAT
Organism: Ambystoma mexicanum; assembly: GCF_040938575.1. Taxonomy (NCBI): domain Eukaryota; kingdom Metazoa; phylum Chordata; class Amphibia; order Caudata; family Ambystomatidae; genus Ambystoma; species Ambystoma mexicanum. Next base: position 951,155,764 of record NC_090934.1, on the reverse strand, counting down.
GAAAGAAGATCAGCACGCCGATACAAGTTGGGTAAAAAGGAACTCGGACTGAGGAGCACGGCCTCAAGAACCCAACAGGGGGTGCCCAGTGGCCATCGGCAGCTCTATCGGACATGATTCCCATTCATTGGAGATCAGGTGTCCAGTTAAAGGCTCAAAAGCAAAAGGGTCGAATGCAAAAGGGTCGAGTGCATTCGACCGAAAACCAAAGGATCGACATTTTTTTTGTTACATTTTTTTTGTTTTTTTGCTCTAGTGTAGCTTTAAAAGTTTTTTTTACCCCAAAAATTGGGGTTTGGGGGGAGGGACCCCCCCCAAAAAAAATAAAAATAATAATTTGATCCTTTTTTTCTGTCGAATTGACTCGACCCTTTTGTCATTCGACCCTTTTTTTCGAGCCTTTGACCTATAACCATTGGATCAATCATTAATAGCAGATGGTAGCAAAGAGAAATGGGTTTAGGAGCTAAATCTAGACCGCAGCGAGAGTCCGTGGAATCCCATGGGAAGTGGCAAGCGGCTGCAGACGTGACCACAGCATGGACATGATGGAGGGCTCAGCTGAGATGGTGGCATTGCTGAAGAGCATCAGGGCAGTAGGGTGACCAGACGTTCATTGGAAACTGCAGTGGTCCTGGTTTTTGGTAGTTGGTGTTTATAGCTGACAGGCATGAATGCACAATCTCACACAGAAGAAATGCTGCATTTTACAACTTAAGATAGTGTTAGTTTGTGATAAATTAATTATAATATGTGTTATTAATATAATATAATTATTTGAACAGTAACATTAAACCCCCTTCTCCTCCACCCTCTACTGAAGTGTAGTGCCTTGACATCCACTATGAAGAGTTAGTTCTACCTTTATGTTAGTTTCCCCGTCCCAGTTTTTTACTTTTTAAATCTGGTCACCCTACAGGGCAGCCATTAAGAAAAATGGGTTGGAGTGGCCCATAGCACAAGCGACAGCTGAAGAGCAGGATCAAGAGGAGGTATTGTATTGAGGAGGATCGAGCGACTGCATGAATGAGCGTGGGGGAGCTGCAGAAGAACAGAAAAGGTGCCAGCAGAGACCCCCCCCCAATGGCCAAGAGGCCAATGAAAGTAAGGAAGGACACAAGGAAGGTGGCAGAAGCAGCCAAGGGGAAGACGACGGCCTCCACTTTGCAGCAAAGACAAGGCCATCAGTTGAAAGCACAAAAGGACAGCAATCGCCTCTGGCCTCAACAGCAGCGACTGACACAGTGACTCTATGTGAGCAGATTAACAAAATGGTGATCGAATATGTAAAAAGAAAATGCATTGCGTAATAATAATATACATCTTGATAATGTGAATGCATGCACAAACAACTATGGTTTGCAAGCAGGTACAAGCGGGGTGTGCAATACGAACACTGGTAAGTTCAAAGGAAAGTAGCATAGCACACAAGACAGGAAGGGTTGCAGAGCGTGGGGCTGAAGGTGCGCAGCAGACGGGTGCGTCAAAGGAAGTTGACAGATGGGAGAGAGGGGTGTGTTGGGGGCGGGTCAGAGCCCCCACGCGGTCCCGTAAGCCCCTCCACCCAAGGACTCACACGGGCACCAGTCCTCTCAGTTCGGGCTTCCCAGTCGCTCCGATGCGGCCGGGAACGCCCCCTTTATTTATACGCACTGCGGCGGCGTGATACGTCACGCCGCCGCGTGAGCCCGTCATCGGGCAGCGCCACACTCCTCCTTTTCCGGGAGGAACAACAGAACACAATAACATTAACTTTATTAACTAGAAAACCACACATCTACTGTAAACACTACTGCACACCCAAAGAAACCCCTTTAATGTCATCCACCCAGATCCGCTCATCCCAGTTCACTAGCCAATTGTCCCACGACATATTCGCTGAGGTAGGCGGGTTTCCCTCGCCCAGTCCTCTGGGGGTACCTCCCGCCTACCTCCGGCACGTGACGTCCTTCCGCCGCTTCTCCCCGGACTGGGGATTCGGGCACCTCGTCACAGAGACCTCCGTCAGCAGGCATGTCTGGTGGATCCGGTTTGGGCGGGGTGTCAGTTCGTGGATCACCCAGCTTCTTGAAGAAGCTCACGTTTCGGGTGACAGCTGATCGTCCATCCGAGGCCGTCACCATGGACCCCTTCACCGCCACTACATCCAACCGTTCCGGTTCATAGGGGAGTGATAGCTTCCCGTGGGGGTGTCGATTGCGGATGAGGACCTCATCCCCTGGTTCAAGTCTCTGAGGGCGGAGACCCCGGCGCAGGTTTTCTTGTTCAATTCGGACTCGCCTTTGAGCCTCCACCCGCTCATTATCGATGACCCCCGGTTCTTTCTCCCCAACTTCCGGCAACAACCCCCGGGGGCATCTCTTGAATAACACCTCTGCCGGAGCCACTCCCGTGGCTGCATGTGGGGTGGTTCGGTACACCCGAAGGAACTGATAGAGGGCACGTTGTAAGGACTGACCCTGCCCCTGAGCAATTCGGAAGGTTTTGTTCAGGGTCCGCATCAGTCTCTCCGCATCCCCGTTCGCTCGGGGCCACAGGGGGGATATCTTCCGGTGTTGTATTCCGCAGCTCTCCAGCAACTCGGAGAATCGCTCACTTTGGAAGGGCGATCCGTTGTCGGAGCATAGGGTGTGGGGAAAACCATGGGCCGCAAATATTTTCTCCATCGCTACCACCACATGCTCAAAGGCCACTGAGTCAACGAACTCGACTTCCGGGTATCTTGAGTGTTCATCGACTATCACCAGGAAATGGGTGCCCACTGATGTTGAGCCAAAGTCGGCGTGGACGATCTCCCACGGCCTCGTGCCTCGGGGCATTGCCTCAATGGCAGGTTCTCGTTGCAGAGGGGAGGCCGCCTGACACCACACGCAGGCCGCCACAAAGTCATCCACCCTTCTCTCTAACTCTGGAAACCAGACTTTCGAACGGAGCCGCGCCTTGGTCTTGGCGGCGCCCTGATGTCCATGGTGGGCGAGATGGATCACATCGCTCACCTTTGACTGCGGAACAACAATCCTGTCACCCCGGAGTAGCAGCCCCGAGTCCGAGAACGACAGCTCCTCCTTCACCTTCCACAACTGCTCCAATACTGTTTTGGCTTCTTGCGTGCGCCCGGCCACCGCTTCGAGGATGGACTTCCACGACCCATTACGCATTGAGTCTTTTAGAATTCGAAAGCACTCATCCTCAGCCGCCGCAGCCTCCAACTCCTCTAGGGACATCGCATTTGGTGTTGCCGCTTCCACCAGCATACGAACATGACTGTCCGCTTCTTCTCCACAGGTGTCATACCCCTCTCCCCCGCCCACTCCCGGATGACGAGAGAGGTTGTCCGCGGCATTGTTGGCCCCTGGCCTGTACACCAGGGTAACAGAATATTCCAGGAGGGCGAGCATCCACCTCTCGATTCTCGCCGGTGGTTTCGAAGAGGAGCCCACCAGTATCGGAAGCAGTGGTTTATGGTCAGTAACCACCGTCACCGGGCGTCCCAATACGTAGAGCCGGAAGTGTCTGCAGCCCCACAGCACCGCCAAGGCCTCCCGCTCGATCTGGGAGTACCTCTGTTCAGTCTCGGTGAGGGCTTTGCTAGCATATGCCACAGGTCGAACACTCCCGTTGCGGTCCACCTGCGTCAGCACCGCTCCCAACCCGAAAGGACTTGCATCGACCACGATCTCCGATTCTAATGCGGGGTCGAAAAACGCCATAGTGTCCTCCGCTGTGAGGGCACCCTTAATGTCCTCGAAGGCGGCCTGTTCAAGGGGGCCCCACTGCCATGGTGATTCCTTCTTGGTCAGCGCCCGGAGCGGTTCAGATCTCGACGCTAAGTTCTGGATGAACCGCCCACAGTAGGTTACCATCCCCAGGAAACTCCTCACGTCGGTCACCGACTCGGGGGCTTTCGCCGCTTTGATGTCCTGGACCTTTTTCGGGTCTGGCGACACCCCCCCCTCCTTGAGTATGAAGCCGAAGAACTCAATGGAGGAGCGCATGAATTCACACTTTTCCCGGTGAAGGGTGAGGCCCAGAGATTGAAGTCGTTCCAAAGTCTTTCCCAGCCTCTTCATGTGATCCACTTCGGTCTTGGCGAACACCAAAATGTCGTCGCTAATGTTAAGGACGCCCTCCAGATCTGCTAGGGCGCCCCTGATGATATTTTGGAACACTTCAGCGGCAGACGACACTCCGAAGCTCAACCGCTTATATCGATACAGACCCCGGTGGGTGGTGAAAGTTGTTATGTACCGGGACTCTGGATGAAGGACGACCTGGTGATAGCCGGCTCGGAGGTCCAGTTTGGAGAAAAATCGAGCCCCTTGAACATCAGCAATGATGTCATCGATCGTTGGCGTAAGATGCCGCTCCCTTCTGATCGCTTTGTTCGGGAGCCTCATGTCCACGCATATGCGTACTGAGTCAGGTTGCTTGGGCTTTCTGGCCACCACGATCGGAGACACCCAAGGGGTTGGGCCTTCCACTTTCTCGATGATATCCAGGCTCACTAAATTGTCCAGCTCCTTATCTACCAGCCCCCTTAAGTGAAAGGGTACTCGGCGGTGTTTCAGTGCGATGGGCTGTACCGACTCATCGATGTGTAGTCTAATGGGTTCCCCCGTCATCTTTCCGATGCCGCTGAAGAGGGCAGCATACTTGTCCAGGAGATCATGGATATCCTCCAGGTGGACGGAGTATGCGAAACTTACGATCCCTAATGCCTCTGCAGCCGCACAGCTGAGCAAGGTATTGCTGCTCACCGGGGTCACGTAGAATCGAGCCTTGATATGTGAGCCATCATGTTCCACATCAGCCACGAAGGCACCGTCCAGCGGTATCGGTTCCTGGCCCCCAAACGCAAATATGCGGGCCTTCGGTGTGGCCAGACCCGGGAGGGGTTTGAGAGAGTCAAAATGTCCTCTGGCCATCACGTTGACGGAGGCGCCAGTGTCCACGAGCACCGGGACCGGGGAGTGGTTGATCTCCACTACACATCTCGGCTGTCTCCTGCTTTTTTTTTTGAGTGTTTCTACGCTGGAGACAAAAAAGACGTTCTCTTCGTCTTCCTCCTCAGCTCCCTCAGCCTGGGGCTCGGCCTCACCCTGTTCAACCTGGGCTACACTGGGCGGTTGGCTCTGGCGCGGAGTCCACATCCGTGCCTGACCCCTCGGCACCATCACTGGCATGGCCGCACGACATACCCTCGAGAAGTGATCGGCCAGTCCACACCTCCCGCAGGTTTTTCCAACCGCAGGGCACTCTGTCATGTGAGGGAGGTCGTACCCGCACTTCTGGCACGACTCCCCACCTCTTCCTGCCCTGTCTCGGGGTCCTCCACCTGGGCGTCTCACACCTCGGCCACCTCGTCACACAACACACACTTCCTCTGATCTCACCGACCGAGACCCTGCTTCCATCTTGCTGGCTCGGGCCTCCGCTACCTCGTGGCATCTGCCCAGCTCCAGTATGCGGGGCAGCGTGATGCCTGGCTCTCACAGGACTTGCCTCCTGAGCTTGCCAGAGGAGCATGCCTGGATCAGCATCGTACGCATCATGTCGTCTGCGTCTCCCCTTGCACATCCGAGGGAGAGGCGGCGTAAGCGACCGTAGAAAGTGTCCAGTGTCTCCTCTTCCTTCTGCTTAGCCGAGAGCATGACGAACCTCTCATAATCCACGTTTGCAAGGGGGAGGAAGTGCGCAAGGAGTGACGCCTTGGCCGCATCGTAAGAGTTATTAATGGGTGTAAGTGATTCAAATATTTCCTGGACTGCAGGTCCTGCCGAGTACAGCATGGTGGCAATTCTGCTGTCGTCATCCGTCACCTGTGCAGCCCTGAAATACATGTCGAGGCGACTCACCCATCTTCTCCATCGGGGCCCCATGCTCGAGGGTGGGCCCGATGCGTCGAACTCGGGAATGGGCTGCAGGGCGGCATGGGCCGCGGGTGCTCGTGCTTGGGCCATGATGGGAAGCCCGGGTTGTCCAGGTAGCAGTCCTGCAGGGGCTTGGATCACCGGAGGTAGGACAGCCTGTTGTTGAGCAGCTGCCTGGCCACGATCGCGGGGAAGCGACGCAGCTGCAACACCACTGTCCGAATCATCAGAGTCACCCATGGGTTTGAGCGCACAGGCACCCCCCACCTATTGTCCTGAGGGCCGCAACTCAAACTCCTTCCTTTCCAGGCAGGGCACCAATGGAGGTACAACATGCAGCCAAACCTGATGATGAAGGAACCAACGAAGAAGCCACAGCGCTTTGATGATGAAGGAGACAAAGAGAAAATAGTGGATTCACCTTGCCGCAGTCCAGATAGACCTGGGAGTTCCAAAAATTGAGCCTAGGCACTGGATGGGCCTGGACAGGCCCTGTGATGTTGGTCCTTCTCCTGGCTTTCACGCGACGTAAGAGTCCGAAAACTGGGTAGAAATGCACAAAACCGGCGTGGGCGTGCAGGTTATATTTCCCACTTCCAATTCTTCCAAAAATTAGGCCCGTGTTGTCTTCACGCTCCAAACTGGAGCCTTATGAAGTTTCACGGCCTACAAGACAAAATGGCCGCCGGCCGCGTGTGCGTCCCGCGACCCGGCATGAAGCTAAGCGATGCTTCGTTCCGCTTCCATTCAAAAATTAGGTCGGAATGATTTCACCGCCGGGCCCGGGTCTCCCTCACCACTCGTCGCCACTGTTGGGGGCGGGTCAGAGCCCCCACGCGGTCCCGTAAGCCCCTCCACCCAAGGACTCACACGGGCACCAGTCCTCTCAGTTCGGGCTTCCCGGTCGCTCCGATGCGGCCGGGAACGCCCCCTTTATTTATACGCACTGCGGCGGCGTGATACGTCACTCCGCCGCGTGAGCCCGTCATCGGGCAGCGCCACAGGGCGCAAACCCCTGAGAATAGTTGCGAGGAGATAAGAAGGACCTGCGCCCAGCAGGAGGCTTGGGCTTGAGAGAGTACACAAAAAAGGGGTAACCTGGGCAAAGTAGCGAGTTGGCCTTTGCAGTGGAGGTCAGGAGCATCCCAGAGTTCACACCAATGACCACGAGAGCGGCGGGCCTGGTGTGGCACATCCCGGTTACAATTAAAGTAATAATTTGGAACAAAATGTTCACAGACATGTTCTCCTTGCTGAAGCTAGAACAGCTGGAGGGAAGGAAGGAAGGAAGGAAGGAAGGAAGGAAGGAAGGAAGGAAGGAAGGAAGGAAGGAAGGAAGGAAGGAAGGAAGGAAGGAAGGAAGGAAGGAAGGAAGGAAGGAAGGAAGGAAGGAAGGAAGGAAGGAAGGAAGGAAGGAAGGATCACAATATTATGAACTGGCCATATAGCTTCAGTAGGTACACAGTAATAATGGTGGAAATGTACCCAGGGGATGTGGCATCGTTATTCACATATGAGCAACGCATTCATGAGGTGCAGGAATAATATGGGGGGTGGGGGGAGACGTCTGGTTGTAGTATGATGAAGGTTACCGGCTAAACATTCAGATGTTTCCCTAGTATGAATTGGGACGATGAAGATGTCAGGGTACATCCACAAAATGATATCAGCTACATCTTTTCAGGGACAGGCGATGGGCGGGCAACAGTCGTATTGCAGGGCATTCAACATCTTCCGGGGGAAGGACTGCAGTGGCAGCAATGAATGGGGGAAATGGCCCTTTCTGAATGAGGGAAACTGTTTGGGAGAAATACCACCTGCTGGAAGTTTGACACCTGGGTTGCGAACTGCAGGTATAAGCACGCATGCAGCAAGTGTGGCGGGGACTCTACGGCTGCCCATCCCACAATACTTTTAGTGGTAGGATGTTGCACAACCTAAAGGCAATGATTTGTAAGGAGGAGATGGTGGAACAAAAGATAAAAAAGGAGAATGCACTGGGGAGAGTAGAGGGCCCTTTTGCCACACCACCCATTAAGGATTTCGTGCTTTCACTGTTGGGCGTGGTACCTAAGAAGGACAATTCAGGCTGATTCACCATTTCTTGTACCCCGAGGGATGTTCAGTGGACAGCGGAATTGACCCAGAGTAGTGTTCAGTGGTTTATACTTCATTTGATGAGGTCCTAGTCCTGGTAAGGCAGGTGTCAAAGCAGCTTTATGCCTTTTCCCGGTAAAACCAGTTCCGTGACAAATTGTACTTTGACAAATGCATGCCCATGGGTTGCTCAGTGTCCTGCCACTATTTTGAGCTCTTTGGCTCCCTCATCGAGCGGGCGGTAAGAAAAAGATGGGAAGGAGCCGCATTGGCTGATTACCTAGATGACTCTCTCTTTGTGGGAAGAGATGGGGAAGGGGGACAGTGGAGCAGCAATGAGGGCTTTTGAACAACTGGCAGGTGAACTGGGAGTCCCTTTAGCAGGAGAGAAGATGGTAGGTTCAACAACAACACTGACGTTTTTGTGAACAGAAATAGACTCAAATACGGGGACCTGTCGGCTGCCAAAAGAGAAAGTAGATCAGTGCAAGCAATGAGAGGGAGAGAGAATGCGAGGTTGGTAGAACTGCAGGAGTTGATAAGTCAGCTTAACTTCGGCAGGAGAGTCATTCCCATGGGTACAGTCTTCGCAAAGAGACTGGCTTTGAGATTGCTGGCCTGATGAAAAAACACCATCATGTCAGGATAGGAGCTGGGGTGAAAGTGGACCTAGCCATCTGGGAAGAATTCCTACGGTGTTTCAATGGGATCTCGGTTTGCATGAAAGCATGGAGTCTAGCACACAGCACACAGCTTGTGCTGTTTATTGACACCTGCGGAGGGGGGGTTTGGGGCTTACTTTAACAGCAGTTGGTGCGCAGGCTCTTGGCCGGGGCTGTGGAAGGAGAAGCACTTGACAGGGAACATAACGTTCCTGCAGCTATTCCCAATTCCAAAAGAAGATTACCCTATGGTGTGACAATCAGGCAGTGGTGCAGGTGGTTAACAGTGGCTTAGCGAGGTGCCCTTCGTTGTTTGCATTTTTTACATTAGCTTGGTTGAAGTCAAACACGGAGGTGAGGGCTCGGCACATACCAGGCTTAAAGAATAACATGTCCCATGCTCTATCTCGTTCGCAGTGGCAGAAATCCAGGGAGCTGGCACCACAGGCAGACAAAAAGACGACAGCCTTCCCAGACTGGCTCTGGGGGATAGCGAAGAAGTACTAGGAATGTTGGTGAAAAGCTCTCTGGCGCCATGTACGTTGAAGCGTCACAGGGCAACTTTGTAGCTTGGTCCCGGATGGCAGGCGCCATAGGCGAAAAAGAGGTCAGTAATTTCATTCAGAGGGCATACAAAGCTAGCAAATCAAAGGCATGGGCAGCATCGTGATTAGCAGCAGTAGCGTTCTTCACCAAAGTAGCTGAGGGCAGGGATGACACCGAAGGTCATGTGATAAAAGCAGGGTTAGGTGTAGAGGTGAACGCTTAGATATTCAAACAGGATGGTATTTTTTGTTGATTCCTATAATCAATACACATTTAGATATATATTTCCCCGGTGTTCCCTAGTACATCTGTGCTACAAGATCAGATTACTATGTGAAAAATAGGCACCTCGTACTAGACGGTTTACAAATAGGGGCATTATTGTGTGTGCCCCTATTTGTATCCCGTCTAGTAAGAGGTGCCTATTTTTCACATGTGATAAAAGCAGCCATGAAAGGCTGGGGTAGAAAGGAAGGAAGTCAGCCTGGCTACAGGCTGCCAATTCTGTTTTCAGAATTGATGGAGATGATGGGGGAGTTACTGGGGGTTTGTACAGGGGAATATGAAGGAAGGCTTTTCAAAGCAGCATTCTCTTTAGCTTTATTTGGGGCCTTCAGAGTGAGTGAACTGGATATGGTCGGCAAGAATGCAGATGGCCTGTGGGGCCTGTTGTTTACGGATGCAGTACTAGGGTTGTGAGAATTGAAGGTAATGGTCAGAAGGTCAAAACATCAGGAAGGAAGAGGGCAATGGGTGTACTTGCAATGCATCACAGATGAAGGAAACTGCCCTTTGTGTCTCTTAAAAGGCTTCCTGCGCTACAGCGTAACAGGCCGAGGGGACCCAGAAGTCTCTTGGTGCACGAGAACAATGTGCCATTGGCAGTATTTCAATTCCATGTGGTCATAAAAATGGTCTTAATTAAGCTAAGAAAGAACCCTGCTAACAATGGAATGCACCTGTTTAGGATCGGGGAAGCTAGTACGGCTGCAGTGGCAAGTGTGCAGAGGATACAAGGGATTGGCCGATGGAAGTCAGACCGCTACAAGAGAGAGATATATCAGGTTAGCGAATTATCGGGGGGTTGATGACCGACTCTGAATTTCCTCTTGGACAGACACCACGGCACCAGAGAAAAAGGTGGTCTGGATGATCAGGCATTAGTTTGTAACCAGGAGAGTGGAACACCAGCTGGGATAGCGTGTGCTCTTGGGAGCTCTGCCCACATGGCCATGAGGAAGGAGCGGTCGTCCAAGAAGCTTGAGATCAAGTTACTAAATAGCTTGGAAATCCTAGGTTAATCATCTTGTGCTGCAGTCCTTTATGCAATAATCAATCGAAGGCTTTGGCCATGTCCATGAAAACAATTCCAATTTTGGGTAATTTTGTCCACCACTCTCAGTAGCTGATGGTTGGTTGCATGCTCGTCATAAAATCCAGTTTGTTTCAAAGAAGGCTTCTTTCAGAGGCAAAGTTGCTGAGGCAACCAAGAATTACCCTTTCCAAGAGCTCCTTGGACAGTCCGGAGAGCAGGCTGTTAGGGCGGCAGTTTGCAGGGTCTCTCAGTGGTTTCCTGGGCTTTGGGAACACAATGGGCCTCATTATAAGTATGGCAGTCCGGGAACTATGGTAGCGGTAGGCATGCCGGTACTGTAGTTCCCGGACCACCATACCACGAGCTTTGCTCGCGGGCGCCTGTCAGCCCGACAGGTCTGACCTGGGGGCAGAGCGGCACCCACGAGCACAGCATGTCGGATGCACAGGCACCGTTACAAACGGTGCCTGTGCATCCGACGTCCCCATTCCCATTGAGCCCTGTGGGGCTCACATGGGAATGGGGACTGACAGGCACCAGCACCTGGCAATGCAGGAATTACTGGGTCCAGCAATGTTGGAATTACCTGGTAATTCCTCATTGCCGGGTGCCAGATTTTTTCAGAAGTTTAGGGCGCAGCCTGCCGTTTTCACCGGCAGGGCTAACGCCGAACTCCTAATGAGGCCCAATGACTCTGGCTTCATTCCAGGATTTAGGGGACGTGCTGAAGTTGCATGCACATACTGAAGATTACTGCAAGGCATTTCATTACTGCAAGTAGGAGTATTTTGATGGCCAGGTTGGTTATTCCATCGCTGCTTGGTGCTTTTCATTTTCCAGCTTCTTAGCAAGTCCTATTACTTCAGAGCATGTGCATTCCTCAAAGCTCTCAACTCCCATGTCAGCTGGGCATTCTGAGAGATATTTGCAGACTTCTTGTTCCATTGGTCTGTTATACAGGTGGCCTTATTTGGCATAAACCAATCCTTGAATGTATCTGCTAGCACCTCTGCCTTGTTTTTGTTGCTGCATATGCAATGCATCTGGTTGTGAATAGGTGGGCATGGTTCCTTTTTCCCTGTTAAGCGACAAGTCGTCCTACACATAAAGGTATAATATTCTTTCATGTTTGCTGTTGCGGCCTCCCATTTTCCATCCCAGTGCTGTCTGATTTGCTCTCATAGAAGCCTTGTGAGCAGGTTGTACTTCTGTAGGAGATCAGGCATTTACTGCCTCTGTCATTGTCATGGAGCCCGGTTCTTCTCAGCAATCGACTGTTGGTGCCTTTCTATAGGTCATTGATGGTGCTGCGTTTCTGTTTCTTCTTTGGGACACTTTGATTAATTGCCCCCTGGACCACAGCCGTAAAATCATCCGCAGCTTTGCCAATCCCTTGGTTCTCAGGGGGCACAGGATCTTGATGTTGCTAAGTTCTTCCTTTTAGAGGATGCAGTCCGCCCTATGAAAGTCGTACCTCACAGTCTGCTGGTAGATTTCCATCTCGTCACCCACAGTGATTATTACCGGTGTGGTAAGTCAACATAGGAGACAGAACAGAAGACATGGTTGAACACGTTTTTTAAAAGAAAAGAAGGCCTCAACTATCCCTATATCAAAAAGTATGGGGTTTCCCCAATGTCAAAGAAAACAACAAACAGGTGCTCACCAGGATGTCTCATAAAAAATACTGTCCTCCATCCAAACCTATTCTGTCCTATCCTTACCATAAATAACCTAAATAGGTATCCATTGATAAAGTTGCCTGAGAAAAGGTCACCAGATGGTGCGATTTCCCCAAATTTGCACTCCCAAGAAAATCAAGCACTTTCCCCAATTATTCTAGGACTGGAGTAAATAATAGTAATTAATATCCATCCTAGAATATGTGGGGGAAGGCTTTTGGCGGCTGCGAGGGGTCAGAAATGTGACGCAGACAGTTTTGTAAAGAGTCATTTTATTAAATAAACAAGTTGGATACACGTCTCACTATCCCTACCCTGATGAGGATTTCCCTGCCTAAAAAAGACTAAAGGGAACACTCGACCAAGGGATATCGAGCCCTCACACGTATACAACAAGCAAAGCAAAAAGGAAATACATGTCATTTCAATTCAAAATCAATATATAACATATGACCTGCTTTTTATTTTCTTTTTCATTTTATTATTGGGCGCATAGTTAATTACAAACTTTTGCCTTCATATCACGATCATCCCAGGATCTCGTCACTTACAGATCTTTAAATAAAAAATAAAAAATTGTTTCCAGAAATGTTGCCAAGGCACAAGTAAACCCAACATTTTCTCCGGAATACAAGATCTCCCACCAAGCATCTGCTTTAAGTCTGCATTTCTTGGCCAGGTGTTTGTACAAATACATGGTTCTGTATGTTCTTAACGCTGGACAAAACAGAATCAAATGTTGAAGGGATTCAACTTGGGCATTACATAACCTGCATTTGATGTTTTCTATACCCAGACCATATCGATATAAGGTGGTATTAGTGTGTAGTATATTTAACCTGAATCTGAGGAAGAAGTTTCGGTGTCCAGCACTTGGTAACTCTTTTAGGTATGATGGTGTCACATTAAAAGAGGCTACCAGATTTGTTGAAAGTGAGTGCACCTTAGAATGTGCTCTTCTCATTTCTGTGCTTCACCAATCATCAGCTCACAATATTCTTTTCACATGTGTTGGGTCACGCCATAAGATCTCAACCGTTAACCTTAGATTTGACAGGATTGCAGTACATCATCCCACCCACGTGTTAAATGCCCAATCTGGGGCGGCACTTTGGTTGGGCAACAAAAGGCTTAATTGGATAGGGCAGTCAGATGATTGTAATTTGCTAAAGCGAACTAGTGATTTCCATATCACTCTGACATGTAAAGACAACAATCTGAACTCCTGCCTAATCACTGCCATAGGAACAGCATTTGGAAGATGCAAAATATGTCTCCAGAACTTTCCTTCAAGTCGGTCTCATATTTCCCAAAACAATTCAATACAGGATTCGGCAGCATAGGTGATTTCTGGGATCACTTTCTGGTTATAGAAGTGGACAATCGGAAGGAGTGAGAATTTTCCATATATCCATCCAATTATCACACCGTGAGCGGTTAATTGCTTTATTGTGGACTCCAAATGATCTTTCCATGGGCTTTCGCTTGGGCTCACACTTATCATGGCTCCTAGAAATTTGATTGATAGAAATGGTCTGAGGCAATGATTATTTAAGAGCCAACTCATGTTCTTCGTTTTTCTGATGCTTCTGTTCTCCGAGATAAATATTTCTGATTTGTTGGCATTGATACTTAAACCACTTGAATCAACATAACATTGCATAATATCCAATTTCTTCTGCAGGCCTCTTGGAGTTCTATCTAATAAGACCCGGTCTTATTAGATAGAAACAGTGTCCTGAAGACAGAATCTATGAAGAATTACAAAGGAAATTGATTTGGTTGTATTCTTGGACAATATTGCATAGGTTCTAGAAACACATGTTCAGTGTTGACACGTCTATTTTCTCCCAAAGAAGAGGAGAATATATTTTTCGAACGCATTACTATAGTGTGTCCACAGAGTGTTGTTTGATTATACAAACCTGACAGGTGATGCTCAGACACATACTCAAAGAATTGGGAAACAGATGCTTCTTTTTTTGTCTGTGAACCATTAAGGTTCCTTTTTATATGCACCTGTGTGTTTTATAGTTTTTATGACTGTGATAGACATTAAAATATGTGATATTTTTTGAAAAAGTCTTGTGTGTCTACCTGTACATTGAATGGGTAACGTATATGTGAAGCAGACAGTTGTTATATACAAGCTCATAGCCTAGAGGAAGCAAGCCGTTTTTGTGGAATTGTGTTTATTTTGATAGTTTGCGTCCTCACCCACACGGCCCCTAAAAAGAGGACTATATGGCTCGGTTTAGCTAATGTATTTGAACAGAAACAGCTAGATGCGGCAGAACACTGCTGGATGATGAACTAACATTCACAGTGTCCTCATAAGGAGGAATGGGTCTCCTTGTCGAGCTACAAGCTTGTTGGCGGTCTGGTTGTGGCTTACCGGAAAAGCTGGGGTGTTTACATGGTGCTCACGTGACATCACTGAACTAGATGGCTGTTAATCTATCTTTCTACCTAAAGCGATGTCACGCACTCCTTCTAGGAAGATTGTTTGGTCAGCTCTTGCATCTTTAGCTACCTCGACCAAAGACTTCAGTACAACACCTTTATAATTCCTTGTCCTTAGCTCTTCTTTCTCAGGTTGATTCAATAAAGGATTCTATGTCAATTAGTTTAGAGTTCATTAGTGCAATCAGTGTCATCTGGTCTTTGTGGTTATCACACAAGTTTTCATAAAGCTTTAAATAGGGGGCCAACATAATTGTAACAGCAGAAATGATGTTAGCTTGAAGATGATCAATTTGATTACTCGATGATCTGTCATTTCTGATGTTCGAAGACACCGAAGGTCTTCTAGGGGGGTATTTCCACACATAGGATTTCCTAAATGCAGTCTCATGTGGGGTTATTCCAGTTGATGCAACCTCTGAGTCTTCATCCGATTCATCACTGGAACTGGATTGGTGTACATTATATGCAGGTACTTCAATGGCTCCACAGCCATGCTGGTTGCTTTCAGGGTAGATGCCCACCAATGGAGGGCACTGGAGCTGGAAGATCGCATTCTCAGCCAAAGATGGAGCAATCAATTCAGATGTGATTAATTTAGTTTTTTTCTTGGAAAAGGATTAACCGCATCCACAGTCTTGATCCAGTGTAGTGTTAATTCGGCAATGTCTTAGTTAGACAAGCCACCAGTGGTGTATTCTTGTGGTGGTCACTGGGAAATGATGGCAAATCCACTGGTGAATTCAGTGGTAGACCATTGGCTTCTACTGGATCTGTCTCTAGGTGACTAGGTTCTATGTTAGTCAACGGGCAATCCACATCCAACTCAGAGCTGTTCGCACTTTGAAACACTTGTGTATGAGTGCAATATAAATAAAATATCATATCATATCATTATGGGTGGATCCAATCATGCTTGATGTAGCATGCCCTGTGACTGGTTCAGAGCAGGTTGTGATAGTTCTTATATTTCCGAGTGAGTTATTTTAATTTCCCTTTGCAGTTTTGGCAATCGTTTCTCTTGAGCACATACTCAGGTTTGGGTTGATGTTTCTTTCACTAACCATCACCATTGAAGGGTCGCCCAGCAGCGTTTTATTTACTCTGATGCAAGAGAATCACTGTTTTCAACAATTCTGCATCTGAAAACATGCTCCAATTCAACATGGTTGTAGTAGCCTCTTCTGTAGCATTGTGTTTCAATCGGGCACATGCCATGGCCCGATTGGAGGACAATGACAATGGGGCTCTGGCTTAGCTAAAGTGCCATCTAAGATTCATCGGGTCCGCTATCGAATTGCTTCTTTTTTCAGTGAGTGAGCAGTTTGGGACTGGTAACCCATAGATAACTAGAGATATTTAAATGATTGACCTTTTTGTTGTTAGAGGGGCACCCTTTACCGGATTTGAATTTTGTGCAGCAGACTCAAGATGAATGTTATGTGTTTTTTGACCTAGCCCAGCACAAGCCGCCATGCATAAGGACTCTGAACACGGAGAAGAAGGTTGAACCCCTTCTGTGGGGGGGAGAATCAACAGCGGGTACTTCTGGGTTCTCTCCTAACCAGGGTACAGTTGTAACCGTCAATGGAATGGGGAGGCAATTGGGTGTTAGGTTTATTGAGGATAGTTGAATGGCATGTGTAATATGAGGTTCTAAAGTAGTCTCACTATAGCTACCTGGGGATAAGGCACCATTGTTCGTGGTCATGGGTTCATAGGCAAATGTAGGGCAGGTGCCAGACCGCAGCCGGTCGGGTTTGTTTAGCTCACGTTGTTGTAGGAGACAAGCTTTGCTCCATGTGGTCAAGATACAGTTTGCTGACAGCAGGGGCTCCATTGGTTACACCTTTGACAAATGCTCCACGTAGGGACAAGCAAAAATGGAGGGTGGCTCTTTCAACAGTCAGGGGCCACGAGGTGTAAGCTTGTACCAATCACAGAGGAACCACAAAAGCGCAGTGCGCACCACAACACACAGGAGAAGACAAGCCAACAGTCAACCATGGTGATTATGCCTTGAGGAAGCACTAAACGTTTCAGTTAGCAGCCCTTATTGGCAGTCTGATCAAGGCTAGTAAGTTCACAAAATGGATAGCTTTCCAGATCCTACCAGATCATTTCATTTACAGTCAGGTAGCTACTCACTGCATGCCTCGGATTCTGAAAAATCAACAGACTCATGGCATCTAGTTTTCCTACTGCAATCAGCCCGTTGCCTGGCTGTCCATCAACTGCAGACTGCACCAACACTTGGCAACCTCACTTTGCGGCCCGCTTCACAGAGTTTATCCCATTATGAGCTGGAGCTGAATGGTGGGAGGAGCTGGAAAAACCAGTAACAGCGAGGAAAGACCAAAGGCCGCAAGGCAGCAGAATTCCAAAAGAAGACTGCACCAACACTTGGCAACCACACTTTGTGGCCCGCTTTGCAGCTTTTATACTGTTATGAGCTGGAGCTGAATGGTGGGAGGAGTTGGGAAAACCAGTAGTAGCAAGGAAAGACCAAAGGCAGCAAGGCAGCAAAATTCCAAAAGCAGACTGCACCAACACTTGGCAACCGCACTTCGCCTGTTTTAAAATATGATCAATGTCTCTTGTCAAGGCCTGGCGAATTTCCCTTCCACAGATACCACAGTCCAAAGGAAAAACAAGGAAATCCGGTTTAACACAAAGTTCCAATACTGTTCTTAAATTCTTGTACTCAAATTCATAAAGTTCATTTGCTTCAATAACGTGTCTTGAGAAAGTCATAAGCTCCCACTCCTCCTGGAATAAGAACTGTCTCACATTTGTAGTAACAACAAATAGTTTGGTCAGGATGGTTTACCACAATTTTAACTGTAGAAAGAATTGTAACTTTTCTTCAACCAGCTTTCTCAATTCTACCCCAAATGTCACAACTCAACATGTTGTTTTCTATTAGTACCACTCTTCAGCACTTGCACCTTCTACTGCCTGACTTATTCTTTCCCCATGTTTCTTCTGAGCAATCTGATCTTGCCCTACGGGTATACTCACCTGCCCATCTACTTCTTCAACAACAAGAACAGAGAAGTGGCTTAATGGTAACTTCCAAATCAGAATAACAGCACCTTCATTAGTCTTCTTTGGTGTTAAAAGGTTGAATAGAACATTCACATTGATCCCCATTATGACTTTTCTGCAACGATACTCATTACCCCAGGATAGCTTATTCCAGAAGGGCAGCCTGTTTGCCACCTTTCTTTCCCTTCTGCATCAATTACAACACAGTGGTCAGGATAAAGTATTTTCCTGCATCTGCCTTGGCTTTGGCAATGTGAGTTTAAACCGGGTATATTTTTCCCAAAACATGAGCACTGAATTTTACAACCCTTGGGATTCTTGTCATTTCCCTCTGGCCTTTGGCAATATTTGTGGTTTTTAAATTGCTGAGGTTTTCCTTTCTTTTGGCTTGGCAATTGCTTGCATACCTACGTTCTTAAGGTAGTTCCCCCACCGGGTTGTTGGGACTTCCATAAACTCACAAAATGAATAACAGTTACTTTGTTTCACGGAACATCACTTTTGTTGTTTTTTGCTAGTTTGGTATTCAATAGCAATAGCACTTTCATTCATGCACAAATGACTTGGCTGGCTTGGCACAAGCGAACAGCATCTGCGCGCTCCGGAGACCCTCGTAAGTGGTGGACTCACTGGATTGGCTGCTTTCGGTCAGTGCTTGCTGGTCTCCAGTAGGGTTGGCTCTTCTTGACCTGAAAAACAAGTCCATTTAGACCACCCTCGCCGCCGCCATGCCAACTTTCACCTTCTGGCACTCCTGAGAGTCTCTGGTGTGGCACGGCCACCTGAGACCTCTTGGCGTTCTCTGCTACGCCAGCTTCCCGCTGCACAAACTCTGCAAAATGTGCTTTCTAGAGTGAAGCATTCTTCTTTCACACTTCCTGCTGCGCGACCTCTGCAAGGGGGATAACGAGAGGCATAGACCCTCTCAGGACCGACAGTGGTGCAGTCGTATTCTCGCTCCTCTAGCCCCGCCTCCAACTGCAATGGCCCGCACACCACAGGCTGCTTTTTCTGCTTCTGTGCTTCCCTGGCTTCTCTACAGCCTGCAACTGAGGATGGCCATTTAAGCATCTCAGTCTCCCTTAGTTGTGGGGCATATAGGTTAATAAGCTGACCACTACCGTTTAGTTAATCTGAATCCCTCTTCCTCGTCCCAGTACTGAGGAAATGATTGGATTTAAAGTCCTGAATAACAAAATTAGCTTTCTTAACTGGTTTCCTACTTAGATTATGATCTCTCTTTTGATAACCTCTACTAAGGGAATGTTATGTGAATCAGCCATCAGACTAGTTTGTTGAGAAGAATATAGGTCGTGAGATGAAATGCTGTTCACAAACCTCCTTCAATTACACCTTTTGGAGTTAGGGGAATTTTCGGGGGTCTGAATTCCCTGAATTTGAGAAAGATGTCTATCTATTTTATTTCTACAGGGTGTCTGACTAATTCCACCCACACTAAGATGGTTAACCCGTGAAACAGAATGGTTATTGTGACAACAAACCCTTATATATTGTGGGAGTGGAAACATGTCTCTTTCAAAAGAAGGCAAATACTGTGTCTCATCCCCTGGATTCCTCTCACCTCCCTGAGCCTTTTCTCCTCCCAGGTGATCCTCCCCAGAGCACCACTCCCAAGGTCAGGATCATGAAGTGTCTGCCTTCCCCTGGCCACCTAGGAGGAGACTTTAGGCAGATATTCAGTGAGGGATCCATAGGATTCATCACGGGGGGCAAGGAACCAAGTTGCATACCTGTTGACTTTTCCCCAGGTGACATTTTCACATAGTACCCCAAATTAACATAATATTAACCTAAGTAAGTTTTCTCCACCTCTACTTTGGCTTCTGTTGGCTGGTTTCTGGCCCGCACCCACTTTTGTATTTGGTTCACACTCCCTCTCAGTGTTATGGCCTGTTGATACAGTTCCACATTGGGTCCTTCTCTTCTTTTAGAGATAGTAGCTCCAGACCCCCATGCAAGTGCACTGATCAATTCAAAAAGTTCCTCTCCACAGTGGAGACGCTGGATCTTTAAACCTGTTCCTTGTTCGCCACAATAGTATTTATGATTTCTTATTGCTTTCTTTCTATATTCAGTCTCTCGTTCACCCCTGCTGGGTCTTTTATGTTTCTCTGGGTTTTCACGTCTTTTGGTCTGGTGTGGGCTATTTGCTTCAGGCTGTCAGGATAATTTTTGGCTTTCACCTCCTCGTGAGGTATTCTGTGGCTTAGCCCTTTGTAGGCTTTCAACCTCTCAGGTCGTTTGGCTCTTGTGGTGCATTAACCCCCTCGTGGGGCATGCTCTGGGTTAGCCCCTTGTGGGCTGCTTGGCCTCTCAGGCCTTCTGATTCACGTCTTGCTTTAACCCCTCCCCCCATCATGGGGTATTCTCGGGTTCAGCCATTTGTGGGCTATTCAGCCTTTCTGGCCGTCTGGGTTTTGTGTTGATTTTACCCCTCATAGGATATTCGCTGGATCAGCCCCTCGTCAGCTATTTGAGAGCCTCACCACCTTCCTCCCACTTCTCTCGCTCAGCAGTGTACCGGTCATCCTGCGGCTGTGTTGATCGGGGGAAGTGACTTCTCTGCTCGCTCGGAGCCGCAACTATGACATCTTTGTCGGTCAGGTATTCTTCTTCGGTTCCTCCTGTCTGCAACGGACAGGACTTCGGCATCGGGGCGGGTGGACACCACCATACCACTCTGGCAGGGACTCGATTCTCCATCAGTTCGGTGGTTCAAAGCTCCTGGGGCTGGACTTGGCAGCATTCAGCGGACTCCAGGTTTCAATCGCCCACTACGCTCTCTGTGTGGTCCTGCCTCCAGACACCCCCTGGAAGGGACACGCCCCCTCTTCTTTGCTCCAGAGTAGGCTGCTTTGGTTTGCTCTCTGGCAGGCTCTATCTGCTTCTGCATGTGTTTCAGGTCTTTTAAGTTCCTGGAACAAGAGAGGAGACAGCATTGGTTCCATCCTTCAATTATGGGCATTAACAAAACCGTGTCAAAAACCAAGCAAGCCACCTTTAAAGAGCCCTGCACATTATGTTACTGCTCCATCCCCATATACCCAACAAATACTTGGGACTCTGAATCAAAGGTAAGTGTGTTAACAACTTTACCTGGGGATTCCTTGTCCCCTGAGGGCGGTGTCACCGCCAGGGAGATCCTGCTTGCCCTGCCCCCCTTGCCCTGCCCCTAGGCGGTGTTAAGCAGAGCAGGCGCACCTGCCTAGTCCCAAAGGTCACGGCTCCGACTGGGGGTAGGGCAAAATTGTCTGGGTTTATCACACAGGGTTATGATCAGAGGTCTGCTCAACTAGAGTTTACAGTTCTACCGATTATTGAAGGTTCTTCAGTAGGCCAATGTCCAGCATGTCTGGGCTGTAGCTGGCTGTGGCTGGGGAGTGTGTGCGGGTCTGTAAGACCTGTTACCACAAAAGGCATTATGCCTGGAGTATGCCAGGAGCTTTTTCCCCCTTGAGTTGGCTTTGCTTGAGCTCCATCACTGGTGTTCGGTGTTCAGGTACCCTCCAATAATGGTTGGTACAGTTGAATCAAGCAAAGTGTCGAAGTCTTCCAAATCTACCTTTGCTCTAGCAGGCCAGTATGTTGCAGTCAATTGAAGGGGTCCTGCTGCAGTATGGAACTGCACTCCAGTGGCTCTGATGGTCGTAACTGGTGGCATTGGTAGCTCATGATGGTTGAACTTAGTGTTAATTTTCACAGTAGTCCCTCCTCTTCTGTCCTCCTGTTCGTCTGTCAGCCTGGCACACCATGTGGTTTGCCAGCTTCAGCTTGTGGCCTCCTGGCAGACGGATCTCAGATAGTAGAGCCACGCACAAGTTCCTCGATTCCATGAGGTGAAGAAACGTGTCTGTTTTCTTTTGAATACCATTAGCATGCCACATCATGTTTGAGCAACTGCATTTAGATGATGCCATGTCGGATGGATTCCGCTCCCTGAGTAGGGTTAGGATGAGCTTTGCCATCCCTGACTACAGGGTGAATATCCATCTCTGCAATAGCATTTACAATCTTCACAATGATCAACTGCCATTTAATGTTACTAGTGTTTCCACATGGGGGCACCAGGTTGGTTGCCAGAAGGGTGTCCATGATCAGTAACCTAAGGGCATCTGCATAGGTTTGTCCACCTGCGGTTCTTGTCTTTAGTTGATCCACAGTTGGGTGAAGTGCAGTTATCCTCTGGGTTGCCTGGGTGGAATCCTGGTGCCAGGTAGCCCGTGGCCTCTTCAATGCCGTTTGCAGAGGCTGAGGTGTCTCTCTATGCTTCTGCTACTTTTTCGCCTTAGCAAGGTACGGGAATCCACTGTCACTTGCTAGGTGCATGCCATTGCAGTTTGCACAACTTGCTGGGTCCTACAAAGCCTTCTGTCCCTCTGAGCTTCTTAAACCCTTGCTGCTATGACATGTTTAACGCCGGGCTGATGCCCTTGCCAAGAATGGACCAATCAGGAGGCCTTGTTCTTTTGCAGGCTGCCTTTGCTACTTGGCACCTCGTATGTGGATCCTCCAAAGTTTGGGATAGCAAAGACCCGCAGCCACCGGTCCCACTGGCCATAGCCCATGCCATGCGCTCCAAGCCCTCTGCCATGTTAAACCCTGACTCCTTAAGACGGCCTGCAGTGGCTGGGCCATCCCTTTTTGCTGCATTGTTCATGAAAAGGACAGGTTCCCTGACAACGTTAAGAGGTTATCGCCACAAGGCCAAATATTTGCATATGTGCTTATCCATGTATTTATTAAGTGAACAACTCCAGGATTCTGGGTGAAAGGTGTTTTTGCTGCACAACTACTCGGCAATGGCCAGGGATAAGCCACATATGCCCCTCTACCGGATTCAGGACATCTCTCAATCCTTTCAGACCTTTCCCCACCAGATATGCCAACCAGCTTCCGGTGTACATTACCTCCAGCACATCCTTTAAAGCCTATTATGTAAAATCCTTAAGGCATGCACTGACATGTTGCACTTAAGTATGTAACAGCTTTGCAATGTTAGTTTTCAGAGCTATTCTAATGTGCTTGCAATTTAGCACTGCAATATTTTTCCACCTCATTTGCTTTTTTAAAGCTTGCACATTCATACATTAGCAATGCTTCGAAGAGTCATCAGCAATTTTAGATTTGGTTGCTCTGTGCCGTTTGCAAATTTTCTCAGGTACTCTGCAAAGGGAGAAGTGGTAAAGGTTTAATTTGGTTGCACTTGTAAGGCAGCTTCATGGTATGTATGTATGGAATTTAGAAAGTGCAAACCTACCTGAAAGCAATGGATGCTGTAAACCTAGGGCAGTCGTCGGATGTCCAAGGGGGGGCCCAGACTCTTTAAAAATGGATTTTTAGTGTGCAATATGAACACGTTTTCTACTGCTTATATGTTCTATTAAAACCAGCCAAAGTTAATCCTTTTTTAAAGAGCCTGGGCATCCTTGGGGCCATCTACGGAGGGTCAACCCCTAGGTGGGGGGTGGGGGGAGGTGAGGCAGAAATAATATGTTTATGCAAGGCAGCTTGGTATGAAAATGTCTGAATACCACTGGCCTAAGCTGTTACAAGTAGGGTTGAGGCCGCAGAGGAGCTGGGATGGTTAGGGGAACATGGATGTGGGATCTCCAGAGGAGAAGTAGTAGGTTGGAGAAATCAGCAAACAGTCGTATCTGCAATAGTGACTCTTCTAGAGAAGGGGTGCATGGCAGGAAAAGGCCTGCTTCCTGTTTTTTACCTCTTGCAGTTATTTGTTTCCAGTCTGGCGATTTCATGGCTTCTACTGGTGCTCTGGTCTTTGGAGAGGATGAGCTTCTGGTAGTGGTGTTTTGGTTGTGACCGCTTTGTAGCAGAAGCAGGCTGTCATGAACATGATGTGTGCTTGAAAAGGTAGCTAGTGCAACTCCTTCAGGATGGGGGTGATGTGGGCAAATTGTCTTAGTCCTGTGAGCAAGGCATTCTGCAGTGTGTTAGATGATTTTCAGAGGGCCATGGTGGCATTTGGAATTCCTTTGCATAGGGCATTGCCATCATCCAGGTGGGAGATGACAAGGACATGGACAAGTGTAATCAACCCAGGGCAGGGATGGAATACTTGACTTTGCGTAGGAGCAAAAGCGGGTACCGTGCTGCATGGGTCTTCCTGGCGATGTGTTTTGAACGAAAGGGAATAATCAATGGTAAAGCTGAGATATTTTGCTCAGAGTGAAGGTTTAGGAATGAATCTATCAAGCGTTATGTCAGTCAGGCAATTCTGTACTTGGGCATGCTTGGTGGGGTTTCTGAAGGTAGTGAATTCAGTCTTTGTCATGTTGAACGTCATGCAGGGATGTATGCCGTTACTCCCCCTGCATTCACTTCATCATACACACAATGAGTCACATTTACCTCTCCATACCTTTACTTCTCCTCTCTTTCACTTCCCCTGCCATTCACATTGTTATCACAGGGGGAGGCCCCCTGCCAACCCATTCTTTTTACCCCATATTCTTCCCCCCTGTTATCCCTTGACCCCAACCCTAACCTTGAGCTAACCTTAACCACATGCATTGCCAGTGAAGATGCAGACGAAGTAAAGGCATGGAGAAGTAAATGTACGTTCAAAGCAAACTTCTGGCCAAGTGAAGGTACACTCCATAAGTGCAGGGTAAATGTTCTAGGCCAAGTAAAGGAGGATACCCACGCAGGCACTAGACAGCCAGGCTTGGATGAGGGACAGACAGTCCTTGGGTCGATGGATATTGTGGATAGAAATGATCTATAGGTAAAGCTGCATGTCACCTGTGTATTGGTGTACCTTGACATCAATGTTGGCAAGGAATTCTTCCAGAGGCTCCATGTAGAGACTGAAGATGACAGGGGACAGCATAGAGTCTTGTGGAACGCCGCAGGCTACTGGATGGAGCTGGGATCTGTTGGAGCCCATCTGGACCAGTTGGCCGCTGTTGGAGAGGTAATAAGTGAACCTCATTATTTCTGTAAAATCAGCAGTTTCCTATTGGGAACAATGTTTTTTGTAAAATGTAAGTGCTCAGTATTTTATATTCCTTTTGTTTTCACTATAGGCATGATATGTTGATTTTCATAATGAGTGCTAATACCGCTTGCATAGTCACTGTATGCTTGAGATACACTAAGGTTGAAAACTCTGTGATAGGTTGGAGCACTCCATATAAATTGGCGGGTGTGCTGTATGCTCCTGGAGAGCTTTCCGGCAGGCCCGACTACAAGTCTGAAATGTTCACAACTAAGCCCCAAATGCAACTTATCTATACTCCGTGCAGCTGGTAGTTCATCAAAAGGGGGGACGGAAGCTGTGAAGTGCCATACCGAGACGAAACTCGGTTGCTGCGAACTCTACCAAAATGGTAGCTGCTGCCGGGCTGTGAGGAGGAGACCTGCTGCGGCAACGGAGAGTGGCCAGGGCCCAATATGACACCTGCCGGGGGCCGGGAGAGGACTGGCGAGGCCACTGCGGTAGACTTGGAGGCACCACAAATCTGCTGTGACTTCAGCAATGGGCAAGTGAGGTGGCGGATGGAGGGGGGTCACGGCCTGGGGAACTTTGTCGGAGCATGCTGCCAGGTACCTACCCGACTTGAACTTACCATCCGGAGTGTTGCATCTGGGTCAGCCCTAAACCCCCAAAAACGTGTGCGACTCTGAAGAAGTACCCCCGAGGCGGTAGCTCGGGATAAGGAAGGTGCTGCTGCATCCGCATGAACATCGTGTACAAGCCTCTCTCCACACCAATATCTGTGAAGCCGGCAGCCCGATCGTGGCGAGCAGTGGCACAGCCCCCTCCAACAGGCGTGGGGCATATTGGCAGCGTTGAGGTGCTGCGCGAAGAGGCCCGATTATCCCGCAGCACTCCAAGACACATCCTTTTATACAGAACGGCCCAGAGCGTATTCAAATCCCCGTACCCGGCCGCTACAGGAGGGAGGTGACCAACAAAGTGTTGTAGCCTGCAAACCAATTTCACGAGGGGTGAATGAAGCCACCCCACTCCATAGCAGCTTGTTGAGTGTGGCCAGGATGGGATGCAGGGACCGCAGGTGAGCCGCACGGGGAGTCCTACCAGACCCGCAGAGCTCAGGGGCACACTAACTTACTCGTGGCAGCCTTGGAGAAAGCTGAGGCCCACGGACCTGACCTGCTGCAGGGGGCAAGAGACCGGCAAAGTGGAGCATCCAGCAGCACAGCCTGCAGAGTGTGAGAGCAGCCACCCCACAATGGTCGGATAAACCAGGCAGCTGATCCCATAAAGTTGGAGACTCCAAGTCAATTAAGTGTGCCCGGAAGGTCCCAGGGAGGAGCCAAGAACAGGGTCCTTAGCCCTGGCGCGCCAATCAGCATTGCAGAGGGAGTCAGTGATGGACACAGCACACACACTCAACTCCCTGAAGTTGGCCCCAGCGTGTCACCCTCAGCAGGGAGTCCTTGGTCCAGTGGGGGCTTAAATTGGTCAAGGCATCCCAGTCCATAATCCATTGAGTCTGCCTGGTGTGAGAAGAGGTGAGCAGTTAGACCCCATCCCTGGCACAGGGATTGCCAAGACCCCAGGTAAACCGAAGCAGGGAGACATTAAGGCTATGCTGACCTCACAAGACCCTAAGGAAAATCACATGCTATCGGCCACCATGCAGGTCCATGCGCCGGAGACATCAGGGGATTGTGAGGATGGTCTGGCTACAAAATCCGTCCTGATGCTAATGTTGGCGGAACTCAAACAGGAAATACAGAGCTCGGGAGACTGACTTTCAAAGACTACAGCATAGCAAAATGATCATGTGCGGTCAGCGGAAAAAAGGTTAGATGACCTGGAGACAGCGCACTGCAAGCTTGAACAGGAGCAAACAGAACTCCAGCAGTGACTCCTAACCGTAGAGGACCAATTATGGCTCCACCAGGAGGATATGGAAAACTGCTCCCGACACAATAACGTCTGCATCGAGGGATCCCCCTCTGAGTGAAAGACCAAGAGCTAGAGGAATACGTGCATGAGCTCTTCCCCCACTTGTTAGACCTGGGGAATAACAAGGAACTAATTTTGGACAGAACCCATAGAGTGTGTTCCTCTGCATGGGTCCCGATGAAGCTACTTCGCGAGATGCCATCGCGGGTCCACTTTTTGAAACAGAAGGCACATGTATTGGCAGTGACGAGAGCCAGAGGCTCCCTGACCTTCCGCGAAGCAGATCTTCAATTGTTCCATGACATAGCCCCGGAGACCCTTGCTAGGCGGCACCAGTTTAGTCCTTTCACAGCCTGATTGCTAGAGCGAGGGACAAAATATGATTGGGGGTCCCCATGTAAGCTGCTCTTCAAGCACCAGGGCCTGAATTTCGTGATCGGATCGGAGAAGGAGGCAGAAGAATTCGTCAAGTTGGTGGAGGACAGCAGGCGGAGTCCCGGGCGGATGAGCCTAACCCCTCCCAAGATGAGCCAAATGGGAAAGATCACCCCCACCCAAAAGACCCACAGAGAGCCCAGAAAGGACCGGGGGGGTTCTCAAAGAAGAAAGCCCTCCAGCGGTTGGGGGATCGTTGATGCTTGGAGCTTGCGCCTGATGCACTGACCTGACCCTCTTGCTTGGCAGTTGCCAGTGAATAGTCAAGCTGGCGTCATCTGAAGGGAGGGCTACTGGCGCATGATGTCCTCATTAAATGTTCCCCAGTGGGGGTACAACACCCCTTTTTTTCCTTTCTCCAAGGGGGGAGGGAACAAAGAAATTGTCACCAGACAGTTTACTATTGCATTTATTGTGTTACTCTGAGTTGTCGTGTGACCGAAAATTAAATAAAGCTTATCAAAAAAAGACAATTGTGCATAGTGTGTAAACCTGTACCAGTGGTTGCTTACACCAATCACGGAATAGCTTTTTGAAGGAGGACAGAGGGCTAACGGTTAATGGTAAGTGACATCAAATGTTACTGCGGCTTCCAGGAAGCCCTTATCTACGAGCAGAGGTCATTCTTGTCTGAAAAAGCTCAAACACTGATCGAGCAGTGCTCAAGCAGAGCTCTTTTGAAGAGCAGAGTTTTTAAAAGGAATTGCCTTCATACTTTGCTCATTTCTTAGACAATGGGCCTCATTACACATGTGCCGGTCTGGAATAAATGCGGGAATAAATGCCGGAAAAAATGCCGGCAATTCCAGCTCCTGCATTTGTGCCAGACCGGCACATTTTGCTGGTGGAGGCTTACGGATCTCCCTACAGGCCTGACCCCCCTGTTGTGGCCCGCTCCCGGTTCACCAGAGCGGGCCTGCTCAGATGCCGGGTCCACCCGGCATGACCCATGGAACTGCGTCCACGCAGTATCAACACAGTAGGGGGCACCCTGCGTACTCCAGATCCCCTGAGGGGGGACACCAAGGCTGGGGGCACCCAGCCAACTGCAGCCCAGGCTCTGGGGGCACCCAGCTGGGGTTGCACACAGGGCCTGTGATCACACAGCATAACCATTCTGCTGGGACGGCGCTGCACAGCAGGGGCACCGTCCAAATGCAGGCCCACACCAGTGGACTTTTGCCAGACGCTGTGCTGTGTCAGCATGGTGCTGACAGTAATTACGCCATAGTCAGTTCTTGGTCGACTGACGAGCCGGAAACGGGTCATCATTTTTATTGGTTTGGTCACATGGTTGCCACCATGTGACCATTACATAAATCCTGGGAGCTACCATGCTCCCAGAAGGGGTGACATGCAACACTCCTCCTTTTCATAATGACCAAACAACAGGACCTCACACCACAACACACACAATAATACTCAGACTATACATACAACTAATCTTCACACACTTAGGGGCCCAGGTCATCCCTGGGGGTGACAGTCAGGGGTGGTGAGCTACTGGTGACATGTTGGAACCTCCACATGCAAGCACACCCTTTATTAACCTGGGTGAGTGGACCTTGCACCACTGACACAACACCATTGCTCGTACCTGGCACCCCTCACTACAAAACTCACAAACGTAGGAGCACAGCTTCACATAATATTTTGGTTAGGCCATTTTAAGCATGTCCAGGGTCGGCGGGCTCCCAGCCTTGATGTATATGACTACTGGGTCCACTTTGCAGGTCCACAGGATAAAAGTCCGACTTTCATTGGGATCTCTTCTGGACAGTTCAGAGTTCAGGGGACAGCAAAGCCGCACCTGGGGGCACCAGGCACCACATCGGCCTAGTCCTTAGCTGGTGGGGCAACGACCGTGGCAGGAAGCTGGTGGCACGATGACGGGCCAGCTCAGAGTTCAGTGCCAGCAAAGCCGCATCTGGGGGCACCAGGGGCCAACTCGGCCTAGTCTCTATATGATGGCAGGAAGACTGTGGCAGCACGATGGCCGGGTGCTGGTGTTGGACGAAGGCTACTCACGTCACTTCCCCTCCACACTGGGGCTGATACAGGACACTGCTACTGGCATGGGGCGCACAAGCACTCACGAGAGTTGCAACCCTCCTCCACTCCTTCTTCCTCTTGGGGGACAACGCCATCTGGCTGTAAGGTGGCGACAGCACGTTTGGCACACTGGCATGGGGCCTGCCTGTGTATGGTGATCATGGGCAGCCCCGCACTTCCTTCCAATGGGTATGTGCATGATGTCACTCCTACCTGGAGTGTGCGGCCAACACCCCTGATAGACAGGTCATCGGGCCGATGGGTGCCCAGGCCAGTGCTCCGTGGGCAGAGTACTGGATGCAGGCCCTCTCCTCTTCCCATCCCGCTCTGTTATGCAGAAGGATCCAGCCCATTCGTGCTGTGGAGGCCCGGGTGGTAGTGGGCCACCCCGCTCTTGTTGGGGCTGCTACGGGCCTCACCCTCCTTTTCTTTTGCACAAGAGCTTCTTCTCTTTTCAGCTGTTGCAGGCCCGGGTGGTAGTGGACTACACCCCTTCTCACCAGGGTGATTTATTGTC
Organism: Ambystoma mexicanum; assembly: GCF_040938575.1. Taxonomy (NCBI): domain Eukaryota; kingdom Metazoa; phylum Chordata; class Amphibia; order Caudata; family Ambystomatidae; genus Ambystoma; species Ambystoma mexicanum. The sequence goes on along the minus strand of NC_090934.1, from coordinate 951,126,157 downwards.
TTCAGGGCCTGTCCTTTGGCCGCTGCGCCGCGCTCAGCACTTATTGGCATACACCTCCCACGTGTGGGGGGTCTGGAGCCGTTTGACAGCATGGGGCGTGCCATCGCCATCAGAGCACCACGGTGGAGCGCTTCATTCTCCCTCCGGAGCACCTTCGTGCTGCAGTGGCCAGCGGGCAGCGCCACAGGCAGCACCATGTTTTTTTTCCTTTGCTGTTCTTCATGCTCCAACCCGGAGCACTCTCACCTTCACCATGCTCCGGCATGGAGCACGGCACAACTCACTGTCGGAGGGCCCAGGGTGCCCTGCACCGTCTCCCCAGCGTGTTCCTTGTGATTTTTTCTTTTGTTTTTTCCCGGGCTCCGGCAGACTGCTTACTCCTCCCCAGCGCAGCGGATGCTTCACTCCGGGGACATCCAGCAGCAAGACAGGCCACAGCACTACGCAGTTCAACTGCTGCTGGCTTCATGGATTTGTGGCCATGACCCATTACATCGCGGCCAAGGCCACCTCAGCTGCTCTTTGTTCAGCGGCCATCGCCACCTCATCCTCGCGGGCACCAGGCGGCCCATGCAAAGCAAAACACGGGGCCCTGGTCCACCTCCCGCAAGAGCAGTCGACGCCACTGCTGCAGGACTACACACAAGGCAGCCTGCACACTCACACATGCGGGGCCTAGACAGTCCTCGACACCATTGTTGCGGCCCGCACCAGGTTCACTGGAGCGGGCCTCCTCAGATGCTGGGTCCAACCGGCATGACCCGTGGAACTGCGTCCACGCAGTATCAGCACAGCAGGGGGCTCCCTGCGTATGCAGGATCACCGGAAAGGGGGCACACCATGGCTGGGGGCACCCAGCCAACTGCAGTCCCGACTCTGGGGGCACCGAACCCGGGGTTGCACCCAGGGGCTGTGATCACACGGCATAATCATTCAGTTGGGACAGCGTTGCCCAGCAGGGGCACCGTCCAAATGCAGGGTCACACCAGTGGGCCTTCGGCAGATGGGGTGGCACCAGCATGGTGCTGATAGTAATCACGCCGGAGTCAGTTCTTGGTCCACTGACAAGCCGGAAACAGCTTGTCCCTTTTATTGGTTTGGTCACATTGTTATCACCATGTGACCATTACACAAATCCTGGGAGCTACCATGCTCCCTGGATGGGTGACATGTAACACCCGCTATTGGGCGGCAGAGACGGTAAGGGGAGTGCACCTGTATCCCACTGGTAATACCGGCAAACTCATAATGAGGGCCAATTTCTCCTTTTATAAGACGTCACATGTTGAAGAATGGGTAGAACTTTTACACACACAGCGCACCGAAAAGAAAAGATGTTTTAACTGCAGGCAAGGAAGTGGCAAAAATACCACAGTTAGAGAATCTAGGGCTTTGTGGGCAAGGATTCTCAGATATACTTTTACCTACTGAACTACTTTCAAAAATTAAAACGTACTTGCCAGCCACCAACTTCCGCTTGTGTGGAAGGCTTGTTCTCTTTCACATTGATGGTGCTAACGCTTTGCTCTATGGTCTCCCTATCTTGACTGTGCTCTATGGTCTCCCTATCTTGATGGTGCTAACGGTTTGCTCTATGGTCTCCCTATCTTCACTGTGTCCCTACGCAACTCAAAGCATGCAGCCCCCTCTCCCAACCAGAGGTCAGCCAAAATACAGCCACATTAGCCCAACCCTGGGAGAAGTTCATAGGCTGCACCCAACTCAAAAGTGCATAATCATTTTCAATGCCATCAAAACGGTTTCTACACTGCAAACATGCACGCGCTAACCTCATAAGGCTGGAAACCCCGAAGGCATACAAACAGAGGAAGTGGAAACAGGCCTCTTCCAGACTCGCATAGACTCTCTCCATTCCTCCAACTATTTGGGACTAACTCCAAATGCTGCTTTTTGAACAGTGGCGTTCTCTCCTTGCTGACTCCAAATTCTGCTCTTCCAACCCCTTACCTGTACCAGTCTACCAGTCTACTGAACACATCCTTCTCCTCCTGAACACATCACAGAAGCATTCTGCAATGCTGGTCATGGTCTTGTCATGACTGGACTATTGCAATAGACTTCGGCCTCATACAGCAGCTACAGAGCATCTACAATAAGGCTGTTAGACTGACCCTCGGCCTTAAACCCTATGATCACATTACATTGGCTGCATTGGCTTGTATCAACTTTAAAATCCTCTGCCTCATACAGGAGTCCTTCTGGAACCAAGATTCAGCATACCTCAGGCCCAAGGTTAAGAGATAACCTTCCTCCAAGGTTCTTGAGATCTGCAAGCTCCCTGAGGACATACAGAAATGGCTCATACAATTCAAGTAGCTTATAAGAACTTGTGAGAAGCAAGTGGGTTTTTGTGAACGTCTGCACAAGGTCAACCCTTTATGTAGGTTACATGAGCTAAGAAAGATGTTACGTTTTTTCTGCTTGCTATTTGGAGAACTCTGTTGACATTTGTTGTCAATTTACACTAAATGAACTCCCTGAAAAATGAGGTCGAATAACATTTCTACAAGTAAATACAGGTGTGGGTGATCCACTGGGTGACGGGAGAGAGCCCGCAATACTCCCAGGGATGATAGAGATTCAGCATTCCTAAAGTAAGAATGAGGCATCGTCATGCGCTGTGTTGGGTTGTCCACAAAGGACACACACACACAACTGAAATGTGTAATTCTGCCTGCAGTTTAGGGAGCAGCCCACAGATCACCAAAGCCTACAGTGTTTGACGCCTCAAATTCAGCAACCCGTGTCTGAATGCACCTTGATCTGACCAGCATCTTGAAGGGCCTGTTGTGGCAATCCTGTCAAGGCTTCGGCAGTAGTGGCAAGCATGCTGCATGGATAGGCTGTTGACAGTCGCTCCCTGCTTTCTCCTGGTTCATGGGTTGGACAATTGCCTCTCCTGAGACAGACAGACACCCCCACCTGTCCCCAGCCTCCCTGTAAACTGCCTTGGTTGGGCCATTTATGCAGTGAAGAGAGTTAACCAATCAATTCCTTCTTAATGTTTCATCACTGTTGTCGTGGATTATGGCTTGTCTTGGGCCCCTCCACAACTGCACTGCGCAACATGTTCCTTTGTGTATAGAGATTGAGCATTCATTTAGTGAAAACAGTTGGTATGTTATGCTGTTGGGTCACATATATAAAGTGGCCTCCACCGTTTTCCATGCCCTTTGGTGCTTATGGGCTTGCAAGAGGTGGGGTTGGTTGGGCTGGGCACCAGTAGAGGGAAGAGAGAAATGTAGCTCTCTCACAAATAAATACATTGGCCCTCATTTCGTGTTTGGAGGTAAGTACCGTCCATTACCGGCATGGTGCAAATAGCCTGTCCGAGCTGGCAGTAGACCGCTAAAAGCGCACAATTACGAGTTTGCGGGCACGAGCTTTGCGCCATGCCGGTAATGACCGTAGCAGCATGCCGCAAAAATGCCTGAAAAACCCCCTACCAGCATGAACCGCACTGTAACGAACACTGCCGCCATAGAGCAACGCGGCATTAGCGGTGACTGTAAATAGCGGTCACCGTTTTTACGGTCACCGTTAAAATGCGGAACCGGAAATAGCGTCATCGCCCAGGAACTGGAAGGAGCACCGCGGCCATCTTTAAAAACACAATCCATTGCCATCCTCACCAGACAGGTCCCCTGGCACACTGTTGACATACCGGAAAGTTACCACCACTACCGAGGAATGCCCAAAGCGCCAAAGAAGGGAGCTGCCCCCCTCCGAAAGGAGCGGTTCAGCCCAGACGAACTGCAAATGCTAGTGGATACCCTCCACGCAGACCCAATCCCAATACATAATAATTTTCGATTTTGGGATACGAAAAATAATTAACTTATTTGTTTCTTCACAATTGCCCCACAACAAGGGGCACGTGTTTTCCTCAATAAGGTTACAGCTTACGATGAATATTACTGTTTCTTTATTTCATTTTCTTCAATTTCATACTTTCACTTGTTAAGAGTTCATTTGTCAACCAACTGTGACTGTTAACTAACTTATGTTAAAAAAGTTTTTTTCATTACGTATTCTCAATTTTTTTTAATGATTCTACACCTAATTCGTGTATGTACCATTTAAACCATTGTTTTTACATGCTGTTACATGTTAGACCTTACTTTTGTATATCATTTTCTGTTTCTTTGATATAAAGCTTTTAATTTGCAATTTCCATAATGTTTATGTCTCATTTTGAAGGAATGACTTTAATTTCTGACTGCATGCAATATCTATGAATTATACTAGATATAAAGGTTTTGGGACCGGATGAATAACTTTAATTTATTCACACCCCATACGGGCCAACCTTAGATACACCAGGACTTTGCTTTGTTGTAGAGACTTCAGCAAAAACATGCAGAGGGTGGCGGTGCTAAAAAAAAAAGACGTCTGGACACTAGTGGCACAGAAGGTGAGCGATGTGGGCAACACCCCCGCACCACGAAGGACTGCCGCAAAAGGTGGGACGACCTACGGCTGAGGGTGCGGAGCATCCTCTCTGCAAATAGAAGCCAGGCCTTGGAGACTGGAGGAGGCTCAAGTTCGCCTATGAACCTCATGCCATGGGAGGAGACATGTGCGGCCATGATAGGCTCTGAATCCATCGAAGAGGTCGGCGAAATGGAGTGTGGTGCAACGTCATCCGCTGATGGAGGTGAGTGTCCAAAGTCAACACTGCCAACGCCAATGTTATGAATGTCACTGTTAAGGTCTGGCCAAGGATTCACGGCATGGTCGGCCACACCCCCACCCTGTAAATCATGCCGAAGCAAGTGAGACCCAAGCTAGTGCCAGGTGCAAGGCCGTAACGTAAATGACACATACCGCACAAAGTGGCTCATTCCATGAGGCACACATGGCAGTTGATGTACAGAGTGTGCATGTCAGACAGCACAGTACCCGACCAACATGAGTGACACCGGCATATGCATGCATTTACCACCCAAATATTGAATGATGTGCCGTTCCCTAGCCAAATGCTGATAAACCACAAATATCTGAATGTGCGATTGTAGCCATGTATAAATGTTGGCTCTCAAATCATCACTCATGCCGTCCCTCTCTTCCACCCCCACAGGCAGTGAGCATGACAGTGAGGAGCAGGAGAGCAACCATCCCAGCACCTCTAGGGGCCAAGGCAGGGGCCGCCGTCTCCCAGCAAGGAAGACAACCCCTGGACGCACACCACCAGCTCCAGCAAGGCCCGTGGAGGGTGCACCACCCCTCCCTGCACTGGCTGCAGACACATGCCCAACGCCACGGTCTGAGGAGTCGAGTGTGGCTGGGGAGGTGGCAGCCACGGCTCACCTCGAAGTTGCAGACAGCCCCAATTCCATCTGTGGAGCGACAGAGGACAACACAGTTGCTGTCGTGCACACCCCAGAAGCCTACTCTAACCCTCAGGTCTCCTTTAGTGACTCAGGTGAGACCAACACACCTGAGCAATCTGGCCAAGGACCAACACAGGGACATGCCAGTCCTGTGCCCAGTTCCCTTGAGGAAGCACCGGCAGGACATGTCAGCCCGATCCCCTGCAGGGCCACTACATCATCATAGATGCACATTGGGCTGTGCAGCTCACAGCCCTGATCACAGATCTTATGCAGGACAATCGGCAGGCCAGGGAGGAGTGGCGGGATGAATTGAGGGCACTGGGCCAGGTAATGACAGACAGCACCAACCTGCTCTGAGAGGTCCTCGGCCGCATAGCCGATGCTCTGGAGGCTGCACATCCTGCCCAAAATCCCCAGCATGAGGACACCCCTTCAACAAGCAACTCAACCCAGACCAGCCCACTCTGTCCGTCGCTCTGTGCCCAGCGCCACCGGGACATGCCTCCCCCTGGTGGCTCTGGGAGTGCAGAGTGACTTTACTGCCAGCCACATGTGGGCTACGTGGACCCTATGGGACTAGTGTTGGGGAGTTGGGGGGGGAGGGGTGTGAGGGTGTGTGCGGGAGTTGGGGGGGAGAGGAGGGGGTGAAGGTGTGTTGGGGAGTTGGGGGGGTAGGGGTGTGAGGGTGTGTGCGGGAGTTGGGGGGGAGAGGAGGGGGTGAAGGTGTGTGGGGAAGTTGGGGGGAAGGGGGAGAGGGGCCAGGGTGTGTGGGGGAGTTGAGGGTGGTGGAGGGCTTGTTTTTCACTTAGACATTTTCACTTTTAATACACCGGTTGTGTTGCAAAGAAAAACCAGAGTGGACATTCATCATTGCGCATGTGTCATTTAATATATAACAGTACATAGCGTACATGTATCCCCACACCCAGTACCCTATGTCCTCAAATTATGACACCCTCTGCTGACTTGTGTGTCAGAAATATTGTCCAATCAATGACTGGCGCACGGCACGTTCCTCCTGTGCATCGGCACCCTTATGATGTCCTGCCACATCTTCCTCCTCCCCTTCATCATCATCTGGTGGTAGCAGTTCCATGTCAGGGGGCAGGGGCACATTCCGAGGATGCACATATTGTGCAGCATTACAAATGCCATGGTGATCTTGGCCGCCTTCTCATGGCTATAGAGGAGTGCCCCACCCGACCGGCTGAGGCAGCAAAATCGTGCCTTCAACAGGCCAAAGGTCTGCTCAATCACCACACGTGTACGGGTATGGGAACGATTGTAGTCCTCCTCGTGCCTGTTCTGTGGGTTTCGGACAGGGGTCATGAGCCACGGCTTCAAGGGATAGCCAGCATCACCTGCATGAGAGGGGAATGAAGGTAAATGTATGTACATTCATGGTGGACAACTATACTAGTCTCACATGGCAGCAGGTAATTTCTGCACACACGCACATGTCCCTGGATGCATTTACCCCATTTCTGGCCACACTATGTGTCCTGTGCAATGGACTGATGAAGTGGGTTGCATCTTTGAGATGGGTCATGGTGTGCACTGGCATCTTGTTGCACGCGCATCACATATACATGCAGCAGTGTTGGAGTAAAATCATTCATGTGTTGTGTCCTGTGAAATTTTGTAGTAGGGAGTGTTGGCTGTAGTCAGGACCATATTCGTCATTCTGCACTGATCAGTTCCATGGTGACTTGCAGCGCTCCTATGGGTGTGCGGAACCAGGGACACACTGTGGTATCCCTGGTTGGCTCAATTCAATGCACTCCCAGGGATGACTGTCATGTGTGGTGATATGCTGGATACAGCAACATAGTGCATATGCAGTGCATAGTGCAGGATGGCCTAACAGTGTGTAAGACCCGCCAATGAGTGGTGCATGTGTTGTGGGATGTGGGCTGGTTAACTGTTAGTCATGTAGTGATAGGTATCGGACTTACTTCATCACTATGGAATTTGGTTGACATGTGCCGTTTCAGTTGCTTTGGGGCACAGTGTTCGGTGATGTGCACATCGTGCACTGATGTCGACATTACCACCCAGGTGGAGTATGCACCCCTCCCACTTCCCACCCAGGTGGAGCATGCATCCCCCCGCTTTCCGCCCAGGTGGAGTATGCACCCCTCCCACTTCCCACCCAGGTGGAGTATGCATCCCCCCCACTTCCCACCCAGGTGGAGTATGCAGCCACCCCCGCCTCACAACCCTGATGCACTGCCATGGGCCAGTCAGGCAACTCACCAAGCAGCCAGGCACGTCGTCCAGCATGTCGCTCCATGAAGCGTGGTAGCGTGGAGTTCCGCAGGACCAAAGAGTCATGAGTTGATCCTGGATATCGGGCACAGCAAAGTGTGATGATTTTGCTGGCGTTGCATACCATCTGCACATTGATGGAGTGGTATTGCTGGTGGTTCCGATACACCACCTCCATGGCATGCGGGACTACCAACTCCACATGGGTGCAGTCAAGGGCACCTACACAATTTGGCATGCCTGTCAGTGCATGGAAGGCAACTTTTGTATCGAATATCTCCTGGGGAGTCCGTGGTAGGGATATGTAGTCCCTTGTGTGCTTGAGGAGGGCATCCAGCACTTGGTTCAGTATCTGGGAAAATAAGGGTTGTGATATGCCATGCATGTGCCCCACTGTGTGCTGTTAGGCACCTGTGGCAAGGAAGTGCAGCACCAACACTACCTTCAGTAGAGGGGGGATGGCGGTGCGTATTTCTATGAGGCTCACTTTGTGTTGTGTATCAGGCCCACTACGGTGGTGATGGTGTCACGGTCAAGCTCGTACAGGGTGTGGATCTGCTCAGGTGTTAGGTTGAAGGGGGTGGCTCTGATGCGAGGGAGTGGGGGCTCCCAGCGTGGTAACGGTGGCTGCACTGGTGGGGCATGCTGGGCCTGTCTCACCCTCCTTCTCCTCCTGTGTCTCCTCTGTGGTGGGGGCTGTTGTTGTTAGGGGTGTACCGAACTTCGGCTTCGAGTAAGTATTCGGCTGAATTCCGGCTGAAAAAAGTCTATTCGGCTCCGGCCGAATAGTTTCTTGCTATTCGGCTCTTGCCGAATTCTTTGACTTTCTCATTTGAATACAATGCAACATGAACTCAGAAAGGCAAATATAGACTTCATTTAGCAAAACTGAATAGAATTAGACCAAACAAATTTCTATCACACAGCTGAAAAATATCTCATATTGTAATCTGCTCTTTAGGGCATGTTTTGTTACAGATTCTTAGACAAAAAAGGTGCTCATCTTTTATACTTAACCTGCAACAATACAGGAACATCTTTTCGTTTGGCAAATGTTTATATGCAATGTGCACTTTTTTCAGTTGGAAAAACAAACAGAAAGAAATGTGCATAGATACTTTCAGTTTCTGTCATGTCACTTCCCATTGCGTATGTCATAGTCCCCCCTTTTCTAAGGACTTGCGTCCTGAGTTTAATATTATCTGATATTTCATCAGGAATTATATGTTGTTTGTGTATTGGCTAGAAAGAGTGGCTAAGATAAGTGAAAAGTGAGCAGCATTTGTTTGGGTGGGGTGAATAGTTGTGAGAATGAGTTCACGCATTTCAGATTTCCTCTTGACTTGTGTCCTGCTTGAAGCGACATGAACCATTTTATATATTTCTATGTGAGCTGCAAAGAAGTTTCGAATTGCGACTGTATAGACTTTGCAACTGGAGAGAGAATGCAATGCATCTGATTCACAAAGGTAGTCTTTTTGTATTTGTGAAGCCTCCTACTTTAACTTGCACTGAATATGCAACAATCTTCTGTACATTTGGTCCCTTCATTTTGGTTTAATCTGCTTTATTTCTGGCTTTTATACTTTAAATAAAGATGCTACATTAATTACAATGAAGAGAAATAAAAGTATAGAATGCATTTAAAATGGTGCATTATTTTAATAAGTGTGTTTTTTGAAGTTTGGAACATGATTTATTAAATAAAGCAACTAATCGGCTTCATATTCGGCTTCGGCCGAATAGTTGACAAACTATTCGGTATCCGGGCGAATACTAAATATGCTATTCGGTACAGCCCTAGTTGTTGTTGTTGTTGAGGCCTTGCAAGCAGGGCCTCCAGCTCCAGTAATGCTACTACTATTGGTATCATCTTGGTGTGGGAGGGGGTGTGGTGTGTGGGTGTGCTCCTTTTGTACTGGCCCTCACTCCATTGCCTCCACCTGTGTTGATTGTGTGCACCTGTGGCACTTCTAAACACTGTTCAGGGTTCTTTACACCTTCTCGGAGATGCCGGTATTTACTCCATGCCTTTAAGCTCTTTTTCGGCCTTCGGGAGGCCGTTATTTGCATGTCCGCATTACTTGGGATCAGCTCCAGTTTACGGTATGCTGCTAATACCGGCATGGTGTGTCGCACGCGCACCCATGGGGCCTCATTACGACCCAGGCGGTAAGTTACTGCCTGGGTCGTACCCTTACCACCATGGTGTAAACTATGTTTACACCATGGTGGATGGCGGATTTACCGCCCCATTCCAAGGTGAGTGGGGCGGTAAATCCCCATTTCCCATTTTACCCTTCCCCATTCCCATTTTTGCCCCATAGGGCATAATGGGAGTGGGGAAGGCGCTAATTACGCCACCGTAAATTACGGTGGCGTAATTAGCCCCATGGTCCCTTAACGCCATGGATTTTAACGCCTGCAAAAAGCAGGCGTTAAACTCACCATGGCGCAAAGGGACCCCGGAATCAGACGTTAAGGGTCGGCGCCATTTACGGCGCCGTTAACCCCTTAACGCCTGATTCGTAATGAGGCCCATAAACCACTATTTACGGCATCATAAAGTACGATGCCGTAAATTGCGGTCTGGTTGGTCAGAATAGCCCATAGCGGTAAGCGATGCCGGTAAACCTTTACCGGCATCATTTTTACCTTACCTCCAACCTCGGAATGACCCCCATTGTACACATTGTGCAGTAAGGATCAGCGGATGGCAGATGAAGAGTGGGGGGTCGGGGGCTGCCGGAGGATCCCCTCATTTCCTTAAGTGTAGAGCTAGGGGCTCTATGAGGCACGACCTTTTGGTTTAGCTGCATGAGGACCCCAGGGAATGAAAAGCACAGATCACCTTTCTTAGTGTGCCGAGGGAGACTGGGAGCCATCTTTGACCACTCCCTAGATTGTACATGTGCTATGCCCCATTGGGCCCAACAGGAACAGTGTTTGTCAGGCAGTCATCACAAAATCGAAGCAGGGGCCAAAAATTGTGTTTGTTTGCCCCAGAAATCTACCACAGTGTCTTCAGCATGTCTCAAACCCCCCATTACACTACCTTACATCGGGCACACAGCCACACACCAAAAAGGACCTCCACTCCTCTGGTGCTGGGGCTGCTCCATAACTTCGGTTCCAGAATGTTGCTTTAACACGGTTTAGTTTGAAAAGTAGGTTGAAAAATGTTTTTTAAAAACCTACCTACCTGATATGTGAGAGTAGAATATACTCTTTCAACCAGCAAGCCGCCACGCATGCCACAGCGACTACATGAGACAAGTTCTAAGGCAAAGACCATTTTCTGGAGCAAAATGTCAATGTTTATTGTAAGCAAGCATTATTGTTGTATTATAAATTGTATCTTTTAATGAAATCCTGAGAAGGAAATTAATTATGAGCTCATGAGCATCATCATCGATTTATAATATGGGTTCTGTTTTGCAGGATTTTGGGATCCTCACCACTGAGAAGCATTTCTCAATTTTCTAAAGACAGACTTTGAGAAGACATTGAAAGTTGACTTTCGCTGGGCCTGCTCAGCATGTTTGGGAGCATTCTACAGCCATACGCAGGAAAGATACAGACACACATAAAAAAGGGCCCCTGGCAAAAAACCTCTGCATTTCACCCGAGACAGCTCTACGCAAGGATTCATGGAAACAAGCCGACCAACTACTCCACATCGCCTTAAAAATGAATTTCCATTGCTAGATTGAAGGTGGCTCTCTGAAACCTCGCTGTTAACGAGGCACAGAGAACAAGTAGGGTATTTTCATCAAAAACCATCTAACAATAAAGGGAGGTAGCTCAGGGGGCTAATGTACCATCATTCCAATCTTTATAAACCTGATGGCTGCGTGTTCAAACACCATTATAGAATCTGGGTAGCTTCTACTGGGCTAGGCAAGTTTATCTTAGGGCGCCACTGCAGGTGGCCTCCAAATTGGCCATTTAATGACTTACACACACCAAATATGGCCTCATTTTGAGGGAAGGGAACACAAAATATCACTTTCAGATAAGCAGCAAAAATCGTAGCGCCAGGACCACTCAAACATCACCACCTTCGGTTAAAGTGTCATGGCAGATAAACTTGGTGCAGGATAGTTCCCTTTCCGATGGTTTTAGCCAAGCGTAGAGTAGCAATGTCCTGGAAGAGCACCTTGGGCCCATCAATCGGGCAGTGGTTTCACGATTTTCAATGATGGGGAATGGCAGAAGTGGAATATTTGAGGAGGAATAGACATCCGGAGGAGGGGTCGGGCCAGAGATGGATTGGGGTCAATTAATGAACGAACTGGCTTCCTCGTCGGACTTAAAACACCCCATGAGCCGAATTTCAGGAAGGACTAGGCAGAATGGGAGGTGGTGGAGTACCTAAAGTTGTGGAAATTGTATTGCCAACAGGAATATGCAGTTTGGCGCCAGAATTAATTTTGCAATTGTAACTTGCCGGTACTTCTTTGGATATGATGGGGGCACGCTATGGGGGAATTCAAATGAGAGGGAGGAGGTATTGTACATATGTGCATCATTGCAGAGGAGCAGGATTTCACTGGCGGGTTGACCATATCAATGTTAATGATGGATATGACTGGAAAAGTCATGGCAGTTGGACATTGATGCACTAGCTGATAGATAATGGATCTGAACTATGTCATGGCAGCACACAAAAGCAGCACAGTATGTTCCGACATCTGCAACTTCTTTATTGAAGTCAAGCTGTGTGTAATTGTATAACTAGTTGTACACAGATCATGCTCCCTCTCTCGTTCTGATTCTCTCTTTGTGCTCTTTTTGCACTCTCTCTCACTGTCTCACTCAATGTCTCTGGGCCTCATTACGAGTGTGCCGGTCCGGTAACAACTGTGCTGGTAAGCCTACCATCACCGTTGTTACTGGACTGGCACACTCAGAGTCTGCGAGCGGCTGCTGTCCTGCCCGCCAGGTGTGACCTGGTGGGTGGGATGGCACCACCTCACAGACTTACATGGAAGCACCGACCCTGCTGCACACGGTGCCGGTGCTTCCATGCTCCCCATTCCCATTGAGTCCTATGGGACTCAAACTGGAATAGGGATTTACCTTTTCTGGCACCTGACTTTCTGGACCGCCGGGACTGTAATGCCCCAGAAAATCAGCAAGTCAGGCGCAGGAAAATCTTGCAAGTCCGGTGGCAACCTGCTGGTTTTACTGGCACGGCTCCCGCCGGATTTGTAATGAGGTCCTCTGTCTCATTCTAGGTTTGTGAGCACAACATCGGTGGGTGTGCATTTGCTAAAAGCACCCCTGCCGTTGCTGAAAACTGTTCGACTAGCGGACAACAACATATCTTGGACGAGGGGGGAAATGGGAACGCTGTGTTTTATTTTACAAAAGTAGCTACTAAAAAAATGTAAAAAAGGAAAACAAAAATGCTAACGTCGTCAACTGGCTCTTTTTAAAATGTTAATTTCTAGTGATTACTTCAAGTGTATATTTTTTTAGATATTAGGCTGTATGCCTATAATGTGTGGAAAGCTTGTTTAAAGGCATCATGGGTGGGTGGGGGAGAGATGGCAAGATTCAGCCTGGGCCTTGGAGCACTCAAGCTCTTGGCCACCACTTGAGCCCATCCCCTCAAAAGAATTTGAAATAAATCGTATTAATTTGGCAGGGCTCTTGCTAGACCCTCAATGGAACCTGGCCCCCCAAATATTTCCCCCGCAATACACTCACCATGAACCCTGCTGTAATTGGGGGTGCTGTCCATGTCCCATCACTCATTATAGAACCACATATACCTCCCCATCTACCCCAAACCTTCACTCTAAACTTTTATGCTGGTTCAGGGACTAAATACTGCATACAAAAGATAAACTTTGCCAAAGCCCCCCCCCACCAAAGGTCGATCTTTTGCCTCCTCACTCCTTCCCCCTTTCAGATTCTGTCGGAAGCTGAACCAGATTGCCAATCCCTACGAATCCCCTCCGCCCTCACCCCCTCATAGTATTGGCATGGTATTCCCAAGTAGAGGAGGACAGAACAATTTAGAGGGAAACATATGTCTGGCTGGAACACTCTACTCAATCCCAAGGTTGCAAATAAAGAAACACAGAATGTCAAACGCTGACTTCCCCACAAGCCCACCAACCAGAGGGCGTTCCAGCACAGTACTTGAATGGAGTGATGGGGTGTGATTTGCTTTTCCAAAATAAGTGCACAGATATATTCCTTAGTTTTCTCCCCAGTATACTAAATAGGAAAGCATTGTACACTTGAAAAGCAAGAATTCACTCTCAGCTAGATTATAAGACTGGCTGTTTATGGCAGTTTATTAACATAAATCGAAAGCATACATAAGTGAATAAAATGCAATAAAATGTAGATTAGATAAAATACATCAATGTTGGCAAAGCAATAAGCCACTTCATCTCGCCAAGAACTTCACTGGACAGCTTCCAGACCAGTTTGGCCGAGAGAATCTTCACAACGGGACCGACTGGAAAAGATGCGGCCACCTTTTCTCCAGCCCTGAAGCCTTTTCTCTGACAGCCTAATCCGGTCCTCTCCAATTTAAACATTACACAAATGTGCAGTGATATTTTCCAAAATGTTCACTTGTTGTTGGCATTCCCAGGGCTTCGGCCGAAATGTCACATGGAACATAGCAAGGGGTAAACACATTCTTTTTCTCAAGGGTGCACGAAAGAGCTTGCTTTCGGCTCCTGCAACGTTATCAGGCAGTCATTCAAAACAGTCCTTGAACTGTCAAACACAGCAAAGTAGCATAGGGAAAAACAAGATGTTTTTCTAGTGCTTCAAATAATGTAGACAGTATTCAGAGCTCACATTAAAATTATGCCTTCATTCCCAAGCTCCTAAAATACGCTTGTCGGTTAATAAACAAGTGGCCCTACGTATCGATATAGGTCGAGGAACGAGACAAGGATGACCACTTTCGCCACTTCTATATGCTATATACCTGGAGCCATTTTTGCATAAACCAAGAGTGAGGCAGGTAGTAGGGGGTATCCCCTTCGGGGAGAGGAGCACAAGATTGCAGACTTTGCTGATGACATGTTAATAACATTGATACAACCTGAACTGTCGAATACCGGCATTACTGAAGGAACTAGCAGATATAGACTGAGTGGCGGGTCTCAAGGTAAATATGGGTCAGTCAGAGCTACTGGACTTGGGCCTATGCACTGTTCAGAAGGAGGCACTGTTATCCTATTCTCCATTCATAGTCACAGAAAGCTGCATTAGATACTTAGGGGTCAATATAATGTAGGGGGTCTCGCAATTGTTTGATAGCAACTACCCCCGTGTACTTTAAAATGTAACGAAAGATTTGGGGAAATCAACCCCCCTTCGAATTTCATGCATAGGCAGGATAGCAACAATTAAAATGGTAACTCTCCTGAGAGTACTTTATGTTTTTCAGGCTCTCCCTATCCTAATTTCGTGGTCATTTTTCTTTGGCCCGAATAAAATGGTTTCAAGATTTATATGGCAAAATATGATTCCAGAGTGGCATTGTGTATGCTAATGGCACCTAGGGATGGTGGGGGAGTGGACCTCCCGAATTTTGAGAAGTATTATGAGGCGGTATGGCTGCGGGTACTCAGTGAATGGTTTAAAGGAGATACTTTGAAACCCTGGGTAAGGATGGGCGATGGCGGGTGCCCTTTAGAAGGAGCCCTTTGGCTACATAGACAAGATAGGCCCCAGAATACAAGAAACAGGTACTTGCAGAGGTCTGCGATATTTGGGATCTATTAATAGGAAAAGGGAAATTATCTACACGCCCATCCCCGTTTACCCGACTATTTGCCCATCTGCACTTTCGTCCAGGGATGGTTCTGGGAGCATTTAGGCAATGGCGGGAATCTGGATGTACAAAGTTGAGAGACATAATGAGAAGAACGGAAATCTGTACTTTTGAGGAATGCAACAGTCTATGGGTTTTACAGAAAGGGATAGATTGGAGTATTACCAATTGCGACATTGAATATCGAGCTCAGGGGGTAAAGTGGTGGCGGGGAGAAGGTTCACAGTATTTGAGAAATGTATCACTACACACACAGGAAATAAACACATGGTGTGTAGGCTATACTCCATACTAATGGAAGAGGAAAAAGGACAGGTTTGGGGATACATGCAAAGGTGGCAAAAGACACTGGGTATGGATCTCCCTAGGGAACATTGGAAATATTTATGGGTGAATATTCCCAAATTGATATGGTCGATTCAGGTCAGAGAAGCGTGGTATAAAACAATGGTCCAATAGCACTACACAACTGAGCGATTGCATAAAATGTATCCTTCAACTGAGGAAAAATGCTGGAGGGGCTGTGGCATAAAAGGGGACTGGAGGCATGTCTTGTGGGAGTTCCTGAAGGTGAAGGAATTTTGGGAAGACGTTATAGGTCTAATAAAAATAATGGTAACTCCTGAGGTCATTTTCACACCTAAAGAATGAATGTGTGACCTGTTCGATCCAGGGATTCACATTGTCAATAAATCACATAGCAAAGCCTTTATGTTGATGGTTATAGCAGCATGGTTGGTAATAGCGAGCAATTGGAAACAGAAACGGCCACCAACTATAAGAGACTGGTTGTTTAAATTGTGAGGGTTTATGGCAATGGAATGGATGACATACAACTTGCAAGGGGACTATGAGAAATTCAAATATGATTGGGCAATGATTATGAACTTTCTTAAAGGCGTTTATGTAAGACAATGGTGTCCTCATAACTTAAGAATACTGGGGAGTGGAAGTGGGACACCGACGGGTGAGATGTGGTATCTCCCTTCTTTCAACGCCTTTTCCCCATCCTACCACGTAGGACATTCAAAACCACTGCCCCCCTGCTTTTCCAACACAAACACTTTCACACGACACTAACGCCAGAGCTGTTTACCTGACATGTCCCAATACAAGGGTCAGGCAAAGTCAGGCAATTGATCAGAATCACACAGACCTGATGGCCCTTTCCCTTCCCCACAGGGATAAAAGGTGGGGCAAGAGAGCACAGTAGTAGCAAGGCAGACTGCACAACTAGACAGCTATCCAGAACCATTAGTTCAAGAGGAGGAGAAAGGCGGCGAAAATCGAGAGGCTGACAAGGAGAGACATGACCTTGCCCTTTTCAGCACAGACCCGGGAAACCCCCACAGGGAGAATTGTAAGACCGAGAACAATAGCCCAAGTGTGCTGAAACAGATGTCAATGGTACACAGGCCGTGTCGACGCTGATAAGCGGGAACAAGGGAAACTCCTGCTACTGTGGTACTGACCTTGACTCCAACTACAAAGAAAGCCAAGCAGTTTATCACAGCCGGTGAGTCGAGGGGAGAGCTGATAAGAGCCGGGCTGTGATGAATGAAAGTCGCAAAGTGGCAAGTTGAACCAAGTTTAAGAACTGTAAAAGTGTTAAGGGGAGACCAGCTGCAGAGGGATCCGGCACCACGTGGGTGCTAGCTCGAGAGACTCTGGTCGATCCCCATCTGAGTAAAACGACAGATACCAGAAGGACATAGGAGAGCTGCCAAGATAGGTCAAAGTGATCATAAAGAAGGTCAAGGAAAATCCCCACACAGTTGAAAGCATTTGACCTAAAGAAAACAGGGGAAGTGGATCTTGCTAACATTGAAAGTAAATGTGAATGTGAAGTTGGCAAGAGTGAACCCGGAAGAGGGATGCTGACAAGAAAAGGGC
The DNA here is from genome assembly GCF_040938575.1 of Ambystoma mexicanum. Lineage (NCBI taxonomy): Eukaryota > Metazoa > Chordata > Amphibia > Caudata > Ambystomatidae > Ambystoma > Ambystoma mexicanum. The sequence goes on along the minus strand of NC_090934.1, from coordinate 951,108,826 downwards.
AAAGTCTAAAGTCCTAAGAAACAGTGTTAACAAAACGTGAATCTGACCGAGGGATGTCCACTGGAACTGTTTAAAAAGACATTAAGATTGGGGAATAAAGGACAAGCCATAGTGAACCCGCAGAAGCGAGGCTGAAGGGGTGAAGAATCCTCACCCGAAGTAAAACTAGGAAACAAACTTGCATATTTGTTGAAAGAATTATTTTTTGTTATTGAATATGCCAGGCCCTCGAAGACAAGGGACTTTCAAGTGAAATGAGACTTGGCCATAGACGGCCCCGATAGCTGCAAGTGGATCTTTCGTCTCGTGCTGGGGAAGCTCGAGAGTGTACTGTGCTCCAAGATCCTACTTTAACCTATGCTCAAAATGTGGGGATGGGAGATCCAAGCTACCGCATCCTGACATATTATTTGTGAACACTTCTTTCTTTTCTTCAAAACCATCCCACACCGTTTTTGTATTAGTTGTAAGGTTTGGCAATAGGTTTCTTAGTATAGGTGCCTTTTTATTTGACACAACGCCACTAGGACTGCCTTATTTTCATTTGATGGTCGACGTTTGCTCCCATCCAATATTCTCTGTGCTTCGTTCCACCAACTTTTATGGACTGTAATTACACCAAGGTTTAGTACTGTGTAGATAATGAATTGTACCAGAGCCATCATTCCAAGGCTGCATACAAGTCAATGAGTTAACGTAGCCTTGTTAAGGTGCATGGTTCCATATTGAACCCTCTTGGACTGTCAACATTGGCCCCCAAGCAGGCAAAGGAGTCATATTCCAGTAGGTACGTGTGCCCCTGAAAGCCAAATCTAACAATCTTAGACATGGAAGGGGTAGTCACATTTTAAAATGGATGCAATGTTTATCAATTAATGGTATGCAACATAATTCGTGTAGATTTTAGAAGGAATTCAAGTTGATCAATTAGATGAATGTAAGGAGGATGAAGAGTCTTCATTTACAATGAATTATTTTTCAGCAAAATAGCCTGAAATGCCACTAAGTGCCGTTACCGCTGAAGGTAAGCTGAACAAAACTGCTGATCGGGTCTCAGATAATATGGTCAGGTTCAATGGATGATAACCATCCCTATTTCTAATGGTTCCCAAGCCAGACACCCAATTAGGGTTCAGATGGAAGTAGACAGTGAATTTCCTAAAACCACAAATTTCCTAAAACCACAATTGACTTACTTCAACCACGTCATCCTTAATATTTGCATTCAGCCAATTACATTTTTCCGGGGCAGGGATTCACCACCGGTGAGGACGAGGATATCAAGCAGCATAATCCCCCACCCTATGAGAAAGGGGAACAGACCTCATCATGATCATGATCATCGAGAGAGCAACATTAAAACTTATACGATAGCTTAACAAGAGAAACAGACTACGAATGCAGAAATCCCCAAAGCCCACAATCCTACAGGAAAGCAAAACTAATCAGAGGCTTTCAACAAGATTCAAGGACTGACTGACAATATTTGCATACAAAGGATAGCAGGGACCATGAGGCACGCAACTAGAGGGATCAAGGGACCACAAAGTGCCATTGCAGAGGGGATCCCAGCACCATAAGGACCTGAATAGGGGAGACAAGGTCTCACAGCAAGAGCCAAATAAGAAAGGATACCGTTGGCAGCCCATGCCAGCCTGAAGACAAAAGCAAGTACGTCACTTGTAAATTCTGAATGGGAAATACCACTTCACAACATTGGTTGCAAGATATTTAATAACATGCCGTTGGAATAAAAACGTGAAGTAATTTCAATAGGAAGCTTTCAAACGCTGATTGATACTTTTGGGTGTGCAGATAGTGGCGGTAAGGCCCCCCCAATGCCCATTCTCATGTGTTTGACCCAGATCTACAATCTGTAAAGAATGACCTCAGAAGAAAAATAAGGGAAGTGCAGACTAAGAGAGATGCAGAGATGGTGAAGTCATGCAAAGGACTCTTGTGGAGAGGAACACCTGTAATTTCTGGGCCCTAATCAATAATACTTTTAAACCTCAAGACCGGTGTTAGGAAAGATTTCATTTCTGTGCAATTTTCCCTCCATTTATGGACCCCCCCACCCCAAACATTTTGGTTTTGATTGGCTTTCCTATCCTGACTTTTTCCAGTGGAGCCCAAGTCTTCAGCTGAAATGCCCTGGGCTTTTGCTCACTTGTTATGGGGAAACTGGCACGTCCTTCAGACTGTCCGTACTGGGGAACTATGTTTCCCTTAGTCTTTGACTATGTTGCCATTTCTTGGTAACAATTTAACATTGCACAATGTACCTTCTAGTACCGTGTGCTGGGGTCCCTTTTTGTTCTATGGCCCTAGGCACCCTCAAAATATTTTTGGGTGATTGTACGAGTGTGCCTGTGGCAAACTGGTGGCAGCAGTTACTTTAATGTTTTACTTCTTTTTACTGAGGCAAACTGCGTTTGCCGTGTTTGGCTAAAGACTGTGGCCAGGTCCGAAAATGGCCGAGCCACTAAGTATTTTGTTCTGTCCCATGGCTATTTTGTCCCTTGCCTTCACCCAGGTCGAGTAACCTGGGTTTTCAAGAATGGCAAGAACATTAAACTGGGGAATGCTTGAAGCAAGAATTTGGCTCAGGGCCCTGAAACTTCCAAATTGTTTGCCTGTTGACACACTGCCATTCAAACTGGGTCTAAGTTCATTACAGTGTCATCTGCAGTGGAAGGTGTTGACCCTTCATAGAAACTTACTGGCCACATTGGCACGATCGTTGTAGGAGGACTTGGCAGAGGCTATTGGGAGGTCCATTCCACTATTGAATTTTAAGATGGAAGCTGAAGAGATCATATCTCACTGCAACTTGCAAACAGCAGACCATGTCAACATTCCAGCAAAAGTAATAAATAAATTGCTGGACTTTGACTGGCTATGCACAATAGAGGGTGCACATTCCCATAAATTGCACAAAAACCCACTAGTTGCTGACAGGAGAAGGGGCTCAGTGACACTGTACTTGATAAGGTTTCCGAATGCCTATTGGCGGTCTCAGTACTTGAGATTTCGATGAAATGTATTGCATACTGGCGTGGTTATTCAAAAGCGCCTTCCAGACAGCAACCCCTGGTGACTGTTGCAACAAGATAGGTGTATTGCAAACTAGATTTCATAATGTAATGGAATGTGAGGCTCTGCAACCACTAAGGGAAGAACTGTGGTCAAAGTACATACATGATTTTAAGTACCTGAGTGTGTTGCACTTTTCTAACATGCTGACTAGTGGAGAGGAAACGGGGCTGACCTGTAGCGTAATTAAGTTGCTTAGTGCTGCAGGGGTTGTACAGTTAAGGTGGTGAAGATGAGTGGGCCGTAAGGCTGTGCTAATTCCATATTTTGCACCTTAGATTTGCTGTGCACTGCACATTTCCTATGCACTTTATTTGCACTATGCACTTTAGATCAAAAAGGAAGAATCTGTCAGATACTCATGTGGAATTTTAAGTTTCATTGGTTGCATGGGATGTATCTATGAATTTTAAGAAGTATTATTAGCATTGAAACTAGGTGCATTTAAGGGTTCCTTTATATGTTTCATTGTGAGAATCAGCTTAAGTCTGTCTCATTGTTCCATTGTTGTTTGAACTGAATTGGTGTTTGAATTGAATTGTATTTTAGCTTGTGTGATGAATTATGTTGCATTTTAATGTACCTGTGTGATGTTTCTATAAGGTTGTTTTACACAACTGATATTACAATAAAATAAAAGAAATTAAAACATTTAAAAACAAGAGGCAACGCGCTACAGCAGCTGAGTCTGAGATTAGAGGGGTAATAGGATGTATTCAAGTGATGCCGTTTAAAACATAAATTGCCTGCACCATACCATGCCAAATTGGTGAAGATTAATGTATCCATTAAAAAACTGAAACATTTCATCCCCTGATGAAGGTCTAAAATAAATGGAGGAACTGAAATATGTTATGTGCTATGAATCATTTATAGTTATAGTAATTCATTGGATTATTCTTATTTGTTTAGATAAAACAATTATTGTTGTAAAGCGAATGTGGATTTCGAAAATTAAGTTAAGGAAGATATACAGGTCACAAAGTGTGTCAGCATATCTAACACATGTTCAAACGTTTAGGATATGTAAAGTAGAGGGATGATGTTTTTTCACCATACAAAACTGGTAGAGAAGAGGAAAATACATCAGGAGAAATTGCACTCTGCCTGAAAAGTAATTGTGTTTTTAAAGACTAATACGATTTTAAAAAAGGAAACAAAATATTTTTTTTAAGAATAAAGGCTATATGTTTTGTTATATTGTGTGTGTGCTGTGATGTGAAGGAAGACAATAAAAACAACAATAGAGGTTTAAATAACATGGGTTTAAACTGAAAATATTCCAGAATAGACACAGTGTTCTTATACGTTTTACCTGGCTGGCACACTCCCTTTTTGGTTTTAAAATCGGAAAAAAGTTTAAAAAAGGTTTTTGTTTGTGATTCACTTTGCTTTTAATTTTCAAGACTTCGTGCACATACTGAGCAAACAACTGAGGGCTGTGTATTTTTTTTTGTTGCTTTGATGTGTGCATTTGCCTGCTCCAGTGCAAATAACTCAGATATTAAAACTTATCAGTAGGCTCTAACAGAGAAGAGCGGCACTCCAATTATCCTTTGCCCACTCGTTGCTATGTCTGCTGCAGTGCTAATATAATGGCACAATTGTACTACTAAAACAAAGATAAATAGTGCCGGGTGAAAAAATTTAATTGACGGCCCAGCAGGCAGCACGAATGATGGCTCCTTGGGGAGAAAGCACAGGCTAAATTCACAGCAAATAGCTCACCCAGTTTGTTTTTAAGTCTGGTAAGTAAGAGCTTTATCTCTGACAGGCCTAATCATATCCTCTTCCAAGGGACCTGTTCTCAATCCGTTGCTCAGCAGAGAATGACATGATTCTGATTCGTCTTTAACATATTGACTCTTATTATTACATTGATTTTGGGCCTTGTGATTGGAGAGTCGACACTTTACATTATGTGCATTGACATGCCAAAGGGGCCTTTTATGGGGTAAGGGCATCCTATGGTCTGAAACCTCCTCGTCTGGCTGCCAAGCTATGGTGGAGGCACTAGAATGCAGGTTGGGCAGCCCACCTATTAGACACAGGCAAGGTTCCTTGCCCCCACTCAGCAGACTCTGGCTCTGTAACAAATAAAACATTATTACTACACACAGACATTAGCAGGAAGTTTGTTGCCATGTCTAAAATATTTGTGCATTTTTCCATGTGTATACTATATCAGAAAATGAGTTTTATTATTGTTAAATTGTTCATAAAATGAAGAGATATTGTTTTTTATAGGTAGTGCTGCTGCTCGAGTTGAACTTATTAACCCTTTGCACTCAACAGAATTATCAGTGTTTTACAAAAGGTTTGTCCCATGCCTTTAGCATTCTCAAAAAGCCTCATAGTACAAAGTACATCTACATCCTTTTTCCTGCTTCATTACCTGTACTTCCAAGAGCTTATTCGCCTGCTATGACCATACCTTCCTCTGTGTGTGTGGTGGGTCAATTTTTGCCTGCACTGGACACATGCTGTACAGTGCTCCGTGTTGACATTGCCAAATGCTTGCCACACCTCGGAGCAGCCTGCAGTCTGATCTTGGGTAAGCACTGCCAGACTCTCAGTGCTGCTCCTGCTCCCAATACAAGTTCAGGGGTACCATGGCTACTACTGTGCCAACCTCTGCTGGTTCCCTGGCAGCAGTGAATTTAGAAAGAAATATTACCCTTGAGTTGCACTAGACAGGACTGGTGGACATCATTACACAGCAGCATTGCTTGACTTAATGAGGATTATGTCTGGATTTAAATTGTGCTATTTGTCTTTGTTTGGTAACATACCGGGCTGCAGATGTTATAGTTCCTCTTAAACATTAACACCACATAAAATGCCTGCCCAGTTCTGCAGCTTCTCTTGTCAGGTGGGTGGGGGGGCCTTATTGCCCTTTGGTGAAACTTACCCACACACCTGTGCCACTGAACGTGTACTGGAGATTTATTATTGTGAAGGATTCCAACCGGGCATCAACCACCGGATCAGGAATCTTGCCCTTGGACTAGAATGTAGCGCTCAATTAGAATGCTTTTTCTTTATTTTCAATGAATTCGGATTGAGCTGATACCGACCCGTCTCATACCCCCTTTTACAAATACCCTGGGTCACAATGGACCATGAATCAGGCCAGTGGGTGGTAACACAATATTTATTTATTTTAATTTCAAAGAAAATCACACCATTTTTATATTGGGCAGCAATCACCATGGGGTGATAATTACAATGCAAACTACTGAAACACACTTGGGTAACCTACAAGAACATACCCAAAGCACAATTCGATAGGAGCACTTTTTCAATTAGGATAGATAGCACCAGAGTTCAGATTTCCCCCTGAAATGCTCCCTCACCCCACAATTAATCTGAGTGGATAGAAAGAAGCAGCAGGTAGTCAGGGATATGAGGCAGCAAACAGAATCAAAATCCGACTTTCCCTCACAAAATAAGAGATTTTAAACCCTTTGCAGTGGCCTAAAATGGCACTCGGGTTTTAACAAATAATTAGTTATATGTGTAATTAAATAAAGATGTACACATGTTTTTATCATAGTCTCAGGGATGCCATCACACTAGCAACTATAAGGTAAGGTATCCCAAAAGGTATACAGTTCACAAAGCAGGTTGAAATTGAAAACACAGTGCAGTCAAATCACACATAGAAAAGTTGCATTTTTTCTAGTTTGCAGTTTTAAATGTCCAAAACGGTTTTTCACAAAAACGGGTGAAATACTCTGAATCGGAATGCGGTTTTTGGGCTGAGGGATAGATTCACATCAGAGGGACAGTATAGAAGTGAAAGGTGGGCTATAGCTGAAGAACTGGATGAGATTTGCAAGATAAAAGGAGGGTCAGTTTTGGTAGAATAAAGCCGTCAAAGAGAGGAAATTGGTTTGGAAAGAAAAGTGACAAGTTTTACTTAAACTAGATTATTCAGACTAAATTGTTAAAGAAAGACACGGTACGATCCCGGGTTAATTTGCAACTTAACCCTTTCACCCCGCGTTCAGATCTATGTGGGAATTAATTTAAATTATTCCAAATATTGCTAAGGAGTTACAAGGTGAGGTGAATGAAAGAATTGCGCTAACACTAGAAAAACAAGGAGCGGGTGCACAGAGAATTAGAACAGTTTAGACAAGTTATCAGGGTATGGATAGGATTACTTAGAAAATAGGGCAAAGACAAAGGGGTCACAATGGGGTATGTTACTATGGGATAGGGAAATACTCACCATCAGCACTTGACTTTGGAATTTGGGACAGCCGACTGGGTTCTGGGCTCAAAAGGTTCTGGTCACCGGATAGCGACGCCTCAGCTGGATGGTGCGGGTAAACATGGCAAGCAGGCGGCACTGGAGAATCCCAAAGCGGGCTCAGCCACCTTTCTCCTTTTTCCCTGAAGTTGGTGCGATTTTGTTATGGGGCTTTAGTGCTGAAGGGTGGTTCTGCCTTGATAGGAAGGCCTGGGTCAACTATCCCTTTTCTGGCAGTGGGGTCTGGAATCTTGCAGAGTGAAGATGGAATATCTGGATATGCAGGCGCTGGAAAATTCAGAAGAGAGTCTCTAGAGTTCTGTTAGGCTCCCTTATTTATAAGGCATGGTGACATCATGGATTATATGGTGGGGCCGGCTTAGGCCGGCCATGCCTCCAAGGCCAGGGGTGATTGTTACTGCCTTGCTGTCAGCTGGTTGGATTTTTAGAGACATGACATCAGCTTTATGATGTTGCTTTACAATGCATAGGATCATCCCACAGTTACTTCAGTTAAAATCCAATTTTGACATAAATGGCACATTTTTACAGTTGTGGCATCTTAACAAATGGCATAGGCAGATTACATATTTTACGTAGAGCATGGCAGTCCCATTCTCATGTTTGTAGGACTTTGTTTCGCCCATCTAATAGTTTTTCGCGATTTTCAGTGATAAATATTCGACCTAAAATTCCACAACTTTAGACAGATGTATAGATTATCGTAAGGCATCTTTCCATTAATTTTTAACATTCTATCACATGTCCTTTCCCCACGATTCACATTCTTCTGGCGTTTGTGTCCCATACATGCTATGGACCGCCACAATATCTTGTTTGAAAGCCACGGAAATCACATTTAAACTTTACAACATTTACATGTCTGAGCTGTCCGGTTATAGAATTAACATTCTTAAAAGTTTATTCATCAAATAGTATCTTCAGCCAAATGGGGCTGGCCTTTGATCTTCAACTCGCCCCATTTTTTTCTCAGCTACCACCAACTGTCAATTCAGCCCAGGGTGGCCATGGGGGTTTCCCAGTTTGATTGAATGTTTATTACCACTTCCCCGCTTCACAGATAGGTGTCCCAGAATCTATTGTCTCAGCATGCAGCACAGACAAAAGTCTGATGAGCCTGTGATATGTGGCCTCTGGCCCATTCAAAGTTTTCCAAAGGAAGCAATTAACATGCATTTGTCCTAGAATAAATTGTGGATCCTTCTTTCGGGGGTTAGGCCACTCCTGTTGTCAGCTAAATGTCCCTTGAGCCATGGCAGAAATCTGTTTAACTAGTTTTCAGAAGGCAGCTCATGTCTTTATTTCTTATTGTATTTTGTTTTAAATCAAAAGCAAGCCTGTTGAATAAAACATCCCATATATGTTTCCCAGCAAAAAAAAAAAAACTTTAGATTGCTAGGCCAAAACAGGGCCTTCTTTCAACATTAAACTTTTAAAACTGCCATTTTTCCTTATTTGCAAAAGCGCATTTTAACACATGGTGCAGTCTGCTGTGGATCATTTCAAAATGTTTTCTCTCTGAATTTCCCACATTGTTTTGTAGCCCTAATCAGTTTCACTTATACAACTAACTGTTTAAGACACAGGTCCATTGAAATTTACAAAGGCCCAGAGAGCCAGGGTCTCTTTTGCAGCATTGATTTTTGACATTTTGTAACTCAAAAGTAAAGCGTTTTCCCATGCGACTGAAAGTAAAGCTTCTTTTGATTTCTCAGATTTGGCTGACACAGCCTGTCATTCAGGAATAATGTTCTATTTTGCTGGAGCACAATCTGGATATTGGTGGGCATGGCAAGGCCTCATTGATGAAAGCAGTGTGATGTTGAACAGATGGAAATAGCGTCAGGGCGCCATCATTATTAAGGCCAAATATTTCCTTTTTCAAGGGGACTGTGGATCAAGCAGCAAAGCGGTGCTGCTTCTCAATTTTCTTCTTGGTGCATGTAAGAAACACACTGGCAGGCTTTCTCAGTGTGTCCCCTTGTTCCATCCTCCCCAATAGGCGCTTGGCAAGATGGTGCAGCCTTCATTTTGTAGCTGTAAAACGCAGTTTTGATACGTGGTAATGGTGCTCCAAGGAGCCAGCACAGCCATTTTGCTGTTAACTGCTGAAGTGCAGCTGGATGATGTGGGGAAGTACTGCTGAGTAGGTAAATATATCACACATTATCTACCATGCACAATGTAAAAGCTAACCTGCATATTGAGAATCTGTTGTGGGCAGTAAAGCTGCGTTAATCTTAACCACCCCTAGCTGTGACAAGGGGCCCATAGAAGATGCAAATGCCTCTCCTGCAGACCTGTCCAGTAATCATTAGGGGATATTCCGTTTGCTTTTTTTTTTTAAAGACTTTGCGGTTTAGCCAGAAAATCTGTATTGAACTCAATTGTACAAGATTATATGTTTTCAGTATCACAGCTAAAAAAAATCTTTTTTAAATTAAAAACAGTAACAGGGGATAGTGAAACAATAAGACAATCACAAGAAGGGCCTCTTGTTACTTGCAAACCTTCTGAAGAAGAAACCTTTGATATTCCCAGAACTTCCAAAGAAGGTTCTTTCGAAATTTGCCCAAGATGAATCTTTTGACACCCGCAAATCTTTGAAAGAAAGGTGTGTTGACATCTGCATTTCTTCCAAAGAATACACCTGCTGCTCTTCCAACGTATGGACGTTGACACCTGCAACCCTCACAAAGAATGGTCTTTTGATACCAGTGGTTCTTCCAACTTCCTCCCAAAGAAGAATCTTTTGGCAGCTGAGGATCTTCCAAAGTATGGTCTGTCGACACCTCCATTCCTCCCAAAGAGGGGTCTTTTGCCACCTGAGGATCCTGCAAAGAATGGTCTGTTCACACCAGCAGATCTCCCAAAGAAGGGTCTGTTGACATTTGCATCCCTCCCAAAGACTGGTCTTTTGACACCATCAAATCTTTGAAGCTCCTATTGACACCTGCAGATCTTCCAAAGAAGGGTTGTTTTCACACCTGCAAATCTCCCATTAAAGGGTCTGTGGACACCTGCCTCACTTCCAAAGAAGTCTTTTGACACTTATTTCACTTCCAAAGAAGGGCATGGGTTGACACCCCTGGAGCTTCCAAAGAAGGGTCTTTTGAAACCTGCAGATGGTGCAAATAAATGCATTTCAACAGGTACTGCATGTATCGAACTTCAGAACTGCCAATTACCAGATATCTAGTATTTCTGTGGTACTAGAGTATGCATTCTACCACATTCCAGTAAGCCAAGGAAATGCCACACAGGAGAGGTGTCAGAGAAGGGTACAATAATGCCTTGATGTAATGCTAATGCTCAAGCCATCTGCTGTTCATCTGTTAACTTTCCTTCTCCGTGATGTCCTTTCATAATCTGTGGTTGTAGACCCTTTCAAGTATAATTTATTCCATAGAACCGGTTAATTTAACCATGTCCATTCTGAGATAGAGGCGTTCTCACACTCTTGTAAATTTTGTAAAACGTGGGGTTTCACCCTAAGTCACTAAATGTTAATGTTAAAGGATATTTGTACTGTGCACTATCACCACCGGAGTGGTCCCCTGGTGCTCTGGCGGATCTGAAAGAAAGGGGGGTAGGTTAGGCGTGTTAGTAGGATAACGTTTGGAGAAGAGCAAGGGAGCTGTGAAGTACTGTTGGCAGCTTCGGATCGGTTAACTCTGTTCGCCGTGCATATTGGTGTGTTATTGGGTTCTGAGTCTGTTGTGTGTTTTTGCTTGCGGGTCTGTGTGGTGTGGTGGTTGTTGCAGTGTGGTGAAGTGTGTGCGGGTTGCTGCGGTTTTAAGAGGTGTGGTTGTGTTTGATTGGAGTGTGGGAGGATTGTGAGGAGTGGTGAGGTTTTTAGTAGTTTTTGGGGTTGGTTAGTGTTAGGCAGAATCCTGGCCAGTGCCCCTAGGGACCACTACACTAGATTAAGACTACAAGTGGTAGTACAATTTCACCTTTGGTACAAGCCTGTACTACACAGAAAGAGTGGTAGCAGTGGCTGAGCAGCCAGGCCTATCTCAAGAACAAATGAGCACCAGTAGAGATTACACAAAGGACTACAATTACTGTGACTCAATCAAACGCTGACTCAAGGTTTATTTTTTAAACCATCTGTTCACAAAACACTTCACTTCTATTAAATCAAAACCACACTGTAAATACACTACACACAACCAATTCCACTTGTTCAAGCAAATTCAAGGTAAGTACATTAGGATTTGGCAGACCGGTGTTACGAACGAACAGCGTACCCGCGGGAAGAAATGTAACTGGAGTCAAACACACTTAGCACACAGAATTAAAACAAGGGAAAAGTGAAAAGAATCATAGGCAATACTCTGTTCAAGGCAATAGAATCAGAGGACTCGTTCAAAGATGCAGATGAAAGTCAATAGGCCTGCGCCAGTGTCAAATGGAGCACATGCTCTGTTGTCGAGGATCACACGGTACGAACAGTTGGAGATTTACGTTGCCAGGAGTACTTAGATATTGTCAAAGGGAAGCAAAAGTTATAAGAAGGGAGAAAGAAAGGACAAGCCTTCGTGGAGGAAAAGGGTTCACCCCGATTCCTTAAGGTCGGACGGAGAGAACAACCAAATGGACACAGTACCTTATTCCGCTGGCGAAAGCTGGTGCAGCGGCAGTTGTTCCTGATAGTTCCTGCAGACACACGGTTCCTGCAGCTTCAGTCGTGGGGACAAGAAGGAGGATGTCTGTAGCTATCTGCACTACCCAGGGATGAAGCCGGCAGCAGCAAAGCAACAATGAATAAAAGGTGTGCTCCTTTAAATCAGGAGAGGGCTCTTCTGATAGATATACGGACCACTACAGCACAGCACAGCGATTTCGGCCCAGAAGAGGATTCTCTGGCTAAAGGGTGAGCTGGTTGGTCCCACCAGGCTCAAAGGAAGAAGACTCTGTACTTCATCTTCTCTTGTCGTTGAAGGGTAGATAGCTCAGGGCTGCAGCAGGGCTTCACCGGGACTCGAGGTTGCAGCAGCCGTCTTTTTCTCTGCTTCTCTTTGGTTCTTTAAAGTTCCAGTGGTGACTGACTTCCAACCCAAGAGTCCTGCCTTTTATGCCGAAATCTCCCATTCACACAGCCTGGCTTTCAATCACACAGCAGGGGGGTTGTCCAGCCCGGACAACCACCTCAGCCAATGGATACAAAGTGTGACTTGGGTCTCCAAGGAGACCTGGTGCAGGGGGTGACTACACCCCTCCCTCACATTCAACCCACCTAGACACCTAGGCGGGAGAAGCCCACTAAATGACGGTGAACAAAGAAGGCAAACCTGGTTTGCCACGCAAAGTAAAACACAAGAAAGATTTTAACAAGAAGAAATGGCTACGAAACCCAACCAGAGCCAAATTAAAAACCAATATGGTCAGGCGGGTTTCATGTTCGAGGCTACTATATTAGCCTAAAATATTACCACGTTATATAATATAACCGCGGTAGAAAGGTTAGGGTAGATACCACTGCCACCAGCCAAGTCTTAGGGCCCCATTACACGGTAGGCGTGAAGGTTTACCGGTACCGGTATTTTACCGGTACCAGTAAATCCTTACCGCCTTACTACGAGGTCCCTTCCCGGGTTGGGGAATTTAACGCCTGCTTTTTGCAGGCGTTAAAAACCAACCCGCAAAGGGACCAGTGGAGTTAATTACGGTACCGCAATTTGTGGTACCGTAATTAGCGCCTTCCCCATTCCCATAGAGCCCTATGGGGCAAAAATGGGAATGGGGAAGGGCAATGGTGGAAGGGGGAATTACCGCCCCACCAACCTTGGAATGGGGCGGTAATTCCCCTTTCCACCAAGGCGGTGCCGGTACTTTACCGGCATGAACCATGGCGCTAATAGCGCCATGGTTCAGCGCCTACCGTGTAATGAGGCCCATAATGTTAAGGGAGCGAAACAATGCTCCAAGAGGTACAGATAAAAAGGGATAGTAGTTAACCATTTCCAATACTCCATGTAAGATGGGGTGTACTGGATCTGTGGTAAATGTGACTATATAAAGTTAATGGCAACTTTACATGTTTCTGGAGGACAGTAGTCAGCCCCAGAAAAATGGAGTCATTGGGAAGTCTAAAAGAAAACCCTGTGTCACTGCACTGAAGGTGCTGTGTAACACACAAATATAAAGATGATGCCTAGGGAGTTGGTGAGACTCCATAGCCCATGAGCACAAAAAGTACAACACACATAAAAATACACTGTAAGAGGGGGAAAAAGGTTCACACTCTTACCAAGTGGAAAAAATAAACCCCAGAAATCCAGCAAAGCTGCTGAGGGACTCACTAGGTAAGGGGAATTAGCCATAGAATGATAATTCTAACACACGCCCCCCCCCCCCCCAAGACTAAGGGACAGGAGGATTTAATCCACTCCTGGATGAATCTCATACCTCTAGTCTGTTATAAACATCTTAGAGAGACCATCAGCATTTTGGTGGCGACTTCCTGCTCTGTGATCAATGGTAAAATCAAACCCTTGCAGGCTGATTGACCACCTTAGTAGTTTAGGGTTTTCCCCTTTCATCTGCATCGGCCACCTCAAGGGTTGGTGGTCAGTCTGAATTATGAAAGTAGATCCATACAAGTATGGTCTAAACTTCTTCAGTGCCCACACAATAGCAAAACATTCAAGTTCTATTGTTGCCCACCTTGTCTCAGGATCCTTCAACTTCCTGCTGATGAAACAAATGGGATGTTCCCTACCTTTCTCATCCAGTTGACTAAGGACTACACCTATACCTGCATTAGAAGCATCAGTTTGTACAATGAAGGGTTGGTGGTTGTCAGGAGCTCTTGGGACTGGAGCTTGACAAAGGGCTTTCTTCAGGCCTTCAAAGGCTTGAGTGCACTCCTCATTCCATCTGACCTTCTTAGGACATTTTGGAGAGGAGATAACATTCAATGGAGAAGCTATGGACCCATAGTTCTCTGTGAAGTTCCTGTAGTACCCAGTGAGACCTAGGAAGGCTCTCACTTGGGTATGAGTAGTAGGGGCTGCCCAGTTTTGTACAGCTTGTACTTTGCTAGTCAATGGCCTTATTTCAACTCCTCCTACCTCATGTCCAAGGTAGACCACTTTGCTCTGTCCAATTTGACATTTACTTGCCTTTATGGTCAGATGGGCCTGTTCAAGAGCCTGTAAAACATACCCTAGGTGATCAATATGTTCTTTCCATGTAGGGCTGAACACTGCAATGTCATCCAAGTATGCCATGCAGAAGTCCTCCATCCCATTCAGAACTTGATTGACCATCCTCTGAAATGTAGAAGGTGCATTCTTTAGACCAAAAGGCATTACCTTAAACTGGTAGAGGCCTGCTGGGGTGGAAAATGCAGTTTTCCCCTTGGGAAGGTCTGTCAGAGCTATTTGCCAATAGCCTGATGTTAGGTCAAATGTGATGAGGTACTTGGCTGTACCAAGTTTATCCACCAGCTCATCTGTCCTAGGTAAAGGATGGGCATCAGTCTTTGTGACTGCATTTAGAACTCTGTAATCCACGCAGAATCTCAACTCCCTGGATCCTGCCTTTGGTACAAGCACAACTGGGCTAGACCATGGACTAGTAGAGGGCTCTATAACCCTGAGATCAAGCATCTTGTTGATCTCATTCCCTATATGGGTTCTCACCTTGTCTGACATTCTGTAACCCCTGCTTTTCACAGGCAAACAGTCACCAGTGAGGATATCATGCTGGCCCCAAGGGGTCAAGCCTGGTGAAAGTGAGAACAGGGAGGCAAACTGATTCAACAGTAACGTGCACTCATCCTGCTGGTCAGATGTTCAATAGGAAGAGAGATTAACTCCTTCCACTTTCTCGTCTAAAGGTAAGCCTCTGAGGAGGTCAGGCAGAGGTTCACTCTCCTCTTCCTCCTGAGCTGAAGATAGAAGCAAAGCTCCTATTTCAGGTCTAGAGACATAAGCTTTAAACGGTTGGTGTGAAAGACTCTAGGAGCCTCATTAGGATTGCCTAAGTCCACCAGATAGTTCACCTCTCCAAGTTTACCCACAACTTTGAAGGGTCCTATCCATTTGTCCTGCAAGGCCCTCTACCTTGTGAGCACCATAACAAGAACAAGCTCGTCTTGCGTAAACTCAACCATGTTAGCCTTCTGGTCATGCCAATGGTTAACCAGAGCTTGACCAGCCTTCAAGTTATCACTTGCCTCTGCCATCATGTGTGACATTCTCCTCCAGAGACCTATCACATAGTCAGTCACTCTGACTGGCTTGGGGCAAGGAGCACTCTCCAACCCCTCCTTAATCAGGGCCAAATGACCTCTGATTGGATGGCCATAGAGAAGTTCAAAGGGACTGCAACCTACTCCCTCCTGAGGGACTTCTCTATATGAAAAGAGAAGGCATGGCAGTAGAAGGTCCCACTTTCTTCTAAAGCACCTATCATGCTCTTCATAGTTCTGTTAAACCTCTCCATCTGTCCATTTGTTTGTGGATGGTAGGCAGTAGAGAACTTGTAAGTGACTCCACAGTTTTTCCACATGGCTTGCATGTAGTGGGACATAAAATTGGAACCCCTGTCAGATATCACTTCCTTAGGAAAACCTACCCTGGTAAAAATACCAAGTAGGGCTTTAGCCACAGCCTGAGCCGTAACAGTTCTCATAGGTATTGCTTCAGGATACCTAGTGGCATGATCCACTACAACCAGGATAAACCTGTTACCTGAAGATGTGGGAGGATCAAGAGGACTAACAATGTCAATCCTGAGCCTCTCAAAAGGAACTCCCAACACTGGGAGAGGCACCAGGGGTGCCACATTCTTGGCTCCAATCTTGCCAGAGGTTTGGCAAGTGTGACAGCTCCTACAGAATGTGTATACCTCTGAGCCCATTTTAGGCCAGTAGAAGTAAAGAGAGAGCCTTTGCTTGGTCTTCTTAAAACTTAAGTGACCAGCCAAAGGTATCTTGTGGGATAACTGTAGGAACTGGAGTCGGTTCACTAGAGGTACTACAAGTCTTCTGCAGTTTCCAGGGGTTGACTCAGTCGGTTCACTGTAGAAGAGGCCATCTTCCCAGTGCAACCTATACTTCCCAGGCTCTTTCTCATCGAGCTGAGAAGCTGCCTGTAGGCGAAGACCTTCAAGAGTAGGACACTCTCTTTGTCCTCTGCTGAAATCTGTCCTGTTGGGTCCACCTTCTGCCAGTAAAGACTGCAGTTCAGGATGTTCAACAGGGTCAAGGTCTCCAACCAGAGTAAGATCTTCTTCCAGATCTGATTCCTCAGTATCTGGTTTAACCACACAGGGTTGGACCTCACACTCAGCCTCAGCTGGTGGAGGAGTCACATGTGTGACTTTGGACAGTCTTGGTGATGTCCTTGTGGGCACAGAGTTGCTTGCTGTTTTCTTGCTGGTAGACTTGGGTTTCCCCTTTGTCTCTTTTTGTCTTGCATTAGCAGTAAGTAAGTCCTGTGGACTTGGGGTGATAGTTGCTTCTATCAAGTCCCCAGGAGAGCCTCTCAAGGTTCTCTCCCTTGCAGGCCTTGTGAGCTCCTGCTTCCTCTTACTGGGAGGTCTGGGGGTACTAGACACAACTCCAAGAGTTTTCAGGTCATTACCCAACAGAACTCACCCAGGTACTTCACTCTGCACACTGACAGGTATTCTGACAGTCATGTCATTGCACTGGATGAGAGCTGGTAACTGGGGAACCATTTGCACAGGGCCTACAGCTAACTTGGTTAGGTATTTGAGTGCCTTAGCAACATCCTCTACCTTGAAAAAACATTCATCAACCACAGTTATGCTGGATCCAGTGTCCCTGATGGCAGGGGTCTCCTGTCCATTTATGAGAACACTATCTTTGTAATACTCTTTAGTGTTAACCGGGAAAAGCCTGCTGCGCTGACAAGGGCGCTGCTGTTTGGAGCTGTAAAGAACCTGAAAAGTGCTTTTGTTGTGCTGCGCCTTGGCATGAGAATTGGCTCCGCCCCCCTGCTCACAAGGTGCTTAAATTGGACTGTTTGGCTGGTTGGCTGGACGATTGGACGTGAAAACTTTTGAAAACCAGTTTGTCGGTGCTACGTGTAACCAATTTCGAACACTCTAGAGTACAACAGGTGGGTCACATCTTTTGTAAATCAATTTGACATCAGTAGACATTTCCTAAACTAAACAAGACATACGTCAAAGGTCTACAAGTCTACATGCCCAGTCCTGACAAATAAGCCAACCTTACTCGTTATTTTATTTCTTTTTTCTCATATGCTGGGGTAGGGAGACTGCTGGGGCTTGACCCCTTTGATCCCGCCCAGTGAAATGCTCTAAACTTTTTTGATTTCTGATTTAAGGAAACGGAGACTGCCGGGGCTTGACCCCTTTGATCCCGCCTACTGCTACTACCTTCCAACATAAATTGCCAACAGCAGCAAAGCAAAAAATATATACAATCATATCAAGATCAATTAAATCGCGCACATTTGACGCAAGCTCTCAAAACAACTAGAGCGCTTTTGCGACTTAGAAAACCACTAATAAGAACGTCTGGAAAACGACAAGCTCACTTGAAGGTTTGATACCATTGTGCAAAGTCAACAAACACATGACCTCCCAACACCCAATGGCAGAGTCAGTAGCGATGACTAGACAGGGGTCCACCCTCGAACAAAAGACCACATAGAAGACACAAAACTACCCTATGACAGTGACAACGACAACGAGATGGCTCAAGTTAAGAAAAGTTTGAACCTGAGTCCTGAAATGAAAGATTCTAATCAGGGGGGAGTACCTCAGCCCTTTATGATAGAGGTAAAGATCGGCAATCAAACCGGGTGCAGCCCGCCACATGAAGATATACATCTAAATCTAGAGAGTGACGGGGCTAACTCGAACATGAATAATCACATACCCCATCAAATAGACAATGTGAACGAGACTGACCAATTACCTCAGCCTCAGGAAAGCACCCCTGATGCAAAGGAGAGTAAGGAAGTCTCTGCCCTCAAGCCAGATGAAATACCTGATAAAAACAAACAGGAGATAGAACCAACAAGGAAAAACGATCACTCAAAGGAAGACTTGCTAGAGAATCCATCACTTGCATTAGAGATAAGACCAAAAACATCAGAAGAAAATATTCCTAAGGCAAAGGATCTAATTCAACTATCTGAGGAAATTCCAAGGTTCGAACTCAACACTATGGTTGAAGACTTAGTCAATATAGCGAAAGGAGCCCATAGTGTAATAAAAGGCAAAACAATAACCCCTAAACCAATCAGAATGGACTTTATAAGATATACGGATCTAGAAAAATAATATTTAAACCTCGGACCTTGTCCTCAGGGGACGCCCAAGATAGAAACAATCATTTCTTTGGGAAACAATCCCTATTCAATTGGGGGACAGGTATTATTGCTAATACACCTAAAAGGAAATCAACCTATAAAAACAGAACGCTAAACGAAATCCCTGATGCAGTGATGCTGGAAAACTCAATGTTAATTGACAAAGAGCCGCAGACCATAGAGACGGCCGCACAAACCATGAAAGGGGAAACCAAAAATCAGTCAAATCAAACAGACAATGCCCAGGACTCAGATTTGATTACGCTACAACCAACAACAGAACTACCCCCGAAACAGGGGGAGATGAGTTATAATCCTGGAACAGTGGGAGAAAAGCGTGAAAATGATGATTTCCTGATGATTACAACAATGGCAGCGATATTGGCCCCCTACATGAAATTACATGAGGATGCTATGGATACTTTGAAAGACCATACTACATTCTTAGCAATGGTTCATTCAAAGACAATCTTCATCAAAGGATTCATAACGGCCATTCAAAAGAACATGCAAAACGTCGAGCAAAAAATCTCTGACATGTTACACACTATCCTGGAACCAATTATGAAAGAGAAGGAAAATCGATGGAAAAACCCTAGGAGAGATTCACTGGGTGGTCCGGATTTCTCCGTTCTTCAATCAAAAGAATTACCGAAATTACAACTACAAACAGAGGAAAGCTCCAAGGAAGAGCGACTGAAAGAGCGCCCCCAAATCGCCACCGAAGAAGGGACTCCAAAAGAACCAAAAAATCAAATCGAATCCTCAATTACAACTCCGACGAAAAGAGAAAAAAACGAAGATATGACAGAGATCGCAACAGGCGGCGAACATAATAAGGAAAACAGTGAAACAACGCCAAATACCTCTAAAAACTCTATCGCTAAAGAAACCCAAAGAGGAGTCACACTAAACAACGATCAGAAAGTAAAACAAAACACAAAAATAGGACAACAAATACCTCTAACATTGGACATCTCGCAGCCTGAAAAGGATATTGAAGTAACAAAAATTGTCAATCAGAACTCAAAATTGTGTGAAATCTTTAAAAAAAAGAATGCAAAACAACGATGGGGACACCATGATACGATCAAAGGAGCAAACCACTGCGAATGAACAGAAAGTGAGAAGTACTCAATTAGTACAGATACCTAAAAAAACAAAAAAAACAACCTCCGCAGAGGTCATGTAAATCAAACAACAGTAAATCATTTTTTAAATGCTTGACCATGCCAAAGGAAGCAACGTCAGTTGTAGTTAATCAAAATACTTGCAGTCAGAAAGAGGTTAATATGCAGATAAATATGAGTCAAAAGAATAAAGAAGCAGTAGAAACGGAAGATTTTGAACAGGAGCTAATTGGCATGTCCACATATTCCATCTCGGACGAAAATGACTCAACCTCTAGCGACTCAGAAGAAGAGGACATCGAACAAGTAAGTGAGGAACAAGTACAGACGGAACTACAAATACAAGCTAAATCAAAAACATCGCTGGACGAAAACGGGACGATTGGGGAAAATTCAAATAAACCAGAAACAACAAAAAAGGAAAGTAAAACAATCAAGCCCAAAATTGCAAATAAGAAAAAATTAAAGACAATGACGACTGGAGATGCAAATACCTCAGTTAAAATTCCAACAATGAACCTGGAAAGTCAAAATAAAAACAGCTCCCTACCTTTCTTGGAGATTAAGGAATATACCACAGAAGAAATATAGTATAGTAGGGGAAACGAAAATTCCTGAATTAGTCCCTTGAGATTACCCAAACGTAGGCTAAACCCGGAAAAAAAGGGTAGAGGTCTCCTTTTGGAAAGACTAGTACACATAAATGATGGTCTTATCCTAAACCGGGCTAATGTCCTAAGGTTGTTCCACCATATACCAACATTGAGATTAATCAGCTCTAGCGACATAACCCTGATAGAATTTCCTGATAAAACGCATATGGACAGAATACGGGTTTCAACTTGCTCTCAGGTGATTCATCAGCTATTACTATCTGAAGAGAGGACCATATGGAAGATGGGGTTCAAGATAACTGAAAAAACAATAAAGAAGTGGAACCAGACGTACTTGATCAAGAAACTATTTCAAAGAAAGACCGATTTCAAGAGGCATCCGACACGCATAAAAAAGCCATGAAACAATCTCAGGTAACCCAACATCAAGATGGAGAACAGGAGAGATGGGTTTGGTTGGCTAACTTAGCAGCAGGAAAAATGAAGACCCTATAGGGCCGGAAAGAAATACAAAAGGAGACTTGGACCCTCATTTCTTGGAATACAAGGGGATTCAACCACCTTCTAACAAAAAATGAATTTGAAAAAGACACGCCAGATGTATTATGCTTGCAGGAAATGTGGTTGAGAGAAATTCCCCTGATCGAAGGCTATTCAGTAAACATAAAACCTGCAAGGAAAGGTAAAAAAGGAAGACCAATGGCGTGTTTGCTGATAGCGATAAAAAAGGACCTAAATTGGAACGTGATCCATTCTTGGAACTTGTCTCCTTATATTTAAGTCCTAGTCCTGGAAACACCGGCGCCCCTAGACGACCAATACTCGCAGCACGTTGTGCTGATGAATATATATTGGGTGCCAGGTGTAAAAGCGAACAAATCACTTCCAAGGGATGTAGCAGCTGCAATCGACGATCTGAAAGCTATATGGCACGACCCTTGGATAATCTTGGTGGGTGATCTTAATTGCACCTGTCTTGACGAAAACAACAATATACTCGAAGGTGTACCGAAAATGACCACAACGAAACACAAAAGAGGCGTCAACTGGAGGTTCACTCTTCAATCCAGAGACTGCACAATCCTAAACTGAGTCACGCCAGGGGATATTTCGGGGAAACCGACGTGGCGAGGTCAGAAATCAAAAGCCATTCTAGACTATGTGACAATTTCATCTAACATGTCAGCGTTCATTCAAAAACTAGAGGTGAAACCCACTAAGGCAAGTGATCACAACGCAATTAAACTTACATGTTTAAGCTTTCTCCCGAAAAAGGTAAAGGAAATATATCCATTCAAGATAGAAATCAACTCAGGGAGAACTCGAATGAAAATGAATTCAGCGAAACTACCAACGCTGAACGGTAACTTGACAACCATGATAAACGAACTACATTCGCAGATACCCCTGCAAGTCATCGATTACGTTCCACTGTTAAAATGTTTCCATACTACTATCAAGTCTGGAATTACCAAACCAATAATGTCACATCGACATATATACGATCAAGCCGTGGTTGATAAGAAAAGAATTATGAGGAAACAGCTAAAACAACTGAAATATTTGAAGGAGGCAAACAAAATTGATAAAATACGAGAAATAAAACAAATTTTCAGTAACTGGATAAAGATGCATAAAAAATCAATGCTAAACCACGACTCCCAGGCCATGTTAAGAACGATATGCAAGAGAAACACCGCAGAGACGTGGGCCTTGATAAATAATAAGGAGACGCTTCAAGACGCCTTAACAACAAATCCAGTCACAGAGAAACAATGGCAAGCACATCATAAACAAAGACAGCCAACTTCAAAACCTCCTACAAACGAACGGATCCCAATAAAAATGGACGAAAGTTTGCTGAACATAGACAGTGAGACACTAGAAGATATGATTAAAAAACTAAAGAATTTAAGAGCACCGGGGCCAGGCGGTCTGATGAATGAAGGTTTGAAAAAAGACCCAGCTGAATGGGCTAAAATCCTACACCAACTGTTTAAATACATTTTGTGTTCAGGGAAATTACCTAATTCATGGAAAACGAGCATTGTGGTGCCAATTTTCAAAAAAGGGCTTAAGAACAGTCCCAGAAATCTATAGGCCAATCGCCCTTCTGGACGTGGAAGGAAAAATCTTTGCCTCTATCCTATTAAGATCTTTGACCAAATGGGCAACGCAAACAGGCCATAAGGACGAATGGCAATCAGGGTTCGTAAAGGGACAAGGTACCCCATTAAACATCTTCACCTACATCTATTAAAAGCTCGAACCCTGATGAACAAAGAGGTGAAATTCTACATAGCTTTTGTTGACCTATCAAAGGATTTTGATGCAGTTGATAGAGAGAGGATGTGGAGGAAATTAAAAAAATGGAATTGTCCGGAAATCCTACTCTATAACATAAAGGAATTACACTCCGGCACTTCGATCAAAGTGAAACTAAATAAAGCTGGCCTCCTATCTGATACAATTCCCACGACCATTGGGCTGAAACAAGGCTGCCCCTTGGCCCCAGAACTATACAACCTATACTCCTCAGATATGGAAGAAGCCTTCGCAGACGTAAGAATTTTTCCAGCAAAACTTGCCAACATAGCAATTGGAAGACTAATCTACGCGGACGACATAGTTCTAATCGATCAGACCCCAAAAGCTCTTCAACATCAACTAAAAGCTTTAGAGGCATATGAGGTCAAAAACAAAATGACCATCAATCCGGAAAAATCCAGGATTTTGACTTTCGCCTATACCAAAAAGAAGAAAAAGACAAACCTGCCTCAATGGTATTTATCCAACAAAAAGATAATGGAAGTGACAGCCATTACGTATCTGGGGGTCTGTATTAACACCGACAGAAATGAAGCCCAGAGATGTCAAGATCTAAGAAATAAACTTAGAAACCTAATAGGACAAGCTAAGATCCTATTGGCACGATTCTGTCGATTTTCCATGAAACCTATAATAGACTTCTATCGAGCAAAGGTAGTGGCATTCCTTACCTATGGATCACAAACCTCGTTTCTCTTGGACATCAAATTATGGTCATGTCTAGAAGGCAAATTCTGGAGAACTATTTTGGGATTGCCAAAATCTTTCCCAATTCAATTAATTCGAAGAGAGCTGGCACTGTCTTCTCTGAAAGTCATTGTAGAGTGGAAGATAATGTCTTTCTTCAGAAAATGCCTGGAACCAGCAACAAAGGGGGGTTTTGCTGCCATAAAGAAAGCAATGGCAGAGAGGTTGGAACCGATATTAGCTGAATGGGCCAAAACATGCCAAATAATCCTTTTTAACCTGAATGAAACGGAAGAGTCCCTATTAAACAACCCAGACCAAGTGAAAAAAAATGTATACTAGAGACTGGATTGATACACTGGAAAAGCTCAATAAATATCAAGGCTACAAAGAATTCTGGGCAGTCCCGCGAAAACTGAATATGCTACCAAAATACCTAACTCTTTTTCCCAATTGGTTTTTGAGACAGGGTTTCTTACAGTTACGCCTGAACCTCTGGCCAAGTAGAACCAATCACTACAGAAAGAGAGATAGAGAAGACCTAAAGGACTGTAGATTGTGCAAAAACTTAACAACAACGGAATCATTGAAAGATTTGTTGTTGGAATGCCCGACTGTGAGAGGTGAACGACAGATCTACTTAGGCCACAACTGGCAAGAATATAGTTTCAAGGATATTGATCTCTCGTGGTCATACCTGCTGGAAGGAGATAATATCTCAAATAATCTTGCGGTCATAAAATGTATCTTGCTTATCTTTGAGAAAATCGAGGAAGAACAGTTAAATCACGGAACAGTGTTAAGGATTTGAAAGCTAGCACACTTTCCCAGTTTTAAGCATTAAGCAACGCAGAAGAATAGAAAGAGAAAAAAATAAGACTGGCACTTATACAAAGCTTTATTAATATTTTTAGCATACTTTAAGAATTGTAGCTTCTAAAATGCTATTCCTGTTGTTTTATTTTTATTTATTTTTTTTGGTTTATTCTTCCTTCTCCAGTCATTTAGTCCTGTCTTTTAAAACATTATTTAATTTTTTTGATCATTGATTGAATCAATGGTTGGTTGGGTTTTGTGTAGTTGAGATTTCTTGTTGCTTTATGTTGTTTTTTGCTTTTTCGCTTGTTTTGTAAAAAATAGCCAAAGGTTTTCTTCGTGTAAACCAAAGAGCTAATAAAATAAAAAAATAAAAAATGTATCTGGATTGAGTTATAAACATCTAAATTCTGTTGTTCCCAAAGACCCAAGGACAATAAAGAAACACTAGCTGGGACTCTCATGCGTTCATCAGCCAGTAACGGAAAGTTTCCACTTGGCATAGGTACTTCTTCCACCTGGGAGAAGGCTAAGGAGACAGTGTGGACCCCTGAAGGTTTACCCTTACATCTGGGATCCCCTTTCACATGGTCAGTAGCTTCACAAACAAAAGATTTACCAAATGTCCTATTGAATGGAGGCTTTCTCTGACCTCCACCTGGTTTAGCACCAGATGGTACACTAGCCTGATTCGGTTTCCCTTGTGGATTACCCTGGTTCTGTTTGGGGCCATCTTTTGGATTGGAATTATTGGAATTCTCCTTGTTATCTTTCTTTGGCTGCTTTCCCTCATCCTTCTTCTGAGTTGCCCCAGAATCCTTGTGGGTAGCCCTGTTGGCAGCCCACAAGTCAGCAGCCTTAGCTAACTTCTTAGGATCTATCTCCTTCGAATCAGCCAAGTGCTGTCTAAGCTCAGGAGAGCAGGCATCATAAATTGACTCCAACATAACAACATAACAAGATTCCTCAAACCTTCATAAGTGTTTACTTTGTAACCCTTAACCCAACCATCTAGGTTTTTCAAACAGTCACACAGCCAGGTAGCCCAAGGGGTACCATCATGCTTTTTGAGGGTCCTAAACCTCTTAAGGTACTGGGAAGGGGTCTTCCCAAATCCAGCTATCAGAGCTAGCTTCACACACTCATAATCCTGCTTATCCCCCTCCCCCAACTCCATTACAGCATCACTTGCAACAGGGGGAAGCCTAGAGAAAAGCCAAGGAATCAACTGATTCCCTGAGATACCTTGAATCCCATGGTTATACTCAAACATTGCTAACCAATCCAAAGCATCAAGTTTAGTCTCATACATACCAATCATTTCCTTTGGCATACGGGGTCTCTTAGGGCTGGAAAACCTAGAAGATCCTGCGAGAAAAGCATTTTTTACAGACAATTTCTTCATCTCTAAAGCATGAGCCATCTCCATTTCTCTGAGCCTTAATTCTTGATGTTTCATGGCAGTTTGTGCCTCAATATGTTTCACTTCTAATTCAAGTCTCGTTTTCTCAAGTGCAATAGCCTCAGGGGTGAGTATAGGACCTGTTGTGGTCCTTGTGGGCAGAGGTTGAGGTTTCTGAGCAGGCAAGGGATTGGTAAGGACTCCTAACAAAGATGTTTCTACTTCTTCTAGACCAACACTCTCAGAATCAGAAACATCAGTATCCACATTTGCTGAAGGGGTAGGCCCTTCTGACCCACTCGCCAGACTTTGTTTTCCCAATAACTTAGCAACCAGTTCAGACTGTTTTCCTTTACCAGAAAGGCTCCCCTCCCTACACATGGTTGTCAAAACCTCAGCAGTGTAGTTTAAGATACTCTCCTCACTGTAGTTTTCCATATTTGACATGATTTTGCAGTTAATAGATTTTTGTGGTGTTTGGCCTTGTGGTTAGTTGACCCAAGGTAATAGCAGCACTCTAAGTGTAAATCCCACCGCTGTACACCAGTGTTAGGCAGAATCCTGGGCAGTGCCCTTAGGGACCACTACACAATATTAAGACTACACGTGGTAGTACAATTTCACCTTTGGTACAAGCCTGTACTACACAGAAAAAGTGGTAGCAGTGGCTGAGCAGCCAGACCTATCTCAAGAGCAAATGAGCAGTAGTAGAGATTACACAAAGGACTACAATTACTGTGACTCAAGCAAACACTGACTCAAGGCAACGCGCCCGGTTACCCTCGGGTTTGGTGCGCTATAAATAATAAAATAAATAAAATAAAATAAGGTTTCAGGTAAAAAATATAAGTACATTTATTTTTTAAACCATCTGTTCACAAAACACTTCACTTCTATTAAATCAAAACCACACTGTAAATACACTGCACACAACCAATCCCACGTGTTCAAGCAAATTCAAGGTAAGTACTTTAGGATTTGACGGACCGGTGTTGTGAACGAAAGGCGTACCCGTGGGAAGAAATGCATCTGGAGTCAAACACACTTAGCTCACAGAATTAAAACAAGGGAAAAGTGAATAAAATCATAGGCAATACTTTTGTCAAGGCAATATAATCACAGGACTCGTCGAAAGATGCAGATAAAAGTCAATAGGCCTGTGCCAGTGTCAAATGGAACAGATGCTCTGTTGTCGAGGATCACACGGTACGAACAGTTCGAGATTTACGTTGCCAGGAGTACTTAGATATTGTCAAAGGGAAGCAAAAGTTATAAGAAGGGAGAAAGAAAGGACAAGCCTTCGTGGAGGAAAAGGGTTCACCCCGATTCCTTAAGGTCGGACGGCGAGAACGACCAAATGGACACAGTACCTTATTCCGCTGGAGAAAGATAGTCCCATGGCAGTTGTTCCTGGTAGTTCCTGCAGGCTCACGGTTCCTTGAAGCTTCAGTCATGGGGAAAAGAAGGAGGACGTCTGGAGCGATCTGCACTACCCAGGGATGAAGCCAGAAGCAGCAAAGCAATGATGAATAAAAGGTGCGCTCCTTTAAATTAGGAGAGGGCTCTTCTGATGGCTATCCGGACCACTACAGCACTGTGCAGCGATTTCGACCCAGAAGAGGATTCTCTGGCTGAAGAAGGGTGAGCTGGTTGGTCCCACCAGGCTCAAGGGAAGAAGACTCCGGCTGGATCTTCTCTTGTCGTTGAAGGGTAGATAGCTCAGGACTGCAGCAGGGCTTCACCGGGACTCGGAGTTGCAGCAGCCGTCTTCTTCTCTGCTTCTGTTTGGTTCTTTGCAGTTCCAGCGGCGACTCTGACTTCCAGCCCAAGAGACCTGCCTTTTATGCCAAAATCCCCCATTCACACAGCCTAGCTGTAAATCACACAACAGGGAGGTTGTCCAGCCCGGACAACCACTTCAGCTAATGGATACAAAGTGCGCCTTGGGTCTCCAAGGAGACCCTGTGCAGTGGGTGACTACACCCCTCCCTCACATTCAGCCCACCTAGACACCTAGGCGCCAGAAGGAGGGCTTCTTGGGAGAAGCCCGCCAAATGACGGTGAACAAAGAAGGCAAACCTGGTTTGCCGCGCAAAGTAAAACACAAGAAAGATTTTAACCAGAAGAAATGGCGACGAAACCCAACCGGAGCCAAATTAAAACCAATATGGTCAAGCGGGTTTCATGTTCGAGGCTACTATATTGGCCTAAAACATTACCACGTTATATAATATAACCGCGGTAGAAAAGTTAGGGTAGATACCACTGCCACTAGCCAAGCCTTAATGTTAAGGGAGCGAAACAATGCTCCAAGAGGTACAGATAAAAGGGAAAGTAGTTAACCCTTTCCAATATTCCATGTAAGATGGGGTGTACTGGATCTGTGGTAAATGTGACTATATAAAGTTAATGGCAACGTTACATGTTTCTGGGGGACAGTAGTCAGCCCCAGAAAAATGGAGTCATTGGGAAGTCTAAAAGACAACCCTGTGTCGCTGCACTGAAGGTGCTGTGTAACACACAAATAAAAAGATGATGCCTAGGGAGTTGGTGAGACTCCATAGCCCATGAGCACAAAAAGTACAATACACATAAAAATACACTGTACACTGTAAGAGGGGGGGAAATGGTGCACACTCTTACCAAGTGGAAAAAATAAACCCCAGAAATCCAGCAAAGCTGCTGAGGGACTCACTACGTAAGGGAAATTAGCCATAGAATGAGAATTCTCCCTAACACTTAGTATACTTGTTGTTAGGAGAGATGCATATTCCTATTGTGTCTCCTTCAGAGAAGGTAGTTTCCGTTCAGTGATTAAGTTTCAGCGTCAAAAGGCTGTTCCATCTCTCTGTTCTTATGCTTAGTTAGCTACTTTTGTGTTTACATCTCTGTGTTCGGCCAGCTTTTTTATCCCCGTTTGTCTTTACTGTGATCTAGTTTTGGTTTGATTTACTTGCGAGCTATGCCTGTACCTTACATCCCTTCTGAGTGTGTAAGGTTGTTGGTAGTGTTGGTAATCTAAAGGTAATCTAGACGTGGACCCCTTGCTCGCTGTATCTGTCAGGATTAGTCAGGCGAGTACAAAGGCAGCGAATATGGCAAGGGAAATGTGCACTAAATCACACAGTGAATAGCTTCAAATTAAACTACGTGCACACAGGAACAACGACTCATGTATGCTAGAACCCAGGAGTGCAAATAGAGTGTGACAACAAAACCAATATATGAAAAGGGATGTGGGGTAAGCACCTGACCGCGAGGAAAGTCGGCAAGCGCCTTACCCCCAATTGCTGCTACAGGTACTGACAGCGCTAAACCCACGTGGAGGGCAAGCAATGGCAGGATCTGTGAACTAACACTCTTGATGGTATTAAATAAGGGAACTAAAGAACAGTACTCACGAGGACGAGATAAACCTCTTGAATGTCAGCTAGCCCACGAATCCTGTTGATGAAACTGGGACCCAGAAAGGCTATAACAGCAATGGGAGGAAAACTAAATACCTAAGTTGGAATAGTGATTACAAATTAGTGAGGAAAACATAAGCATTCACACAGGAGCTAGCTACAACCGCACACCACACCTAATAATCAAATGGGAAATAAATGCAGAAGTGCAATGAAAAACATGGAATGGATCCCAATAGAAAGTAAGGATCAGGAGCAGGGAAAAACGAAATAACCAGGGCAAACTTCTCCCTACCCCTCCAAGGAAAAGACAGGAAGCTAATCTAAGAGGAAGGCTAAGGCATACGGGTTTACAGCAGCAAAAAGTCAAAGAAATATAGAACACAGACAAACTGGGATGCATCTAAAAGGGGAAAGCACTGAGAAATGCTGCCTGCAAACAGAGGAAGACAAAAAAGGGAATCAAGGGAGCAGAAATCAATTAGCGCATGAATCCGAAATTCAGGGCGGAGGAACAAGAAAACAGGAACTAGGAACTAGGTACAAAAGCTAAGATCAAGGAAAAAAGGGACTAGTCACAACAGGAAACACTGCAACGATGACCAGCGCTGGACTGAAGTAAGACTGAGGCTTTTAAAGCTGCTTAACGAGCACACGCCTCAGGTGTGCTGATTGCTGCACCTGCAGCCACAGCTGTTGCCTATCCTCCACCCAACCTTGTCCTGCAAGGGTGGAGGTGGAGCAGTGGGCCAGGCATTCAGGGAAGCATAGTCATTCGGTTAAAGAAGCATGCTGGCTGCCAAAAACCTGGAATGGATCCGCAAGGGAAGTAGCTTGGAAAATAGGGATTTACCGCTCCCAATTCATCACAGCACTGTAGCATAAGGTTCGGAGGAAAGGTCCAGTAGGGAATAAACCCCAAATCATGCCCCCAAGTGGTGGGAACGGGAGCGAAGGGAGCGAGTCGTGACAGTATCTTAGAGGGGCTCAGTTTCACCTCATTGATAAGCCCCAACAAGGCCGAAACACATGTCTGGGGATTCATGATGGTACTCTTGTTCAGAGGATAATTGCCCAGCATATTTTGCTGACTGCCCTTATGGGTGCAATTAGAATCATATGCAAAAGGATTCTTCTCCTCTGTGAAGAGTGCAGTGAATTTATATGTGGTTGTAGACCCTCCTGAGTGCAAGACGTTCCATAGAACAGGCTATTTTTACCATGTTTATTCCCGGTACTGGGGCGCCTACACTCTTGTAAACTTTCATAATCCTCATCTGCAACGTGCCGCACCCCTGACATCCACTGCCATAAACCCAGCAAACCAGCTGCTCTCTTTTATTTATTTATTTATTTATTCCGATTTTTAAAGCGCGCAATCAGCCCGAGGGCATCGTGGCGCTGTTACAGTTCAAAAAGACAATTGTCTGGTTACAGAGAGGAAAGGTTGATTATGGTACAATGCATTTTGCTTTACAGTCTATGCATATAAGGTATTATATACAAGGCATTATGTATACAGTAGTGTTACTTTGTTACATTTGTATTTGTATTTAGTTACATTTCAGACAACAGAACGTTTGCGCTACAGCTTAGGTAAGGGTGGAGGTGGGGGTGGAAGCGCAGGTTAGGTAAAGAGCTTGGTTTTGAGGGATTTACGAAAGGATAGCAGGGATGGTTCGGCTCTAAGAGAGATAGGGAGGTCATTCCAGAGCTTGGGGGCTATGTGTGGGAAGCCAATGCCTCCAGCTTTGGCTCTTCTTATGGTGGGCACTTGAAGTTGGTTGTCATATTGGCTTCTTGTTGGACGGAGCAAGGATTTCCTGTTTATGGTTTCTGATAAGTATGACGGAGCAGTATGATTGATACATTTGTGAGTGAGGGTGAGTATTTTGAAATTGATTCTTTCCTTGACTGGGAGCCAGTGTGCCTCTCTAAGGGCCTGAGATATATGGTCGGATTTCGGGATGTGCAGGGCAGCGCGGAGCGCATTGTTTTGTACTGTTTGGAGCTTTTTTAGATTTTTTGCAGATGTGCCGGCTAGGAGGGCGTTGCAATAGTCTAATTTGGCTCCTATGGTTGCTCTAGTGATGGCGAGGGAGTTGGGTGTGGTGAGGTAGGGTTTTATGGCAAGGTTGAGTTAGGTGGTCAATGCGGATGAAGAGGAGATGGCGCTGACTTGTCTTGACATGGAGAGTGTGGTGTCCAAGTAGACTCCTAGGGTCTTGACGGCAGTGGAGACCGGTATGTTGATGTTATCAATGGTCATGTGTGAATAGTCTTGGCTGAGTCTGGAGAGGGTTTCGCTGGGTGCCAGGATGATGATCTCAGTTTTGTCACAGTTAAGGCAAAGACCATTGATCACCATCCAGGTCTGGATTGTGGAGTAGATGTTGAGGAGAGCTTCTGTGTCTTTGGCATAGTCTCCAGTAAGTGGGAGTAGGACTTGAGTGTCATCGGCATAGTTGGTGTAGGCTATGCCGAGAGCGTCCAGTAAGTCAAAGAAAGGTTTAGTGAAGAGGTTGTAGAGGGTCGGTGCAGTGCAGGAGCCTTGTGGGACTCCACAACTAATGGTGGTGGGGGGAGCGTTGGCGTGGTCAAAGTAGACTTTCATGGCCCTGCCTTCAAGGAATGAGGTGATCCAGGTGGTTGCTTTGTGAGAGAAGTGGGCTGCATTGGAGAGGTGAGATGTGAGGATGTTATGGTCGACTAGGTCGAATGCTGCGGAGAGATCGAGCAGAGGAGGAGAGCATGTTTACCTGTGTCCATTATTTTGGTGATTTGATTTTTCAGATCTAGAAGGGCAGTTTCAGTTCCATGTCCTTTGCGGAACCCTGATTGCCTTTTGCCGAGGATGGCATAGGTTTCAAGGTACTGCTGTATTTGGCTGTGTGCGGCTTTATCTAGGATTTTGAGGAGGAAGGGGACAGTGGTGATGGGGCGATAGTTGCTAGGGGAGGTTGGGTCTAGGGATGGTTTTTTTAAGAGTGAGCGGACCCAGGCCTCTTTTAGGCATTGGGGTACTGTGCCTGAGGAGAAGGAGGCATTGATGAATGCTTTGATGATAGGGGTGAGGGCTTCAGAGCACTCTTTAATGATGGTGGGCGGGCAGATGTCACCTTTGCATGTTGAGGGTTTGATGTTTTTGAGTAGGTTGGAGACTTCTGGCTCTGTGACTTCCCTGAAGGCAAAAAGGGGTATTTCCGGGTGTGGGTTCAGAGCAGAGGGAGAGGGGGGCGTGGGGACCGTGTTGAGTGCTTTACGTTGGGATGCAATTTTTATTGGAGCCTTTTGACTTTGCTAACATTCTGTTCGGCTTTTGACATCAGGGTGCTACTGCACAAGCCCCTTTAAGTGTCACTCAAAAATATGGAAATGTCACACATAAGTACATTGTAAAAATTGTCAATTTCACACATGCACAAAGTGCAAACTAGGCAGCTCTGAGACATCCCACTTGTCACACTTAAGGGTTAAAGTTCTGAGGTGTTGATGTCTTGCTCCTCCATTGTGGATAATTACCTCCTCCCAATAGCCCCCACCCCCCAGCACTTCTCCCCCTCTGAACTCCCCACCAACGTGTTACACCCTCTGTCTTTGCCACACAGGATTGTTTATTGAAGTCTAAAGTCAAAGGGAGGGAACTTACATTAAGGAAGTGACTTCAGAGGAAGTGTGTTCCCGTAGGTGTCGCCAGCGAGGAGCGGAAATGCTGACTAGTTGTCAATACTTCATGTTTTGCATATTCCTACTTCGAGTCACTAATCTCCTTCGCCCTTCCTCGACCAACACAGCAGGGGTCTAGAGTGCTGGTATGCTGTGAGGCAAAAAGCGCCATTAGCATATTTGTGACATGAAGCCTGTCACAATAAAGCAATCAACACATTTCATAGAAGTCTATGCATTCTTTGATTGCGCTGCTTCCTCCTGTCTTTTATTAACTAACAGCTTCAGATGTTTGACTTGGGTTGTCCGTCGTCGTATTTATTTACAGGAAAGCAAACACTTGACTGTAGCGCTGTAGCCGCGCTTACTCGGATCCCCCAGAAGTAGGTCACACCGTAATTTTCTCCACGTTTACTGGAGGGTTGAAAGAACAGCCATGTCTGACACCGACAGCTGGAGCAGGCATGTGAAGTCTCGCTCTGTTCTCCAGCACCCCAGCGAGCCCCCCTCTCCTCGTCCCCGGGCGGGACTGTCTATCTTCACAACAAAGGCCGAGGCGTGTTTCTTTAACCCGCAGGAGAAAACATTTGCGAAGGGCGCAAAGCACTGAACAATGGAAAACTGTGGCTGTACGTTATTTCTTTGGAAAGCTAGCTCTCGCCCTGTGGCCCATTTTTAAACAGACACTTATCGATACACCAAGATTGTAGGCTTTATTCAAAGCCGTTATTGGCAATCACACTTCCTTTAAATACGCATTGATTCCTCCCTTGACAGATCTATTTTCAGATTTCAGTATCCAACTTTTTTTTGTGTGAGTTATTTTTATGATTAGCTATTGGAATTTTCCACATTTTCATTTCACTCGTTTTGGCATTTTGGCTTGTACAAGAAGCTTCTTCGACTTCACTGAAGACGCATACCATGGTTGTCCCATTTTTCTAATTATGACTTAACATAGGCAGTTGGGTACTGACCCCCCCCTTCAAACATACTCCACAATCACTCCGAGGCTTACTTTGCATGAAGAACTGGGCCAGACCAAGCAGTTCTTATTGTGGCAAAATAAGGCCGTAGTTTATTATTACCATCATTAAATTAAAAAACCATATATTAATTGTAATCACGCAGGCGATCGGCAGCCCCTTTTGTTATGGTCTTCTTTCATCCGCACCCCCCTTCATCCTTTTTATCATTTCATTCATTTCTAGTCAGCTCTCTTTTTGTTCTTATCCACGCTTTATCAAACATCTTAGGGTCTCACTCCCGAACCTTCGTGAGCCTCGCGCTCAGGTTGAAACACATTGGCAGCTGCCACTGTGGGGAGCGAAGTCATGCTCACTGATAATTAAATGGGGGGTGCACCACTTTATCAGACCTTCCCGCCCCGTGGGGCTATGCTAAGAGGGGGCCATTTACTCGTGGTCATCGTCACCTCCGTCGGGAGGTTAGGTTTGGCAATGCTCAATCGTCCGAAGAATCGTCTGTGACAATACATAAACAACACATTAACAACCTGCAATAGAAGTTATTTTAGGGGGTGGTGGGTGAGACAAAGTTAACTGCAGCAGGGGGGTGAAGCAACGAAAGAGACCGCTTTCACCTGTGCACCTATATAATGAAGAGAGGGTTTTGCGGTATGGTCCTTATAACTGTCGACTCGCAGAATGAAGAATGAAAGATGTAACTCACTCTTTGGACAGTCACCGATGGCACCAAAGTATCACAGATATGACAAGAGATGTTCTCTCGGAAAGCCATTCGAAACCGTATCCAGTTGATGGTTTCTAGGAGTCAGAGGTCTCATCAATAGATCAGATCGAATGATAATAACTCCATGTAACGATGATGTCATTAGAGACATCACGACATAGCCGTGTTAGCCATGAAGCAAATATGCATCCGTGCATGAAGCTACACAAACATACACTAGTTTATTGCATGTAGACATGAAAATCATGCTTATAACTCCTGTAGGTAGAGGACAAATACATTTACATAATGCTAAGAACCTTTGTTTTATTTCGCCAAAGCATAATAGCAAGATGCAGAATATACGTGGACCTAGCTTGCATATGCTTTATTGCAACTAACTATAAGAAGCCATGAAGACACATTCAGTGGGTGACTAAATCTATAGAGTGACTGAAGACAATCAGGTTGGAAAGACAGGCGTCAGATACACAGAAGGGGAGAGATGATCCCCGCAGCATGAGGCGCAGAGCTGGTGTTCACAGCCAGGGACAAGGGTGGATGGAACATTTCTGGTTCCTAAGGCAGCAAGCCACCTGCAAGAATTCAGAATAAAATCCTCATAATTGCAGACAGAAGGGCTTCAGTTTGCGGTCCTCTCACACGTAACCCAGAAGAACAGGACAATTACTCGTGGTGGGAAGAGAAGCTATTCCCAGCGAGACAGAGTGGAATGATACAAGTGTTGCCCACCAAAACTGCAACCTGCAGGCAGTCTCCCAGGCTAGGTGATCATACAAGTGGCAACAATATGGAACACACAGCCCTCCATATTCCTTCCCATCACCTTGAAAATGTACACTGAGCTCTGTGACCAGAAAGGGTCCCAGGCTTGGGAGGACCCGCTTTAACTAATCCAGAAGCTCTTTTTGTGAGGTGGTGTTAAATGTTGCACGGGCCAATGGCCTTCCTGCAACCCTGCAAGAGTGTAGTTTTCAACTTTTGGGGTAGTCTCAGGCAGAGCCACCTGATATGAGGGACCAATAGACGGACCGACGTATAGTGGTTGTATAAATAGTTAACCCAAACTGACCAATGAGGACACCCTGTTGTTTTTTGGGGTGGACCAGATTTTTTTGATGTCATTTGTGCATAAAAACGTGTGATACAGGATCAGAAGCTGAGAGCATGCTGGAGAATTATTTGTCCTATATGATCCCGTCTGTGTTGCATAATAAAGACAGTATACTTTGCCCCATGGTAGAGTCTTCCATTCTTGCGGTGGGGAGTCTTTGATGAGCCCAAGCGTCTCTGCAAATATTCTGGACGAATGATGTGGGGTCCCATCTGCAAGTCCTTAACAGCTGGTAGGAGAGGACGGTTCACTACGTTCGATCGGCGAGGCCATCTCGTCCAGCCATATGCCACGGAGGGCTGTGGGGTGACCCACGGAAGTCAAGAGTAACATGGAAGGTACACACTCTGAAGAAGTCCTCAGGAACCGCCTTGGAGAAATTCCTGCCCGCTTTCTGTGGGATGCCCAGCAGACCATTAAGGCAGAGTGGCAGGTTGGGGGAGAGTTGGTGTCCGAGTGACGTCAGCGGATCACTGAGTATATGTATAGACTGAGCTATGTGGCAAACGTTCCGCTCATTGGTTGTGTTGGGGTTTTGGTTTAGTAAGGAGCGTTGTTATGTAACTTTTGTTCTTGGTTAAGGAACATTCGGTCTTGAGGTGATCAGTTTGGGCAGCCACCGTACATGATCGGCTTAAGGGTACGCATGATAGAAAATATGTAAACAATGGATTTTGGATGTGGGTTGAACGTTGTAGCTCGGGTCATGGATGAAGGCATACCTGTGTATAGGGCTTAGCAGACAAAGCTAGCTTGTATTGCAGAAGGTTTTCTCTTAGTGAAGTCTCGCAGAGAAGTTTTATCTATAAGGCGACGGTATAGGCAGATGAATGTATGTTAAAAGTGTATAGCAAAAGATGGAATTACAAAATCATGGAGCCCACTTGTCTGCATGTCTGGTCAGATAGCACAGCGAGCAGAGCGCTCGATTTGTCATCCGTGCAGAGCATGCCAATGCAGGTTCGAATCCCAGCAGGGCCAAACTCAGCCTTTCCTCCTTCCAAGGTTGATAAATGAATACCAGGTTTGTAGCGCTATATAAATGCAAAATTATTATTATTATTTTGTAATTCGATCTTTTGGGATTTTAACTGTTATGTGTTCAAATCTATTGATTACACCCCACCCGGCAGAGGAACCACGTTTAGGGGTGACAAGACATTTTCCTTTTTCATGTACACGAGGGCAACTAGATCCTGCATCAGGGAAGGAAGATACCCAACGAGGTTGCTGTGTGGGACTTAAGGAGCACAGAAGGTGCGCAGCTTTTAGGCTGAAAGCTATAATAGAGTTTTGAAACTATGGTCGCGCCTTTGGGGCGGAGCGTGGGAAGCATATGAGCAGAGTTGTCAGTTGAGCCTCTGGGGCTGAGAGCTGCAGAAGGGCAGTGCACAGCGCAAACCATGGTATTGGTCAAGAGCCGGAGAGGCTGAGGTTAATGTGGTGTTTGAATGCTAATAAGAGGTATTTGTCACATGATAGAGGTCAAAGAAATTAAGTATCTTAAAAGGTGGATGTGTCTAAATTCCGATTTGAGGTCAAGTAAGTATTGATATATAATGTATTCAGGTAAAATCATGAGGGACACACCCCTACAGCATATGTGCAAGTCCCTCCCGCAATATAAGGACAAAATCTGTAAATATAGCACGGAATGGACTTGTGGCGCTGAGGGCAAATTTGCAAAGCCCTGGCCAAAAGAGGGAAGCTTTTCCAAATGCATGCCGCAACAATGACACATGTACATACACAAAGTTTAAAAGGGGAAAAAGGTAAGCAAACTGAAGGCCATACTAGAGTTCTGGAAGATGTTTCAGGATGAGGAAGGAGACCTGGCACAGCGACAATGGATGCTGAGCCAGCACAAGGCAGAGAGTGAATCGCTCATGGCTCTCTCTCCTCCTCCTCCTCAAAAAGAGAGCGAAGGGGCAGCAGTGGGAACCCAGGGATTATACCCAGCAAGAGAATCAAAGCAGCGGCAGGCTGCACTAATCCCACATTTGTACCTCCAGCATATAGTAAGAAGGAGGGGCAAAGTGAGGTTGAACAGGCGACTAAGGGAGCGCAGGGCGCAGGCGGCGAATGCAAGGAGCGCAGCGAGATCCAGGCGAGTGAATGAAAATTACCTAGGGAAAGGGTGAAGATTTGCGGGGCAAGAGCCAATAGTCCCAAATGAATGAGTAGGGGGACAGATATTGCTTAAATTGGATGGGAAGGTTGCAGGAGAGGCTGGGTGCGGGAACCAGGATGTTGCTAGTAACAAAGACACAGAAGAGGTGAGAGAATGGGCAGAAATAATGGAGGAGGAAGAAAGACGGGAAAGGGAAGAGAAGGAAAAGAATGAAAGGGTGCGCAGAGAGAA
Source organism: Ambystoma mexicanum (assembly GCF_040938575.1). Taxonomy (NCBI): domain Eukaryota; kingdom Metazoa; phylum Chordata; class Amphibia; order Caudata; family Ambystomatidae; genus Ambystoma; species Ambystoma mexicanum. The sequence goes on along the minus strand of NC_090934.1, from coordinate 951,070,888 downwards.
ACAGAAGTTTGAAGCATGAGAGCGAGAGGAATGGGAAGCGGGAAGACAGAGAGCTTGAGGACAGCAAAAAGAAAGCCAGAAGAAGAAAGGCAAAGGCAAGTGAAAGTAAAGAAGGCCAAGAGGAAGTTAGAAGTTGAACGACTCCTTAGGGAGCAATGACGCAAAGAAGAGGAGGGACGCTCTTTAAGGGCAGCACAAGTAAAGATGGGGTTAGGACATTTTAGTGATGACAAGAAAAAGGAGACACAAGGGAGGAGAGAACGAGGCAGAAATGGGAAAAGCAGCAGGACTATCCCACGGATAGACAGAAATGAGATTGATTCCTCAATGAGGGGGGAATGCAGAAGTATAGGTCTGCAGGCTCGGACTGGGACAAGAAATAGGCCCGGACACCCAAGAAAAAGTGCCCCACCCTCACCTCAAAAAAGTGGCCCACCCCTCACCTCGTCATCTGACCCCACCCGAAAGTGACATCACGGGAAGCAATGAAACACAACCTTTCACCCCTCAAATAGCATTGTTACGAAGTACACTACGAAAAATATGGTTATGATTTCACTAATGTGATATACATTTCAAAGAAGAATGGATCACCATATGTATCATTAATATCAGTGTGTATAGATCCATATTGTCAAATTACTGTGAATGCAAGCAGACGTCCAAGGCCAAATGATAATATGTTATTGTATAGCACTTACGCTTAAGCTCTTTTTTATAGAACAAATATGCACACAATATCGCCCAACCTGTGTTGGTACTCATTTATCGACCTAGGACGGATGAAAAGCTGAGATGGCTTTGCTGGGATTCGAACCTGCAACCTGCAGATCACACACACATTGCAGCAGCGAGCGCTCAACCCACTGAGCTATCATATCAGCTATAGTGAAATGAGCAATTATTCTGTAGTGGATACCATTACAATGGTAACTGAGATTTAGCAGCAGACAAGTTACGCTCATCTGCAGGTCTGGTGCAAAGTATGCTGCAGCAGAATGTGAATGATGCATGCATCATAATTTATGATGCACATATCATGCATGCAAATCAATCATCAAAGCAAGGTAACGTGTTACCTTGCTTTGATAAGTTATGCCGTTGCGGGTGTTTTTTTATTTTTTCAACCTTTTTTTTTTCTTCAAACCGGCCTGGGCAGAAACCGGTCCCCAGGGACTAACCATGCTTTCATCCCAGCTACGGGCCAAGTGGCAGATGGGCCAATCCGACCCTGTGGTCAGTCAGGAGAAACACAACAAGGAGACGCAGTATTAAGGTGGCTTGGCTTCCAGGAGGGCATTGACAGTACCGATGGGGCACGGGGTCCAACAATGACTTATTAGGGAGTGAGAAGGACGAAGAGGAGAGACCCTCTCACTGCTTCCGAGGGACAAGCCCAGATAGAGACAGTGTGAGGAGACAGTAAGGACATAGATGGACTAAGGGAAGATGTAGGGGAAACGCGGCCGTGTACTAACGATATATCACGCATCACAGGCGATATCACCCCATATGCGCAGAGACTTGGAGATCTGCCGTGGCGGAAGAGAGGAGAAATGACAAGTGCGTTTACTGCCACCAACGACATGGGGAGACAAATCGGAGGGATCAGACTGACACAGTGTCCACTATTAGAGAAGGGAGGAGGGCGACCTCAATATATACCATGGCAGCAGATGGGCAAAGACAACTTCAGATGTAAGTTACCATCGTTGACTGCAGGGGCTGGCAAGTGGATATATGATCTAGAGAGACTGACAGCAGGGACAACATTGGTGGTGGGTGACATGAAGTGCTTGCTTTCAACAATTCTCGAGGTGGTTGCAGACGAAGTATGGAAAAGAGCGGGTTACCCCCGGAGTAACAGTACAGAACACGGCACACCATGGTTCGCCGTTCAATAATTGTTGAGCTGTCATGTGGCACGCTCTAATGGTACAATACCCAGATACCTCGGACATTAGCGTGATTATGGCATGCAAAATGAGGGAAGACAGGGATACACTTCAATATATTCAGGGATCCCAGATTATCAATACAAATTGTATTTGTTCTCACACTCGGAGTCGTGATGACTGCAGTACTCACACAGAAGACTACCTTAAGACACAAACCATTGGCACATTATAGAGGGAAATGAGATCCAGTTATGAAGGGACATTAGCCTTGTGAGCAAGCACTGGCTGCTGCATTTGCAGTAGAGAAGTCTGCGAGTATCACAATGGGGTATAGCACCACACTTTCTGTGGAGCATGCCTTCTTTGCAATGCTCGAAAGCCCAAGAGTACTTTGACCACACAGAGGGCTTCAGGGTACGAGGTAATACTCTCAAATTCAGCCATAAAGGTAGTGAGATGCAGGACTGTGAACCCGGCAACATTTGTAGCTGAACCAATAAAGGAGGGAGACTACATGCACGATTGTCACACATACATGGCACAGTATGACGACCTACAAAAAGTGGGAAAAAAGCCACTTGAGGGGGAGAAGGGCTTTACATTGACGGTTCTTCGACGACAGACCAGACCATGGGAGAGAGACACACTGGGATGGCAGTAGTGAAAGTAAAGACAGACGGGACAGCTGAAGTAGTAGCAAGCGTGCGGTTACGGTCACATTTTTCAGCACAGGCAGCAGAATTAGTGGCTCTTATATTGGCTTAGAGCAGAGCAAGGACCAAGAAGTGACAGCATATTCGGACTCCGCCTATGTGACGTCTACAGTACACTTGTCACAATGGCAGAGGTGGGGCTTCCCACGTGCTGATAGCACACCAGTGCAGCATGCGCCCCTATTGGGCAAACTCTGAGGTGCTTCAACTCCCAGCAGACATAGCGGACGAGAAGTGCCAGGCCACATGAGGGGGGCCCCATCTGTAGGGGCAACAAAGCAGCAGACGTGGAAGCAGAGTGTGCAGCATATTTTGTTGACATTTCAGATGTATTCGTGCGCGTGCAATGGTGTTACAGGAAGGGTACAGTGCATTACCAGTGACATAGATGAATAAGTTACTTACCCCAGGTAACGTTCTTTCGACTGGATGTTTCTCCCACGTATTCCTCATCGTATGATAATCATCCTTCTAGCTTTAGCTGTTTCAGAAGCTTTTTTCAACAGGGGGGCGCTATGCGTAGTCTCGTCGAGGCGATGTTCATCGAGGGCCTCCATTCCACTGTCAACGTCATATCAGTATAAATAGCGCACACAGTGCCTGTTGGCTTCAGTTCTGTTTTCCCCCTCCTGTAGAGGAATTACCAGGCATACCATAGACCGTAGGCTCCAAGAAAGCGTAAAATGTAAAGACACGTAAATTCTACAGCGGGGTAGGCTGGGAGGGGTGATAAGGAATACGTGGGAGGAACATCCAGTTGAAAGAAAGTTACCAGGGATAAGTAACTTGTTCTTCTATTGGATTGTGTACTCCCACTTATTTCTCATCTTATGATAGACTCCCAAAGCAGTAATATTTGGTGGTGGGAGTATGAATTATATTTTGTCTTAATTGTTCCAAATTGTCCTTCTTGACTGGAAGATGAATCCAGGCAATAATGTTTCGCAAACGTGTGAACAGACGACCAATTGGCGGCTGCACAAATGTCTTTGAGTGGAACACCTCTCTGAAGATCAGCAGAGGTTGCCATGCCCCTTGTGGAATGTGCTCTGAAGCCTTCTGGCGGGTGTTTGCCCGCTAGCCTGTAACATTCCCCAATAGCGAGGATGATCCATATGGATAGGGTCTGTTTTGTCAAAGGTAAACCCAATTTAGGGCCTGTATAGCCAATGAATAATTGGTAATTTTGACATATTTTAGCCATTCTTGAGATATAAAAACTGGAAGTCCTTTTTGGGTCCAGCCTATGTAATCTTTCCACCTCCTTTCCCGGATGAGTAGGTGGGTAGAAAGTTGGCAAAATGATCTTTTGCGACAAGCAAACGTCGGAGACTACCCTAGGTAGAAAAGAAGGTCTTAACGTGAGAACAACCTTTTCTTTATAGAAAACAGTATGTGGAGGTTTACAGGAGGTATACAGGAAAGTGCCTGCAACTTGCTTACCCTGCGTACTGATGTTATTGCTATTAGTAAAACAGTTTTCAAAGTTAACAGTCTTAATGGGCATGTACGTATTGGCTCCAAAGAGACGCATGTTAGAAATAACTCCAGGTTAAGATGGTGGGAATACGTTAGTAAGACCCTTTAGGCATTGAACAATCAGAGGGATCTTAAAATATGAATCTTCTTCTGAAGAGCGCTTGAAAATAAACAACGCCGCCAGGTAACCTTTAATTGTTCCAATCTGGAGCCCCAGATTCACCAGATGTAATAGAAAAGAAAGCACCATAGGTGTATCACAAAGAAAAGGGTCCACATTCTTATCCCTGCACCAACTGCTGAACTTGATCCAACAGCAGCAGTACAAAGATTTTGTTGCTGGCCTTCTGGCCTAAAGCAACATCTTTATTACGTCATCCGGGAGGTCCCAATCCCTGTATCTCAACCTCTCAGAAACCATGCGTAAAGGTTGAGAGTCTTGACCTCTGGATGGAGAACCCAACCCTCCTCTCGTGAGAGAAGGTCCTATCTTTGTATTGGAGGGCAGATAGACATGTCCAGAAGGTCCGGGTACCACGTCTTCCTGGCCCAATACGGGGCAATTAGGATCATGGATTTCCCAAAAGTTCTCAACCTCCTAATCACTGAGGAATGACAGGCACTGGAGGAAACACATACAGGAGTGGAAACTCCCAGTCCACTACGAACGCGTCACCTAGAGCTCCTCTTGGGGGAAATTCCCTGGAGCAAAACAGTTTGCACTTCCGGTTGACACTGGTTGCGAACAGATTCACTTGAGGTGTTCCCCAAAGGGTGAAGATCTCTTGAAGGACTTCCTGAGCTAGTTTCTGTACTCTGCCTGCTCAGAGCATCCTCACCGTGTTCTCCTCTCTGGCTAGGTGAACTGCCGATAGAGAGATTCCTTCTTGAATTGCCCAGAACCAGAGCTGCATTGCTTCTCTGCACAGTGGTAGTGACCCTACACCTCCTCTCCTGTTGCGGTAGTACATGGCCACTGTGTTGTCCATCATTATCAGGACATTCTTTTCCCCGTACAGAGGGCAGAAAGGCCTTCAGCGCTAGTCAGATTGCCCTCAGATTCAAAAGGTTGATGATAGTTTGGACTCCGATCGAAACCAACAAGCGCCGAGTGTCAACTCGTTGGCATTGGCTCCCCACACCGTGAGTGTGGTGTCCGTCACTACTGTTATCTCCAGCCATGGCTGCCAAAAAATATCCTCCATTCAGGGTCCTGTCCGACTCTGCTCGGAACTTGAAGGTGGTCTGAAATTCTGCCTGAGAATTGGGACCAGTGAGTCCTGAGAGCCCATTGGAGGGATCTCAATCTCAGGCGAGCCTCTGGCACCAGGAAAATGCAGGATGCCATGAGAACAAGCAACCTGAAAAAAGTGAAGAACGGAAGACATTGGGCACTCTGGAATTTGGTCACCCTCTACAGAATGTGTTGAGCACTCACCTCGTGGCGAGGCTTTCCCAGAGGAAGCATCCAGGACTGCTCCAATAAATTGGAGCCTTTGAAATGGCATCATGTGGGACATCTTGTAATTGAGGAAGAATCCCAGTCTACAGGATACGCTGAGATGATCCCCGACTTGTTCGGGTGAACGTGCCCTGATCAGCCAATCGTCCTGGTAGGGGTAGACGTGAATCCCCCCCCTCCTGAGACTCGCTGCCACCACCACCATTAACTTGGTGGAAACCCTCCGGGCGGAGGTCATCCCAAATGGCAGAACTCGAAACCGATGAGAACCGCCAATCGCAAACCTCAGGTACTTTCTGTGCTTGTGATGGATAGGCACACAAGGCACAAAATAAGCAGTGTCGCATAGCAATTTCCTATGCAATTTTGTACATTTGCTAATTAATTTGGAACTTGTGTAGCAAAGCTAGCTATTTAAGTTGTCCGGTTCAATGATAGCACAGCTGGCCCTGCATTGCGCTCTTTCCTTCAGGGCTCTCGCCACGCTTTTTTCTGCAAGTTCAAAGGGGCTAATGGAGAGAGAGTGCAGTAGCCTCCTATCATACGTTTTAAAGGCCTGTGTGGAAGTGCTAGGCAAGAATGTTTTAGTTCATTTTTTAAATAATTGCAAGCAGACGTAGTTGGGATGATACATTTAGTAAGCTAACCATATCCTCTATGGCAAAGACAGGTAAGTGTTAACTTTTTATTTTTTTAAAGACAGCCATACAATTCCTTTCCTAAAAATGTAAATTGTTACATAATGCATAATTACAGTATTGCTACTATAAAACACTGCATTGTCTCAATGCTTTACCGGAAAGTTTAGGTGTGTGTATCTAAATCTCAAAGTGTTAACTATATTTCGTTTTGTTGAGGAAGATGCAGCAAATTGATGAGTGAACCCTTCTGAAAATGTGCATGATCACACAGCCAAATGTGTTTGATGGCAAACCTAATTCTGTGACTTGCTGGTTACATGCTTTGTGCAACTGGTGCCCATGAGCTGATCCCCCTACTCCTTGACATTCTAGCTTATCACCCTGTTGCTTTATACCAGCTACAATGAAGGAGAGATGGCCGCAAACTACAATATTCCACCTAGTTGTTCCAGTTATATGCCTTCTACACCATCCAATTAGTCTTTCTTTCCTCTTACATAATGAATACATAAGCTCACTAGATGTTTACGTAAAGTAGTGATCAACATTCCATCCCGTCTGTACATCTACTGCACTAGCATACACTAGTTAGCCTCAAGTGCTTGCTTTTCTCTATGATTAGGATTGCATTATATATTAGCACCTGTTTTCAGAGCCTTTTTATCATATCTGTGTCCTGTCATGCAGCCAACCTTTTACATTTCATAGGCACTCTTCCAGGGCTCGCAAAGTCTCTTCGCACACCCGAATAGTAGAGTAGATTTTATGAAGTACCATTTGCAGGGGATGTTTGAAGCATTTTTATTTTGACACGTACTTTGCAGTAAATGTCAAATAAGTTTAACTGTACATGGCTGCCTCTGGGTGGCAGCAGTAAGCCAAACAAAATAGGTTTGTGGTGACATGCACCATTTTACAGAAAGCACATTTAACTTTGTTGTCATCAGTTGCCATGCATCGAGTGCATTTCTTTTAGGTCGAGTATGTAAACTAAGTTACTTGACCTGCAGGTCTAGTTGAATTTTAAAGAATCTTCAGGGCCCAGACTCATCTCACTTATGTCTTGAGCTGTTCACAAAACCACTGTATTGTTGCTCACATTGTGGTGTGTACAAATAACTTCTTGTGACATTAAACATATTAGTACAACATTGCTAATCAAATGGGGTTGTTTGCTAATCAAGAATATTTTAATTAGCAAACTCTGCTAATTAACTTTTGAAATCTAATGTATGCCTTGGGCACATGAAAATAAGCACCCTGAAGGTCCAATGACACCACCAGTCTTGGAGTTGGAGATCCTGAACAGAAAGGATTACCATATTGAGCTCGGTCCTTCCTGAGGAACTTGTAAAAGTTTAAGTCCAGGATGGGTCTCAATCCCACATCCTTTTTGGGAATTAGAAAATACGGGGAGTACCAACCCTTGATCCTCCCTGCCATAGATACATGTCCTATTGCGCCTTTCTCTAGCAGGGTTAACATTTCCTGCACAAGGAGCGGATCCAGAACTTATAAAGAGTGCTCCCCGGTGGATGATCCAGAAACCTCTTTTGAAAATGAAGGCAGTAACCTTGGGCTACGGTTTCCAGTGCCCAAGCATCTGAAGTAATGCCCCGCCATTCTTTCAGATGCTGAGAAAGTCTGCCTCCGAACGGCGACTTGTGAGTCAAGGCGAGTGGTTTTGAGCCGGCTAAAGCGGCGGCTGAGGGTAAAACTGCTGCTGCATGGGCTGATTTAGCACCACTCCCTCGTCCACCAGGAGGGAATCTTCTCTGATGTCTATGACTGGCTTGTTCTCTTCCTCTTCCAACTAAGGAGTAGAATCGAAAGCACTTAACCCTCCAACATGATGAGCCGGGGTAGGAGTGGTGAGGCTGTCTAACGGCGACACTAAGAGATTTAGCCGCAGCTTTCGAGGTTTCCAAACCCTCATCAGCCTTGCTGCCAAACAGCCTTGAGCTGTCAAAGGGCATATCGAGGAGTCTAGACTGCACATCTGATGCAAATCCAGACTTCCTCAACCACGCAAATCTGTGCAACACAGTGATGCTATCTGCAGTATCCAGACCTGGCTGGAGGCATTCACACATTACCTCCTTACCATCCTTGATGATAGCCAGGAAGCCATCTTTCTTCTCCTTCCAGGATGTGTTCTGCCGCCATAGCTACCCAGTCGTACAGGGTAAATGTAAACTTTGACAAGGCACAGGTTGTGTTAGTTGGTTTTAAAAGCCATACACCAGCAGTAAATATTTGTCTCGCTCAGGCATCCACTCTCTTATCATCCCTATCAGGAGGGATAGAGCGGTATGCTGATTGCTTGGTAGATGTAGCAGCTTGAACCACCATCTGGGGTCACTGCTGGATGGCCTATGTCTTTGTGCAAAATTTGTATTTACTGCAGCCGCAGTTTCTGGTTCCCAATTTGTTGAGACCCTTTTTGTAGGGCAATGTGAAAAGGTAAAATTGGATCTCTTTGAGGACCCTGTTCCAAAATATAGGTCAGGTCATCCTGCACAAAAGAAAGTGTAGGCCTGCTCCTACCTAAAAATTCTGTTATCTGAAGGCTCATTGTCTTCATAGATTGAGGTTAAAGACTTAAAAAAGTATTTCTTTGGCAAGGGTTTGAAAACCTTTTCCTGAGTTACTATTGTCTTTGACAACTATGAAGAAATCGTCGACAACGACTTTGGCGTTGGATTCGGTTTGGTCGGAGTTGACTTCGACAGTGGCATTGAAGGTTCCGATGCCGATGGCCTTAGCCATTTCGTCAGAGTTACCGACTTCATTTGTTTTTTTCTCTCAAAGGAACCCTCAAAGGACTGGATTACTGGCTTGTCGAAGCCCTTGACAATTTTCGTTGAATCAAGATTTTTCTCGATGTAGTTTCGGCTTATGGCTCGGATCTGAAGATTTTAATGGTTTAGTCTTCAACTTCCCTTTGCCGTCTTGATGCAGACGAGGGGGCATGGCATTTCTGCTTGTCCTTCAAAGGGGAGGTCGGGACGCTTTCTCGAAGATTTTAAGCATTTCTTTACAAAATGCATCCCATTTAGCTGGGGAGTTCGACTAAGTTGGAGAGTTGATTACCTCGGCTGAGGAATCACTCAAGGTCGAAGGTGACGTGTGACACTGTTTCTTGGCCTTCTTAGAAAAAGGTGACGAAGAATGGCACGATCGACTTCTTGATCGAGATCTTTTAGATCTTTTCCGTCGAGGAGAATCTCTCGACTCACCGGATTTTCTTTTGGAACTCCTCAAAGGAGACTTCGAAAGGCAACCTCCCCACTACCAAATTACCTTTAAGCTCCCTCAGAGCCTTTTCGGTCATCGCCTGACAGGAGTTAGAGTCAGATGTACGGTGACCGGTACCAAGACACCACAGGCATATGCGGTGGGGGTTGGTGATGGACATCTTCGATCCACAATCTTGCCACTTCTTGAAGCCTGTTTTAGGCATTGCTGGAGCCGATGGAGAAGACATTTTCACTTTCTGAAAATAGTGACGAAGTTCAGTGAAGAACCGAAGCGCGCTGTAATTCTTCGAATCGCTAGTTCAGATAAACCGAACTGTAGCCAATGGGCGCTGCGTGCATTATTTATACCGATGATCACATCGACAGTCGAACGGAGGCCCTCGAGGGACATCGAGTCGATGAGACGGCACACAGCGCCCCCTGTCGAAATTTCGTTTATTTCCAAAGCAGCTAAAGCTGGAAGGATAATTATCATGAGTAGAGGAATACGTGAGAGGTGTAAGGAAGGCATGGTATCAAACAGTGAAGACAGACACAAGTGATCACAGTTCAAGGGTGTTCTATTGAACTTCAATGGGTTGGTAGAACGCCTATCTAAACCTAAATCTAAAGATGGGAGCAAGCTACGATCATCAACTAATAATAACGCAGTCCTAGTGGAGTCTGTCAAAATAAAAGGGCCTATACTAATAAACCTATTGCCAATACTTACTTCTAAATACAATATGGTGTGGGATAACAATGTATGCAAAAGAAAAGTGTTTAAGAAATGATATGTCAGGATAGTTGAACAGTTGGCTTGCCTTCCCCACGTTTTCAGCACGGGGCAAGGCGGTACCTGCGGGCTTCGCACATACTCTGGGCTCTTGGCCACAAGGTAACAGTTCAACACATAGGTATCAGGGCTTTCCGACAAAGTCTCTCTCGCAATGGCAGTCTCTTATTACAGAGGGCCTGATGTAACAAACAAACCACAAAAGTTCCTTTCCTTTGTCAGGGTTTCACATCCACAAGTTCAAGACTGGTCTCTCTCCTTTGGGTTTGGACCATGGGTCCCCCTGGTCTGTGCTCAGACCCCTTTTCTACAATGTTCACAATTTGGTCTCCCTCATCTGGGCTCGGACCACGGATCCCCCTCTTCCAGGCTCACATCCCTTTTCCACAATGTTCACAATTTGGTCTCCCTCATCCGGGCTCGGTCCATGGAACACCCTCTTCCGGGCTCAGATCCCTTTTCCACAATGTTCACAATTTTGTCTCCCTCATTCGGGCTTGGACCATGGTTACTCCTCTTCCGGGCTCAGATCCCCTTTGATACCAGAATCGTAGATGTTCATATGTGCGATGGGTTTTGCTTAAACCGTCGCAGGACCACTTCTATTAATTTCACACAATTACACTTCACAACAATCTTCTACTTTTGTTTACCTTGTCAGGATACCGTACAGAACCTCCGATTGAGCACATTCACGGTGTCAGACCACTCTGTCAATGGTATCGTATCTTTGCTTCTAAAATTCAAACATTCACCAGCAGTGTAGCTTTACACGCGTCTTTCATCGCACGCGTTTAACAATGTTCATTCCAGCACTCGTTCTACAATGTTGCTGCTTGCAACCTTAACTTCAACACAGAGTGGTCTGGCATTGGTCTCCCCAACTCACCCGCTGTGCTGTTCTCTGTCGCTTCTTTGTTGTTAGAGTCAAGGATGATAGCAAGGCGTCTGCTGCTCCTCACCTCCTTTGTCAGTTACGCAGGAGGGCCCTCGATATCTCTGACACACAATACAGAATTCTTCAGACTTGTTTCCTGGTCTTACACTTTCTGTTTTGAAGGTTTCTTGAAAGTAACGGCTTCCTGCTGAAAAGGTCAAGGGTGTTGCCCTTCTCACGAACCTCTCGTGCCTGGCCATCTTTCTCCTCTCGTTCAGCTGCCGGCCCGAAACTGCTGTACCTTTGTGTGCTTTGCCTCGCTCAGAGTGGGCTCTCGTGCTCTGCCTTTTATTCGTGTGGGGAAGTGTAACGGAAGTCAGGTGTGAGTGATTGTCAATAATTCCCTGTCCTTGCCTGACTATAGTATTGGCACATGTCAGGTACAAGGCTCGGGTGCGAGTCCGTTTTTTCCCAGAGCCAGCCGTTCGTGTAACAGTGTCTGTGCAGTAAAAAGTGGGTCGGGGCTGAGTTTCTAAATATCCCATCGGGCAGGATGGGTAAAGGTGTTATAGGAAAGAGAGGGCTACCACGTCTCACCATCTGGTGTCCCACTCCCCAAAGACCCCTTACCCAGGTGATCCTCCCGCACTGGTCCACCCCCAGGAACTGGATACAAAAGCGATGCCCGTGTCCTGGACACCTGGATGACAGATCCCCAGGGACGAGCGGTGAGACACCTTCTGGTTTCTCACAGAGGACACAATCCATTCAAAAATGGAGTTACAGGGCAGTGCACCAAGGGAAGAAAAAGAATTAGGGGTAAGAAGGGGATACTCTATATCTCCATCAGATGCTCTATGGTGACAGGAAAGTACAGGCAAGCTGGTGATGCCACTGTCGTTATTACAGACTGCACTTACACAACTACACCATCCTACCCACATGGGGAAAGATGTACTTGCTGCTCACATTGGGGAAGAGTGGTTTTGTCAGACAATTGTGTTACATGTAAGAGATTTACTGCAGGGCATACATTAAGGGTAGTGAGAGGAGCCATGCCTCGTCCACTGAGTCCTTTTCAACATCTTCATGTAGATTACATAAACATGCTCCAAGTATGTCGGGGATAACGCTATATGATAGTGGTTGTGTGCCCGTTTTCCTGATGGTTTGAGGCCGGTCCTTGTTCACACCTGATGCTCTTGGAGCTGCAAGGGTCCTAGTTAGAGAGGTTTTCTCATGCTGGGGTGTGTGTGAGGTCCTGCGGTCTGACAATGGTCCTCACTTTGCTAATGAAGTATTTCAGCACATAACAACTTTACTGGGGATACAGCATAGGTTTTCCTGTGCTTATTACCCAAAAGCGGATGGGGTGTGCCAACGCCTAAATGGCCTATTGGAAGAAAAATAGCTAAAATAAAAGCAGCTCTAAATAAGAGTTGTCTACATTGTCTGCCCTTAGCCCTGTTTGCATTGCACAAACAGCCTGGGTCCGACCACCATTTAACACCACACGAGGTGGTAAACGGACGGTGAATGCGACTTCTTCTGGCTCCTCCCACTAGGGCTTTCACAGATGCAAACTCTATGTCAAATGTTTTCAGTACTGTGATGCATGAGTACATGCTTCTTTGATGGCTAGTGCAGGCACGGCGGGAGAGGTTGAAGAAGAACAAAGAGGACAACATCCCAAAGGCCAACAAAAATCACTTGGCACTGCCATTACTTTACCCTGGGGATTCTGTGCTGTTTTGGATTTTGTCTGGACCTGGTATAAACCCAGGTTTAGTGGCCCCTATACCGTGGAGGAAGCAACCTATCGAGCAGCAAAAATAAAAGGCAAGAAAGCCTGGAACTGCAATGGAGACGTGAAACCATATCGGGCAGAGACCTCTCCCAGCCACGAAGAAGAAGAGGGCGTTTTGAAGCAAGGGGAAGAACCAAATACCAAACCAAGAGAAAAAGAAGCAGAAGATTTGCAGCCAAGATGTACACGCTGTAGAACAAGAGAGCTAGGGCAAGGACTTCCCGTACAGCTAGATTAGGCACACTGTATTTTCATTCATTGTGAAAGTAGTGACTGCTATTTCTGTGTTCCATGAGTTCCCCGAGGCCCCTTACCTTTCAGGATCACTTTGTGCAATTCATTATACAGTCTGAATCAGAGAGAAGGGCTACTCCTGGTTTATCTGGCCCAAACTTAACCACGACTTAATCGCGGAAACCCATCTGTCATAGAAGCTCAGTGACACCAGAATCTGCATTGTGTGGGAGCGACTGTTTTTCATCGCACTTGCACAATACTACACCCATCTAACATACATTAACACCATAATCATGCATTTTTGAGTATTAATTTCAGGTGGGTTTTCTTCATCGCAATAGAAGCAACACAAGATTACAAAGAGTAGTAAGTTATGGGTGCCATTATTAAAAGTGTGATTGTGATATTTTGTGCCTTTCTTTTGTCTCTACCTCTTTACCCTCATCCTCATATGAAGGTTATTTTTTGTAGATGCACAAGCTGTAACCCATACTAACCTAACACCAACCCAAGCAGGCATGGCCACCAGATCAGGTAAGGCATAAGCACTGCCAAACGAGTAAAGAGAAGTAGGCGCAGTGCATTCTTACATATAAGTCAGGTTGATTAATATCTAACTTATTCGGGCCGGGTATCTGATAACATGAGGTATAAGCACATGGCCAAAGTAGGTAAACAAACAACTGGAGGGACTTGTTATGTCTGCTCTCTCATCCCCTATGCCATGAGTGTCTCCACAACGTTTGTGGCAACTGAAATCCCAGCAGCAAGAGCACAATACCTTATGTACTTATTGTTGTGCACCATAAGAGAATGATTTCAAGGGAAAGGAGCTACCTGAAGATGGATGTGCAAAAATACTTTTCTGTATGAAGATAACTATATAAAGATTCAGGAAATGTTGAACGATTACTGGAAGAAAGATCAGGCCATAGAATACATAACTGAAGGTCCACAACAAGGAGAAACAAGAGTGGTGACACAAAAAGAGTTGCCATGTCCCAAAAGGGGACCAAAAGAGATAGGAGGAGAACCAGGATGGCTGGAAAGATCACAGAGACTGGTGTATGGAAAAGTATACACAGCTGATGGATGGAAAGAAGGAGTGGTGGGGAGCAAGGCACATGCACTCGTAACAGTTCCAGTTCCAATAGTACAAGAGGAAAACAACAAATGCCTAAAGAATGGGAAGCAAGTGCAAAGTTACTAACATGGGTGGAGAAGGAAGCTGGGCCAATGCCCATAACACCAATCAAAGGAGCAGCATTATGCTTCCAGAATGATGGTCCAGTAAAGGTTGGAGAAAACAAGGAATGTAAGCAGACAGCAAAAGTTCCAGGTATGAAGGTTGGAACAGCAGTATTGATGGACCACTATTGGGCCTGTGGATCAAAAGCATATGCGAAACTGCCACCTAAATGAGGTGGGACGTGCCTTCTGGTGCACCTGAACACACCAGCGCTAGTAGGGCCCCAGAAGGACATCAAAGTAGATTAGGACCCGAAGATGGACTCTAGTGTACAGAGGGGAAACTATGCATAAAAAATGGACGAGTAACTGGATGCAATACCACTAGACTATAGACTGTTTAGCAGAACAGAAATATTCTTTCCATCCATCATTCCAGCAGTGCAGGCCAGCACAAATGCAAAATGGCTCCAGATTAAGAGGTGGGAGCTGATGCAGACAATACATTAGACCGTCAAGGGGTTCAACGCAATCAAGAAGAGATCCGAGCAGTCAGCTTAATGGTGCTACAGAATAGACAGATCTACTAACAGCAATGGAAGGAGGAGTTTGCACCAAGATCGGGTCTTCTTTCTGTACATTTTTTCCCAGCAGATGATGAAGACAATGGCACACTCACTGAGGCAGTTACCAGATTATCAGAGATGCATGCCAAAATGGAGACAGAGACAAATGCTTCAGAAAAAGATGAAGGTTGGCTATCATATATCTTCTCATACGTACCAACATGGATGGCCAACGGACTGAAGGTGTTAGCAGCAGCACTAATGTTAATATTACTGACTTTCTGTATTATCAGAATATGCATCACACAATGTCAAAAGATGACTGAAAAGAGTATAGGGATGAAAGTGCTAGTAGGAAGCAGACGATGAGAAGATAATAAAAACTGAGATACAGTGAGGGCCCAGATAACAGACTGTCCTCCGTTTCCGACTGGAATATTGTTCGAGTATCCCTACGACATCAAAAACTATTGGGCAAAATGGGTTTGGTGCAACCCTGGAGGAGATTGCAGTTACGTGACATGGAGTTGGATGATCATGCAAGATTCAATGGACACCCAGGGAGAGTGACAAAGATCTGGCTCCCAGAGCTGAAGCTGAATAAGGTTGGCACTATGGTCAACAAGTCGACCAGAGGGGGATTGAAGAGAGGGTCCCCAGAATGGCCCTAATGACCCTTCCACGACTGTTGACTCGCAGAATAAAGAATGAAGGGTGTACTCTCACTCTTTGGACAGTCACCGACAGCACCAATGTATCGCAGATATGGCAAGAGATATTATCTCAGGGAGCCATTCAAACCGTATCAAGTTGATGGTTTTGAGGAGACAGAGGTCTCCTCAAAGGATCAGATCGACTGACAATAAAGCCAGGTATCAATGACATCATTAGAGACATCACAACATAGCCACGCTAGCCATGAAGCAAATATGCATCCATGCAGGAAAATACACAAGCATGCACTAGTTTATTGCTTGTAGACATGAAAAACATGCTTATAACTCCCGTATATAGAGGACAAATACATTTACATAATGCTGAGTACCTTTCCTTTCTTTCGCCAAAGCGGAACAGCAAGATGCAGAATATACGTGGACCTAGCTTGCATATGCTTTATTGCAACTTACTATAAGAAGCTATGAAGACACATAGGGAATCTATAGAGTAACTGAAGAAAATCAGGTTGGAAAGACAGGCATTAGATACATGGAAGGGGACCGATAATCCCTGCAGCATGAGGCGCAGAGCTGGTGTTCACAGCCAAGGACAAGGCTGGATGGAACATTTCTGGTTCCTAAGGCAGCAAGCCACCTGCAAGAATTCATAATAAAATCCTCATAATTGCAGACAGAAGAGCTTCACTTTGCGGTCTTCTCACACGTCACCCAGCAGAACAGGACAATGCTCATTTACTCGTGGTGGGAAGAGAATGATACAAGTGTTGCCCACCAATACTACAACCTGCAGGCACTCTCCCAGGCTAGGTGATTAGACCAGTGGCAACAATATGGAACACACAGCCCTCCACATTCCTTCACATTCCTTCCCATCACCTACTGAGCTCTCTGCCAAAAAAGGTCCCAGGCCTGGGAGGACCCGCTCTAGCCAATCCAGAAGCTCTATTTTTGAAGTGGTGTAAAATGTTGCACGGGCCAATGGTCTTCCTGCGACCCTGCAACAGTGTAGTTTGCAACTTTTGAAGGGTAGTCTCAGGTAGAGCCACCTGATATGAGGGACCAATAGACAGACTAATGTATAGTGGTTGTATACCTAGTTACCCAAACTGACCAATGAGGACACACCGTAGGTTTATGGGGGGGGGGCTTGTTTTTGTGACGTCACTTGTGCATAAAAACCTGTGACACAGGCTCAGAAGCTGAGACCATGCTGGAGAATTATTTGTCCTGTATGATCCCTGTCTGTTTTGGATAATAAAGACAGTATACTTTGCCCTATGGCTGAGTGTACCATTTTTGTGGTGGGGAGTCTTTGATGGGCCAAAGTGTCTCTGCAAATATTCTGGACGAAGGCTGCAAGGTCCCATCCGCAAGTCCTTAACAATATAAAGGCCCCAAAAGGCCCTATGATGTCACCTGGTCTAGGTGTGAAGTTCCCTCTGCCCTCTAATAGGTGATTACCCCAGTGAGGAGGCCTCTTCCCCTTTGTGTCCGCCAACCTCATTTGGCCTCTGCTTCCTCAATGGTCACCATCACAGTGACCCCAGCTTCCTGCTCCTTCTTTGATGAATGAGGCGGGGGTCTTGGCCCCTCCTCCATGTTATATCCTGGCACCTCCAGCACCGTTGGGGCCCCACCATAGATTAACATAGGCAGTCGGGTAATGATCACTACCTCGCCCTTCAAACATACCCCACAATCATGCTGAGACTTACTTTGCATGAATTACTGGGCCACACCACGCGGTTCTTATTGTGGTAAAACAAGGCTGCAGTTTATTATCACATATTTACAATCATAAATTCAAAACACCCATTCATTTTAATCACCCAGACGATCGGCAGCCCCTTTTGTTATGGTCTTCCTTCATTCGCACCCCTCTTTATCCTTTTCATCATTTTATTAATTTCTAGTCAGCTCTCTTTTTGTTCTTATCCACTCTTTATCAAGCATCTTAGGGTCTCACTCACGGACCTCTCTGAGCTTCCAGTCAGGATGAAACATATTGGCAGTTGCCACTGTTGGACTGCCAAGAGCGCTGTCATGCTTTTCTTTCCAGCTGACAACCAAATGGGGGGTGCACCTCTTTATCGGAGACTGCTCGATTGCCTGACCAACCGCCACAGCAAAAAGGGGATTTCGCCCCTTTACCGCCCCTTCCGTGTAAGATCATGTTTCTACTCACAAACTCGCTCTCTTAACAAGTCTTCTACATTCACCAAAAAGAGGGTCACCCCAATTTCTGACAGGTGAACCCTGTCTTTCTCATAGTAACCTGGCCCCCCTAGGTTTATCAACCTGTGCTTAACCGTTGCAAAGCCAGACACCCTGCATAATGTTGCCATTACCATATTAAATTTGTCCTTGACGTCTCCACTGCTGTATGTGATTTTGCCCCTCTCCAAGAAAACCTAGATATCATTTCTGACTAAATCAATTTGCAAGCGCTCAAATCCTTGCTCAGTGCCCAAAAACGTGAGGCACATTTCCTTCAGCAGTTTTCACCGGCCCATTTGAGCCAGGTCGTTCCCACCCAGATGAATAATCACCATGCCGGGAGGGGTTTCCTTCTCAGTCAACCTCCTCATCATGCCCTCAAATTCGAACCATTTCATCCCTCTCTCACCAAACCATCAGATGTCGATCTTTGAAGGCCCTCTTTCTTTCATTCTTCCTGAAGCTCGCCCATTCTGTTGCTCTCACTACGAATGAGTGACCAATCATCCATACTATATTCCTGCTACTCGTGGCATCCTCTATCTCAGGGGGAGACAAATATCACTGTCATTGGCATGTCCTACATACTTTCCAACTTCACATGCTTTCCGACCTCCATCGTCCGATTTCTTTAATTCCTTGAATACTCGCCCCTACTGCTGTGGTTGCTGCCCCGATTCTGAATGAGTGGGTGCCGTAATGCTTTGGGTCCCTACCTAATCTTCTGAATAATATGCCCATCACTGCCCGGAACTGAAACACTGTTAGTGGCAGCCCGTTTTCATGGACCGGCAGGTTTTCTGCACCCCCAGGTCTGACGGCCATAAGGTTCTTTAGTAAAAGGGGCAGCAGCTGCAATCTCGTATGCACTGAAGCCTAGCCCACTTCGTTTTGCCTGCCTGATCCGTCTTTCACCTTCTTAGTAAAAGCCTCACCTCCTGTTCCTGTAGCACCACATCAGCCTCCCTCAGACCCCCATGACAGTCACCTGACATGTTGTCCACTGGAATTTCGCCTACGCTAAAGTCCCCAAAAAATGGTAAGACAAACGCTGCTCTGAAATGTTTCATCTCAAATACGTCTGCGCATACCTGTATAATCTTGCTAATTTCTGTAAGGTCCTGGAATGTTATTGGGCATCTTTGATCTTGCTCCCTGCATTTCAGTCTCCTCCAGCCATTCATAGCTGCTCTTACAACCTCACTTTTAGTGGGGTCCTTTACTCCATGGGCCCAGCTGAAGAATGCTACTGCTGCCAACCTCGTTGCTGCCCATGCCCTTCTCCTCTTGGCCCTGTCAGCTTTTTTAATGATTTCATTAATGTCATGTTCTTGAATTGCTCCCTTGTACTTCATTATTGTGATGAAGTAGTCAAAACTACCCGTGTAACGTTGCAACGTACCTGGAGCCAACAAACTCTCCACTAGTGTCCCTAGAACATCCTTGCTATCGCCCAGATCCACTCCGGCATAACCGTCATCTCATTCTCTGCCCCCGGTGTGAGCTTCCTGAATCTCTGCCACTGCAAATGAGACAACGCGTCAGCTATGGTGTTCTATACACCTGGTATATGCCTGGCTCTAACCTCTGTGTTCAGCCGCAGACAGATGAGCATCAAGAATCGTACCTATGCAAGCATCACTGGACAATTCACTGTGCTGTTATTCACAACCTGCACTGCCGCTTGTTTATCGCACCAAAGCGAAATTTCTGTATTGGCAAACTCTCTCGCCAGATATGAAAGCTAACCTCAATGGGAAACAGCTCTAGGAGCGTTATGCACCCCATTAAGTTATTTTCTTTCCACACTGCCGTCCATGTGCTTTTCCACCACCTTCCTGCCAAAAAAGCTCTAAATCCCAAACCTCCTGACGCATCGGTGAAGAGTTCGATCTCCTTGCTAGACTGCCATGGCTCCCTCCAAACAGAAACCCCATTAAAAGATTCCAGGAATAAATCCCAAGGGCAACCCATACACTCCATCTTTCCCCAGAGTCTGGACCTATCAACTAGATCAAACACAGATCTAAAATTTACAAAGAGAGCATACATGTCAGGTGCCTCTGTAAGGAACTCATGGCGGCAACAGTAAAGATAGACACAAGTGATCACAGTTCAAGGGTGTTTATTAAACTGCATAAATGGGTGATAAAAACGCCTAACCTAATCCTAAATCTAAAATGGGAGCAAGCTAAAACCATCAAATAATAATAAGGCAGTCCTAGTGGCATCTTGTCAAAATAAAAAGGGCCTATACTAAAAAAAATAAAAAAATAACCTATTGCCAAACCTTACCGCTAAGTTATAAAACAGTGTGGGACAGTCAGTGTGGGACAGTGTTCATAAGAAAAGAAAGAAGTGTTCACAAAATGATAAGTCAGGATGTTATGGCCGGGGTCTCCCTTCTCCACGTTTTCTAGCACAGGACAAAAGCGGGACTCCTAAGCACAGCACACTCCTGGGTTTCTCCAATATGAGGTTACAGTTCCTTCCAATAATATCGGGGCGTTCTGTGTCCAAGACTCTTTCAAGCAAAGTCCCTTACTTCAGAGGCCTGATGTATCGTAAACGACCAAAACAAAAAGTTCCTTTTATTCCTTTCCACGTCGGGCGATTATTCTTCATCCGTGGATCCCCCACAGTCGGGCCCTGATCCGTCTCCCAACGTTAGTCTCCCTCAGTCGGGCTCAGACCAACCACTCTTGATGAAGTTCATGCAGCTTTTTTTACAATGTGGGATTCACTTCCCTTAGCTTTTCCCCTGGCATCCCTCAGTCGGGTCAACTACTGCCTTTCAATCACAATCTCATCATGTGTAATATTCAAAAGTCTTAATGTCTTTTCAAACAACCATCTCATTTATTTAGGTTGCCCTCAGCCGTGCTCTGACCTTACAATAGCACTTGCTAATCTTTAATCACAGAGACTTGCGAAGGGCGATCATGTCTCGCTGGGTCACTCTGTTTCCCAAAATCACAGTTGGTCCGGGGTTCCCCTCAGCCGAGTGCAAACGCCTGTTTCATAGTTCCTACTATTTTAAAAATGCGTCAAGGACTTTCGATTGTACAATGGATTTGGCTGGACCCTTGTATGACCACCTTGACACCTTTTGGCAGCGTCCCCAATGGCCTTCTGGTATTCGTAGTTTACCCTTTTAGTCTCTTAATGTTGCCACTGCAACCTCAAGCTTAACACAGTTCAGCTCCTATAAGGATCTTCAGACTCACCGGCTGTGCTGAACTTGTTGGCGTTCCTTTTTCCGTTGGAGTCAAGGATGGTACCATGATGGCATCCTTGTTTCCCGCCCTGGCTATCAGTGCGGGAGGGTTCCATGTACCGCTGATATCCGTCACACCATCCGTCCGCTGCGATTCCCAGTCTTACGTTTCTTTGTTTAGAGGATTTGCAGGTCTGGGTTGGGAAGGGCAATTCCCTCCTTAACGTCCTTTCAGGTCGTGCTGCCTTTCTCCTCACTTTGTACTGCCTTCCTAGAATCACTGCTTCCTCATACATTCTGCCTTGCTCAGAGGGTGCTATTGTGCTACTCTGTGGTCAAAGTGTACGAAAAGAAGTAGTGGAACTATGTTCCCTACTAGCCTGCAACTCTCCCCACAAACCCCATCGCAACGTGCCCTCCATTGCACAATGCAAACCCCAAAACACATGTGCCTGCTGTTTAGGGGAACGTTCAGTGCAGTGCACTGAAAGTGCAAGTTTCAACTTCTTCCTATACTTTTATTTTAAAATGAAACCATTCCGGAACGGTTTCTTTTTAAAATAAAATTATAGTAACAGTAAAACTTAATTAAAAGAAGTAGAGGAGCACGGCCCCCGACTGCTCCCGCCCACTTTGACCACTGGTACTATGCCTTTTATCCATATGGGGAAGGGAAAGGGCAGTCAAGTGTGTGAAATCAGTGGCACTTGCCTGACTCTGCCTCACCCTTGAGTTGGGACATGTCAGGTATATGGCTCTAGTGTTAGTACGTAGTCTTCAAGGGTAATCGGTCTGTGAGAAAGTGTTTGTGTTAAGAAAGGGGGTGTTGATTTTTTCAATAACGTGCCGAGTAGGTTGGGGGAAAAGGTGTTGTAAGGAAGGGGATACTCCGTCTCGCCCATCGGTGTCCTACTTCCACTCCCCTAGGACCCCCCATCTAGGTGATCCTCCCACACTGGTCCACCCCCAGGAACTGGATTCAATAGCAGTGACCGTTTACTGACCACCTGGATGACAGATCCCCGGGGACTAGCAAGTGAGACACCTTCATAATTGATGATTGCCAGGATGTTGCCCTCCTTAACAATTGTGTCATACATTATCTTCAGAAGGGCTGCCCAAAAATCACGATCTTGTTTAAGTACAGCACTAGCAAGGCCATCTGGGCATGGGCCCTTGAAGGTTTTAGCTTGCCGATATTTTATATCATCTTCATCTTAGTATAGGAAGGGACCAGTAACTTCGGCATAAAGGTTATTTTCGAGCCATTTCCCTTCAGTGTTTCCTCTCACGCTCAAGTGCTGTACGAATGTTTCTTTGTTTATGGGATTGAGTACCTTGCACACTCTGCTACCCTTGCCCCCATCACCCCCAGCAGCATCCATATGGATCTGGAGTTGCCTCTGGCTAAGGCCTTTAGCATACGTTGCCATCGAGTGCAGCGCTGGGATGTTCGCCTCCAGCTAATCCAGTTCCGGCAAACGTTTTTTGCTACTTTCATCTCAATTAGTGTATCAGAGGGATTTCTGGGGCTGCTTTTAAGTCTATGCAATTCCTGCCTTAATTGGTGCTTTCTATCGCAAATTTCTTTGTCATAGTAGGGGTATATTTTCTCCACGCTCCCGTGGTAAGCTTTTTTGTTTTCCTCTTCCACTGCGAGCATTTTATCTTGCCTTCAAACAACTCAACAAACAAATGACCCTGCCTTGATTCAGCTGATAGCTCCAGTTGCCAGAAAACACACGCAGACCTAAGATTTCTCTTGCCTTACAGGGTCCATTATCTTTGCCCTGATGAAGGCGGCCATCATGAATTTCAACAATATTGCAGCCGAAACACGATCTTGACAAGGGGTCACCTTTTCATTTGGCCCAATTGCAACCATTGGCACACAGACTCTACCTCTTGCTACATTTGTTTGCCCCCTGCCGCGTCGGCAAAACCCTTTTCTGACTAAGAACTTTCCAATGACTTTGAGGATACAGAAATGCAACACAACTAGTTTGCTGTACTGTGGCATGATTCCACATGATGAAAATGTTTTTTATTTGAAGGTCTTCATTTATGTATCCACATGATGAAAATAATTCTTTATTTAATGTATCTACTTGCGCCTATGTCTAACTATTACTGTTTGCTACACTCGATATAGGAGAAATAGCGAAATGCCTATGTGCAATAACCACTGTAGATAAAATACTCTATCTCTTCTTCTCTTTCTAACATCTTGTGAGGAGACCCTATATAGCCCTCATAGTCACTTTAACTATTGGGGTTTTCTAGACTTTTTTACACCTCTCTTCCTTTTCAGTTTTCATTACTAACTTTTGGTTCTCATCACCATTTTATATGTTAACTTTGTCTAATGTGTGTGCCCACGCAGAAAAAGGTTTGGAAAAAGCAAAAATATAAACTTTTTTTAACCAAAATATTTGCTTGGCTGTCTGTGTGTTTTGTTCTGGCACTTAATACGAATGATTTGATCATTAGCCCCATTTGAATTACTGGTTGAACCAATTAGGCTCCAAACAATATATCCACCTTGGTTGTCAACGCCCTGGTAGCAGCAAACCCTTCATTATTCACACTTTTGAATTTGCCCTATTCTGCTACCTGTCCATTAGGGCAACCAAACCCCTTTTGTTTCATATATTTTCTCCATGGCGATGTTTACAGGATAATTCAAGTGTCGGTGGGAAAAATCAGTGATCCACACTCAATTTCTTCAATATTTTTACTTGAAAATATGGCTATCCTAGCATAATCATAACTATCGCTCGTTGTCTTTGCTAGTAGTATATTTTGATGCGACTAGCTAAAACGTTTTCCCGCATGATTTGCTTGGATTTCGGCAATCGCCATTCTGCTTGTTTTTACCGCCTTTCAGGGTCAACTTTAACATTCCATGATCACTCCAAGTGTTCCATTCAGTACTCAGTCGACTAACCTTGGGGAGTACTTGGGTGTTAACAAAAAAAATAGTCCAAGGCAGCCCTCTTTTGTCCCTGCCTCCACGTGAAAGCCCCCGGGAGGTCACCTTCCACACAGACATTTAACATTTTAAGAGCCCACATTCCTGTGAGCCCTTTCCAGAATTGACCTGCACGATTGGAATTAACTTGCCTCATATGACTCAACTCGCTAATGCCTCTCCAGCCTTTCAGCACCTCAATACAGATACAGTGTGCATTGAGATCCCCACCCATTATTATGACATCTTCCTCATCACCCCGTGCCCATGTAAGGAAGAGATCATTTAATGGTTTTTGTATTTGATTGCTCTGTTGCATGCCATGGGGGTCATAGATGTTAATAACCAGGACGGCTGACTGAATAGGGTCTGCAGGAGTTCGTCCTCCACTGTTAGAACCTATTGTGAGTGTCCAGTTGAAATCCTACATGACCTTAAACAATGTTGAACACCCGCCAACAGGCCCCCGAAAGGTCTACCTTGTTTGCCACGATTAGCCCTTATCTGATATACTGTGAACCTGTCTATATGTAATTCAGTTGTAAGCCAAGACTCCTGAATAAGAAATACTTGGCCTTGAACTGTGTTGTCTAAAGAGCCATTAGGTGCCAGTACATGAATAAAACCTCGAGTGCTCCAAGACACTATAGAGATGCTTCAGTTTTGACGACTCATAACTGGTAATGATTCAGTCAACCATTTTAACATCACATGAATATCAGACAATTGTACATTTTCTGTATTTACGCTTAAACAGGGATTGATGTGTCAACATATGTTACCATAGATGGGCTTAGCTATGAGGAGAAAGGGTCATCCGAATCTCTGCCAAAATCTAGCACAATATCAGAGCTAAGAAAAAAAGCTCTTTTATGGATACAGAGTAGTATGACTGTTCCCAGAGTTGTAAAGTGAATCATTGAAACATTTGGGTAATTACATTTCACCAGTTGAAGGAAAACAAAGTCATCATTGACCAAGACTCGTAATTTCTCAGGTAATTTAAAAATATTGAATGGGAAGCCCATCCAGTTCTGTTTTTTTTTGGTTCAAATGTTTTATGAGAAGTTTCTTGTCAGTCCTGAGTGGGGACTCCTTTCCCTTCGCCACAGCGTCATTAGGAGCCTTTCAGACTGATACCCCTAGGCTGCCCGAATAGTATACTTGAACCCATACAGGCGCTACACTCTAAGACAACAATTGCAGTAAGATTGGATACAGCTGGTAACCTGTCCCGGCAATCTTCAACATGTTCATTTCTGACATCAACACAGCCTTCGTGAAGACTAGATGCGTTCCACCATATCTTGCAGGTGATTCTCTAAATAAACTTCTATATGCAGATGATCTTATTCTGATGGATCAGACCAAGATTGGTCTAAAATGCCAACTTAAATACTTGGAACTATACATTGAAGCCAACTGCGTAAAAATCTATGTGGACAAGTCTAGGATCTTGACCCTAGGTGGAAGGCATGGAAGGAAATCTAAACGCTATACTTGGTACGTGAAAGGGGAAAAAATCATGGAGGAGGAATATCTAAAATATCTAGGGGTGGAACTAAGCAACAGGGAGACAGATGTGTTTCACGTAAACATGCTGCAGAGTAAGGTAAAGAACCTTGCTGCACAGGTAAAAGTGATCATGATGAGACATTGTAAATTTACACTGATTCCAGTTATCGAATTTCATAGAAAAAAGGAAACCTCAGTTTTGACCTATGGCTCAGGTGCTCTATTGGCACTACCTCATACCATATGGCCTAAACTCGAAGGGTTCTTTTGGAGGCAGGTTCTTAGGCTGCCAAATGCTACACCCATTCAGGCTATAAGAGTAAAACTGGGCCTGAAATCCCTTAAAGTGGCGATGGTGTGGAAGTCTCTGGCTTTCTTCAGGAAATGTTTGATTGCTGAAGGCGGTGGTGGCTTTGCAGTGTTGAAAAAGGCATACGAGGGTCAGGCAGAGCAGATCCTAGATGAATGGAGCAGGATATGCATTTTACATTTGGAGAGTGTAAATGGCAGTCTAAAGCTACTTTTGGAAAATCCAACACTAGTAAATAAAAAATGGTTGGACCTAGATTGGATCACCTCACTGGAGGTGAAGAGCAAATGTAAAGTCTATGGTAGGCCCATTCCGGAAATAAGAGCAAGAGGTCAACTACCAACTTATCTGATCAAATTCCTCAGCGCATATCTTCGACAACAATGTATGCGCTTCAGACTAAACGTGTTTCCTATAAGAGCAGTCACAGAGGTCAGGGACTCTACAGTGGAGAGAAACCTTAAATGCAGACTGTGCGGTGGTGATACTGATCACTTGATTTTTCGGCGAAAACTTAAAACTCTATTATTCTAATTATGTATTTTGATTGAAACCTACTTCATGCCATTAGCGCCATGATGCCGTTGGCGTACGTGCGCTTTATCAAGTTCCTAAACCATAACATAAAGAATCTCTCACCCATTTAGTGATATTTTGTCGAGCTCTAGTGGACCAGCGTAACATTGGGAAAATCCCTATCGGAATACAGAACATTGGATGCTGAAGCTTGCTGGTCCATGTTGACAATAGGAGCAAAATTGTCACTGACACTGGCCTTATTAGCCTTTCTAAAGATCGTCTTTGAACTCATAGAGGGCCTCGAAGTATGGTCTGTAATCTGTGGGATCTCTTGAAAGAACCGGGCAGTTGCAATGGACAGTATATGTCAAGCGAGATACGTTGGACTATGCCCTGCCAGGGTTTTTTTTAATCTGTTTTTTCTTCTTTCATTTTCTTTTTCTTTTAATTTGAGTAATAATTGTTTAATTATTTCTCTTTTTCTTCTTTTTTATGATCATTAGCTTTCTCTATCTATGCCCAGTGAGGAATTATGTAAATGTTTTGATGGTAAAGGTTTGGTTTCAAACTACGTGCCGAGAAAAAAAATGTATATATTTTTTTATAATTGGTATCAGGAGGCTCATAACTAGGCTTCTTAGTTTGTCTAAATCGTTTATAGAGTCCATGTCTTGTGATACATTAATTGGGTCCATATCTGCCCCCTCACCTGCCTGGCTCGTAGGTCTCAGCCAGTTATTTAAGTTCAGCTGCTGACGTTTTTTATGGTGCGCAAATTTCTTCTTAGTGCGTTTGGAGCCTTTCTGCTGCTGCGTGGGGGCAGGCTCCTCAGATGCACCTTGTTGTCTTGCTTGCCTAATCAGTGCCCGTTTGGCCAGTCGCCTCTGCTTCCTAGAGTAAAAAAGGTAAAAAGAGCCAGGCTCTTCCGGTGATGTGATTACTATCTGCTGGTCAGTGCTTGCAATAACATCATCTTTCTCGACCAGAGCCGTAGTACACTTCTTAATGATTACTGGTCCATCCCGGTCATTTAATTCAGTGATAACTTCGTGAAACTGGTGCTTGATGTTGAATTGACTCGAGGATCCTGCTACAAAGCTTCTGTAGAATCTTTAGGACATGTTGTACCGAAGCTAAAGAAGAGTGAATTCCAGCATAGCGGTCTGACTCTGCGGAGAGGAGTATAACAATAAGTTAAGTGAATTAGATAGACGATGAATGTCTTTAATGGCCTCAAAGCTGGCATTTGCTTGCAAAACCTGCACTTCCACAATCGTTGTTAATCCATTGTCGGTATAGGCTGCCTCTGCTGGTGCTTCCATGTTTTGTTGAAGGCTATATGATAATTCAGCCGGGAATTATGTTGGCGAAATACATCAGATATTTACTCTGCTGGGCAGCCACGGTATCAGTAGAATGGACCAAGTTAGAGCCTTCCGTATTAGGAGTAGCTTTGGAAACTTCGGCAATCACCAGGTAAACTGCTGTGATTTTACCCCTTTCGTTATTTATATTCGATGCAGGCTCTGAAGAGACTAATGTAACACATTCTGAAGTTGACATAGTATCAGCGTTGTCTTGCTTCCCCAGAAATTATATCTTTAAGACTCTGTTCTCTTTTTGGGTGCCATTTACCCCTTCCGCTGATGGTTGAAACCAAGACAAGTTACTTGAGAATCCCAGGCAGACTTCTCGCACTTGGTCAATGCGAGTGCATCAATGCATGCAGGTGGCAGTTCTTAAAGCACTTCCTGGAGTGGAGGCGGGTGTTATGCTGAAAGCCAATGGGATGAATGAAGTTAGTTAAATAGACCAATCACAATAGTCCAAGGCTTGTGATGTGATTTCCCAGCACGTAAAGCATAAATTCAACAAAATAGCAGGCGGATAAGTGGGAGCCAACAGCACTCGTCTCGCACTTGGTTAATGCATGTGCCTATCTCTACTACCCCGTTCCTGGGTAAACTCTTGGAAAAGTTGGTCCTCCCCCAACTGACCGTCCACACGGATCTTGTTGGTTGCCTTTATGACCATCAATCTGGATTCCAGACATCCAGAGGCACGGAAGCTGCTCTTCTAAACACAGATGAAACCATGCTTGCAAATCACGACTCCAACTCTCCTGCTGTTCTCATTCTCTTTAATCTCTCCTCTGGCTTTGACATTGTCAACCATTCTATCCTCATAAAACGACTCTGACACCCTCAGCATCACTGACCAGGCACTGGATTGGCTGACCTCTTTCATCACTAACCGCCCATCCCAGCTAAACTGGGCCCTTTCTCGTCCACCACCACCCTCTCTACCTGTGTCATCCCCCAGGGTTCTATCCTATCGTCATGGCTCTTCGATATCTATCTTGCCCCTCTTGCACAACTGATCTCCCCCGTCTCCCCTCATTTCCAGTGTTATGCTGATGAAACACAGTTTTCCTTCAAACTTCCCCCTCTTCCTCCTCTCTCATCCACGACTATCTGTCTGCCATTCAGGCATGGTGTGCAGCGAATGATCTCTGTCTCAATGCCAGTAAGACAGTGATCCTCCTCATCGGAACAGCTGTGCCCTCTTTTCATCCTACCCTCAGGCCACCCTCTTCGGGCCCTCTACCCCCACCATATTGTGCAGCCAAAAACCTTGGGATCATCTTCACCTCTGTCTTCTCCTTCACCCCTCACATCATGGACCTTACCAAGAAATCCCACTTCCAGGTCCACCTCCACAGAGGCATTATTCCTTTTCTCACCTTCCCCCTGAAGCTCAATGTCTTAAGAGCTCTGGTCCTCTCCAGGCTGTACTACGGCAACAGCCTCTTTCTCAACCTCCCTCTTTCCTCCATTCGCCCCTCCAGCTAATCCAAAATAGGTCTGCAAGATTTATCCTTGGCCTCAAACTCAGGGATCGTATCTCCCCAGCCCTAAAATCTCTCCACTAGCACCCGGTGGCCGCAAGGATCAAATTCAAGACCCTCAGCATTATCCACAAGGCTTTCCGGGGCCTGGGACCATGCTATCTCCAATTTTCCCTTCCCAAATACTCCCCCTGCCAAAGCCCTACGCTCCTCTAATTCCAACTCCCTGACTGTCAAACGCTTCTTCAAGCAGAGAGTGGGGACAGGTCTCTCTCCTTGGCTGGTGCCTCCCTTTGGAACAGCCTCCCGGGCCCTCTGAGATTTGAGCCAGACCTCCTTAAGTTTCGGAAACTGCTCAAAACTCTGCTCTTCTCTACCTCTTTCCCTTCCATGCTATTCACCCCACTGCCGCTGTGACGGGTGGCATGATCCTCATAAATATCACAGGATCCAAGGCCCTTCCCCCAGTCAATACTAGCACCCCTCCCCAAATGCACTGCCCGGTGGGCCCCTGCATTGCAGCTCCACATTCCACCCTTGAGTGTTGCCTGTACTAACGCTTAGCCTGAGGTTCTCCTCCTTGGCTCCCCTTAGCACTTGCCTCCTGGGCCCTCCTCCAGCACGTGTCCACTCCTCTGCTCCTCCTTACATTCCCATTTTCCCTGCACTTGCCCACAAAGCACTTGCCCAGCTGAATGCCACAAGGCCTAGCGGGAAAACGACTCTATGTTACTGTTTTTTTGCCATTGTTATTATTTCCCCTGTTTCCTTCCCATTTAGTCTTGAGGTGCTTGGAAACACAATTCTGTTATATAAATCGCCTTCCAAATGACAAATAAAATACAATAAATAAAAATGTATAATCTACAGAACACAGCTCTGGATCTATCCCACTATTTACTGACGCTCCTTCGGGGTATGACAAATGGTGGATTAGCCTAAATTGACATTCTTTGGGACCACCCCAGGGGAGAAACCACCAAGTCCTGGAACGGTGCTGCTTCAAAAGGTCCCCTATCCTGCCTAGCCTCTTTCCTTTTCAAATTCTTTGCTCTACTATGTTTCGTTTGTTGATTGGTGATTTCAGATTCTTGGGGATCGACCCGCCAGAATCAGTGAGGGTTGGTATCTTAAACCCCTATGAGAAGCCTTTTAATAATGTCTCTGCTGCTGTTTTGTTGTGATATGCATTAAGAAAAGGCTGCAGTGTTTTTAGCTTGATAGGCGTTGAGTCTTTCTGAAACATCCTAGGCTCCTCCCCCTTTTGGTTTTGCTTGTTCTCTCTGCTTTGGTACCTGCTTCTCTTCCCAAGTGCAATTCCCTTCTTCAAACTTCCAGCAGGTGATGTTTTTGCCTGATTCATAACCTCTGGACCAGCCACCACGGCGACCCCGAAAGGGCCGCCTTCCTCTATCACTGTTATAATAACCCCTACCCTTCCAACTTTGGTACTGTCTCTGCAAGGGCTGATGTTCCTCTCCTGCGTTATCTTTGTGCCCTTTCCTGGGTATGGGTACCATTTTATGAATGTAACCCGACACATCTTCATAAACCCAATTCATGCTGGGATACATTTGCATTTTTAACCTAGACCCCTCATCGTATTTAAGCCATGTATCTCCCCCATACTCTTCGTAGAGTTTATGAATGCGCTGATCATATGTTATCAGAGCCGCAGCATCACCCAGATATTTTTCCACCCACATGGAGATATACCTCCTGATTCCATACATCCAATTCATTATGTTCCTCTCATTTCCTACTCTCTTCTTGCCTTCTCGCCTAGTCTTGTCTTTCCTGGCCTCCTTTACTATATCTAGCCCAACCTGCTCCAGCTCTAGTAATGTGAATATTTCAATAAAAACATTACTCCATATCGTCTCTTCGATCTCTGCAGGTAGGTGCCATACTAAGCCTGCTGCTCTCATGACCATAGGTGTAAACGGTGGGTTCCTTCTGACCCCCATCGGTGAAGCAAGTTTGTCCCCTTGCACATCTGGCACCCAATTGCCCCTCCTCTCGAGGCCCCGGGCCTCCCCCCAGAAAAACATACCTGTGCTGTAACAGATGTTTCCCTCTTTCTTGGACTGGGCTGCCCACTGCAGTCACTAAACTCTTGTCCAGTTCATACTACTTGCTGATTTCACCCATCCTTTTTTCAATCAGCACTATGTTAGCATTGCCCTCCCCACTTAAGCATGCCTACAAACCATAGACGTTGCTGCATGAATTCATACTGTCAACGTGCAACTTGCAGTTTAACCAATTTTGCTATTTTCTCACCTAAATAGTCATTTTGGGAAACTGCTGTTGAGGCCCCTAGCGGCTTCTTTACTCTGCCATTCCATGACGACTTCCTCGCTGTTTGGGGCCTCTTTGCAGCTGGAGGATCTTCCTTGCTGCTATTTCTTTGTAAAGCATCCTCTCATTTGCCTGACGCATCCGCATACTCTCCCCATGCTCTGGCTCTTCCTTTTCTTTGGCTGCGACCACTCATTTGTTGATGGACTCTCTTCTTCATTCACAGCATGTTGTGGCTGCGTATCCGGGGTGCAATCTTCCCCTTCTGCCTCTTCCAGCACCAGTCACGCCTTTCTCCTTAGTGGCCGCCTGATCCTCCTCAATAAATCTGCCATCTCCTCCTCATTCTCCATGTCCACTGTAATTGTGGATCTCTGTATGCCGAGCAATTAAAAATTCCTTTTCCTTTCTTTTACACTGCTTCTCCTATTCACCTCGTCTCTTTATCTGAGCATTTCCGGTTGTTTGCTGTTTTCATAACAGGCAGCTTGTGTGCCTTAAATCCTTTTTGTATTCACCCATTAAAACTCTGCTCCAAAGCTGACCAGACACTTTCAGTAGACCCTGCCTGGGCAGCTGAATACAGAAACAGCCAAAGTCTCAAATTACTTGGTGCGCCGATATATTTCTTTGCATACATACGGGACATCTAGTGTTCTCCTTCAACTGCAACTTTATTGTTTACACGTTGCAATGGCCACCCCAAGATGGCCGCCATACTTCCTCCAGTGTGCAGGTCCTTTCCTCTAGCCCACACAGGCTTTGCTGCTGCAAGCTCACGTACCAACGGCCCACACTCGCCAGCTGGATTTGTATTTATTAAGTTTATATAGCGCCTTACCCCAAAGCACTTTACATTATAACAACAAGAATACAAAGAATAATAAAATAGAAGCATAATTACAAACATGAGACAAACCAATGAGACAGTATTTAGAACAATTTACCTAGGTCAGTGAACAGGTGAAGGGATGGGGAAGGAGCAAGGGAAGAGACAAGGGAGTCAAGACGGGGAATAAAAATGAAGTTTCAAGGGGGAACGGAGGAGGCATAAGAGGGAATGGAGAGGGTAGGGAAGGTGGGTAGGAGGGAAAAATGAGGGAAGTGAGAGAGAAGTGAAGGTAATGAAGGAAGTCAGGGTGGGGGATGGAGAAGAAGAGATTTCAAGAAGGTGCAGAAGGAGGAGTAAGTGGGGCTCGAGCGGATAGAAAGAGGTAGAGAGTGCCAGTTTAGGGGGGCCAGGAGCTGGAAGGAACGGAAACGCAAAGAGGCATGGGGACGGGGGACAGTGAGTAGGAAGAGATCAGCAGATCAGAGGGAGTGTAGAATGAGAGGAGAGAAGAAAGATAGGGGGGGCCAGGTCATGAAGAGATTTTAAAACGAGACAGAGGAAGTGTAATTTAAGTTGGGAGTGAAAGTGAAGCCAGCCAAGATATGATAGGGAGGAGGAAATTGAGTCGTGAGGAGCAAGAAGACAAAGGGTACGGATAGCAGAATTGTAGCGGGATTTGAGGGGAGTAAGATGAGAGGCAGGGAGTCCAAAGAGGAGAGTTGAGCAATAGAAAAGACGAGAGAAGATGAGGGAAGAGATTAAGAGTTTAGTGGCATGGAAGGTGAGAGAGGGACGGATCTTACGAATATTGAAGAGATGGTAGCAACAGGCGCGAGAGGCAGGGTTGGACTGGGACAAGAAATAGGCCATGTCACGCAAAAAAAGTGGCCCACCCCTCGCCTCACGAGCCTTGACCTCTGATGACATCACCGGAAGTGATGTCATTTGACCCCACCCCAAAGTGACATCCCGGGAAGCGATGAAACACGACCTTTCAACCCTTTACAAAACAGGAAATGGCATCAAATAGCATTGTTCCTAAGTACACTAATTTACTGTGAATCAAGCAGAAGTCCAAGGCCAAATGATAATGTTATTGTATAGCACTAACACTTAAGCTCTTTTTTATAGAACAAATATGCATACAATATCACCAAACCTGTGTTGGTACTCATTTATCGACCTAAGAAGCATGAAAGGCTTTTTGAAAAAAATAAATAATAATAATTATATATTTTTATTTTCTATTTATTTTCCCATACCGGCCCAGGCATGCCCAGCAACCGGCCCCCACTCTCCAGGGACGATTTGGGCCCGGCCACGGGGCGAAAGGCCGAGGTGCCAATCCGACCCTGGCGAGAGGTAAGAGAAATATGGTGGGAAAAGGAGAGGGAGGAGTCGAAGTGGAGACCTAGATTGCGAGCATGAGCAGAGATGGGGAGATTAGTAGGGGGGAAGTGGATAAAAGGAGGGGGAGGGGAAGCGTGTTAGAAGGAAAGAATAGGACTTCAGTCTTGTCAGTGTTGAGGGAGAGAAAGTGGGAAGACATCTAGTTTTTGATAGCAGTAAGGCGAAGATAGATTGAGATGGAGGTCAGGAGTGAAAGAAGAGAAGGAGGAAAAGCTGAGTGTCGTCTGCGTACAAATTGTGAGAAATACTGAATGAAGAAATAATGGGGGCAAGAAGTGAGGTGTAAAGTGAGAAAAGGAAAGGGCTGAGTACAGAGCCTTGGGGAACACCGTAGTCCAAGGGGATAGTGGAGGAGGTACGACCGCCCCAGGAAACAGCAAAAGAACGGTTAGAGAGGTAGGAGGAGAGCCAATTGTGGACAGAGCCTTTGAAGCCAAAGGAAGAAAGAGTATTGAGAAGTAAGGGGTGATCAACAGTAACAAAGGCAGCAGAAAGGTCAAGGAGGATGGTCCTGCTTCAAGCACCCTGAGAGCATGCAGACGCCCCACACTCGCCTGCTGGAGGGCCCTGCTTAAAACAGGAGTGGGAATCACTGCAAGTTTGAATCGCGGACTCGTGAGGACGCACCTCACCTCACCTGCTCCCACCACCCAGCAACGATAGCAGGCCGTAAAGTTACACCTTTATCGGGCGGACTGCCCTGCTCTGTTAAGCCTCTGGACCACTAGGCAATAATATCCACTTGCCTTCAATTCTTCCGGCTGCCTCCTTCAACTCTGAAAATTATCCTGTGTTCCATCCATACAGCTGCCTGCCACGCACAAAGAGTTCTGCAGCAGCCGGGTAAATTGGCGAAAGAGACCGCTCCCCTATGCACCTATATATAAAGGCCCAAAAGGGCCCAATGATGTCACCTGGTCTAGGTGCAAAGTTCCCTTTGCCCTCCAATCAGGGATTACCCCAGGGAAGGGGCCTCCTCCCCTTCCTGCCCCATTTGGCCTCTGCTTCCATCACAGTGACCCTGGCTTCCTGCTCCTGGCACCTCCAGCCCCTTTGGGGCTGTGCCATTTTTATTTATTTTGTATTTATAATGCACCTACACAGCAAAAGATGTTTCACTGCACAACAATGCAAAATGGGGGCAGGGAAACGGGGATGAAGAAAAACAAAAATAGCCCTACTAGGCCTTGTGACATTCAGATCGTGCAGGTGCAGTAACACGAAGTGTGGGGAAGATGGGGGAGGGGGTGCTGGTCATGGCAGAGGGCCCATTGATTATATGGGGGCCAAGGGGAGGCCAGGTGGACAAGTGCCAGGGGAAGGCGTAGAGTGCAGGGGAAAGAAGGTCTGCATGCTATGTGCAAGGGATGGGGCTGGAAGGGAGCAATGGGATACAGGCCCAGTCAGGCTAGTGCAGGAGGAGGGCCCCGAAAGGGCAAGTGCAGGTTGGGTGCGGAGGGGTCAGCAGAGATCAAGTGCAGGGGTAGACTGTTTGAGGAGGGCCTGGTGCCCTGTAAGAATCTTATGGAACCAGACAGCCAGTCAAAAAGAGGCAGAGGATGACATTAGCAGGGGAGGGGAGAGGGAAGGAGGAAGAGAAAAGGAGGGTCTTGAGAAGCTTCCAGAACTTAAGGAGATCAGGCTCAAGTCTGAGAGGGGTAGGGGGGGCCATTCCAGAGGAAGGCACCTGTGGAGGAAAGCACTGTACCCCCACTCTCTGATTGGAAAAGCGCCCAAAGACCGAAGAGCTCTAGTAGGGAGGTATTTAGGGAGAGAGAGTTGGATGAAGTGGGGCCTAAGACGCCCGAAAGTATTGTGGATGATGCAGAGGGTCTTAAACTTGATCCTCGCAGCAACCAGGAGCCAGTGGAAAGATTTTAGGGCTAGAGAGATACAGTCCCTTAGCGTGAGGCCAAGGATAAGTCTTGTAGTCCTATTCTGGATTAGTTGAAGGGGGCGAAGGGAGTAGTTAGGCAAAGTAAGGAAGAGGCTGTTGCAGTTATCCAGCCTGGAGAGGACCAGAGCTCTGGAGACATTGAGTTTCTGGGGGAAAGTGAGAAAAGTGAGAAGGCCTCTGAGTAGGTGTAGCGGAAAGTGTGCCTTCTTGGCAAGGAGAGAAGGAAAGAGAGGAGTTGAAGATGACACCAAGGTTTTTTGCATCACAGGAGGATGAGGGGAGGGGGGCCATAGCGGGTGGCCACAGTGTAGGGGAGAAGGAGGGAGCATGGGTCCCAATGAGAAGGATCTCAGTCTTAGTGGCATTAATGCAGAGATAGCTAGCAGTGCACCATGCCTGAATAGCAGACAGACAGTCAGGAATGAGAGAGGAAGAAGAGGAGGCAGTGGAGGGACGCTTGAAGTGGAGCTGCGTGTCGTCTGCATGAAACTGGAAGTTAGGAGAGAAGGCAGATAATAAATGGGCTAGAGGGGCAAGGTAGATGTTGAAAAGCCATGGCGAGAGGATAGGCCCCTGAGGGACACCACAGGAGGAGATGGGGGAGACAAAAGGGCCCAGTTGAACCTGGGAATGTCGGTCAGAGAGGAAGGAGGCCAACTGGAGCCAGGTCCGTGAAGCCAAAGGGATCACAGAGCCGATTTAAAAGGGTGGCATGATTGGCCATATCAAAGGCAGAGGAAAGGTCAAGAAGGATGAGCACAGAAGGAGAGTTGGAACTGAGATTTTAGAGCAAATCTTCACAGGTGTTCAGGATTGCAGTTTCCATGCCTCTGGGTGCTCTGAAGCCAGACTGGTGGTCATAGAGACAACCAACAGATTCAGTGTGGTGGATAAGCTGGGAGATGGCCAGCTTCTCCAGGAGTTTGCCCAGGAAGGGGGTAATGGAGATAGGGCAGTAGTTAGCCGGACAGGAGGGCTTGGCAGAGGGCTTTTTGAGGAGAGGTTGAACAAGGGAGTGCTTGAAGAGTAACGGGAAGGATCCATTAGCAAAAGAGTGATTGCAGAAATCAGCCAAGGCTGGAGCAAGGGAGGCAATGCTGTCCTTGATAGTTCTGGAGGAGCAGTGGCTTGTATCTGCCATATTCAATGATTAGCAAAATACAGGAACAATTTACTTGAAACTGAAAACACTAAAATCCTGGCATAAGAAATCTGGTATCTTTATTTTGTATTTATTTATGTACAGGGAGGAAAATGCTCTTTTGATCACAAAAGAAAATACAATAGATAAGAAAACAGGGGAGCTGCATGTTTGTGGCACCTTGAAACACCATTTGTTGTGTAGGCGCCTTACAAATACCCAATAAATAAAAACAAATACATTTGACGGGAAGCAGTGAGTGTCTTACAATGGGGTGAGCTTGAGTGAGAGTCTGCCCTGTTTGTGAAGGGAAGTAAACGGAACAGTCACCAGAGACAATACTCGGGTGGTGTGAGGACATCTTAGAGTTAGACAGACAACAGATTCAAAGTTCAAAGCAAACACTTTTATTAACTTAAATGCCAGGATGGAAAAACGCCTATCTTGCCCTATACTATGGTGGGATTTCCCTACCAAACCAAAACTAAGGAAAGGCAAAGTGCACAAGTTAAACTTAAGATTCTGGATTCTGTCTGTGTCAAAAACCTAAACTTGCCCTCACAACTACTCTTATACAACGTGTAGGGATGTCAGCAGTAAACAAAATAGTGTTCAGCATAAAGTTCAGAGCCTGGTTCAGCTCATAGCTTTCTTTTAACCCCCTTCCCCAATTGTAAAGCGGTTAGCGCAAAAGCCCCAAGTTCCAAAACACAGTTCAAACACAAAATATCCGGAGGTCCTTTCCTCCGGACAATAAGCAGTTCTCACCTCAGGGATTCCTTCCCCAAGATATAATTCCTGTGCCAAGTTGATATAAGGGTGTTATGTTGGTGTTTCCCACTTGTCTTAATATTCTGTGCCACACTTGTACCCTTGGTATATAGCTAGTCGTTGGACCACATAATGTTCTGGTTGAAAATAGCAGTTCAGTTATATTAACCTTTTTAAAGTTTGCTTCCTAAGGTTTCCTTCACTTTCGGTAACAACACACATTGGGTTTGCTATGTTAAAGTGGGATTCACTTTAAAGTTTGCCAAATATTGGTTTCTTTACTTCCACAGTTAATACACGTTGAATTCACTGACTTTGTTGAAGTCAGTTTCCTCAGAGTTCATTACACATTGGGTTCTTTAAATTCACACTTGATTGTTCAGCACCAGTAATATATAGGAGTTACATGTGCGATGCAAGTTTCATTCACTGTATTAATTGGCTCACGCAATAAGTGTTTGGGAAAGCTTTCTTTATTTTAGAATCTTCACAAGTGATGATTTCCTTTTTTACAGCATTCGAAATAATGGTTATTTTTTTTTGTTGTGTTTATCAAATTTATTGATTTTACAAAATGGGTTTTTCTTCTTCCGCTTGATTGTAGCTGCTTTCATGTTTGTGATGCGGAATTTTCTTGTTTTAGGCAGGCTGCCAGTGCTTCTTCCAGGATCTTCACCGCGGCAATAGTCCAGCTTGTATTCCTGCCGCTTAACAGACGGGACCACCATGAGTCTTCTTCTCTCAGTGAGAAGGGTTCTAGAAGTGGTTTTAGGTACGCTTTCCTCAGAGAAGAGGTTTCAGGGCATGTCATCAGCAGGTGGTTATAAATTGTTGTTGTATAACTTTAATTCGGCGTGTTGCCATAAAAGTTTGCATATCACAATTTTAAAACAAAACCACTAACAATAAATTACTCAGATAATGACGAAGGGCTGGAAGGCTTAAGGTCCAAAATCATCTCAAGGCAATACAGACAGAGACTGTCATCCAAGTAAAACTTCAATGACGTTTAGTGGCCATAAGTAGGGAAAGCCCCACTGACTTTACCCCTAATGGGACAGCATTTGTTCGTGTCAAAACAGATCCCAGTGGCATATTCCCCCCCCCCCCCCCGAGTGCTGGGGCTCAATACAATTGCACTGTTTGTCGTGTGGTTACATCTCCCAGCACTACTAGTTGTTGTCCGTCAGGGTCTCCAGCACTCTGCCAGTGGCTGATGAGATGAAAAAAAGGGCGCTCCATATAGGGGTACACAGCTCCCTGCGAACCTGCACACAGCCCTGCGGTACACCAACACCCTGCGCCCTTCACTCCCCATGGGCTTCACCCTCCCGCGGGAGAGCAAGGAGACTTGTAGGCAGCAGTAGGTGGAAGGGGCCAGCAGGAGCAGCTACAGCCAGGATCCAGGAAGGGTTCTGCAATGGGATGCCAACACCCCGCGCCCTTGACTCCCCCGTGCGCTGAAACCCTGCTTTTCCATTCAGCATTCAAAAATGGTAAAAGGTTTCTCAGCAAATAAGTCTGTTGTTATTTTCAATTGGTTTTGCAGAAAGAAGTCTTTGAAGTTTGCCTTTAAATGCACCCAGCATTCGGAGGCTTTCGACACCATGCCTTTATCTGCACGTCACCACTCCATAACAAAGTATTCACTCCACTTGATGAGTTAACAGACTTTAATGTTCACAGCTTCACATGAATTCTGATCGAAGACCTTCGATAGCGTGTTGTCTTTCATTCACGCGACCACTCAGATAAAAAATATCCTTGCACGCAGCTTCAGCCACTCGTATACTGGGTTGATCTGTATCTGTCATGCCTGCCGGACATAACTCTGGACCAGGAACAACTTCTCCATACAAGATGAGATACGCCCATAGAACCAGTAGACCGTTTTACTCAAAATGGAGGTTGTTCGATACATTGCCCGGAAAACGACGTCTGAATTTTTCACGTCGTTAGTTTTCACCTGACTTAGGTACATCACGTGTATCACGGCAGTGCGTACATAAGCAGCGTAGTAACTCCATTCGCTGCTTCTGATTAAGTCTATTTTGGCGTTTGTAGCTGAACTCCGGACCTGCGTTCTCGCATTCCATTCAGCAAACTTCTTGGGCCTAATTTGAGCTTGTTTTCCTCCACACGCTATTACTGAGCTGCGTGAATCCTGTTTGCATGCCAAATCTCCACGCGGACGCTGGCTGCAAGCGCAGCTGTCCTGAGCTGCGTGAAACCTGTTCGCGTGCCAAATCTCCACGCGGACGCTGTCTGCTAACGCGGCTGTCCAGAGCTGCGTGAATCCAGTTCGCGTGCCAAACCTACACGCGGACGCTGTCTGCAAGCGCGGCTGTCTGAGCTGCGTGAATCCAGTTCGCGTGCCAAATCTCCACGCGGACGCTGTCTGCTAACGCGGCTGTCCAGAGCTGCGTGAATCCAGTTCGCATGCCAAATCTACACGCGGACGCTGTCTGCTAGCGCGGCTGTCCTGAGCTCCGTGAATCCAGTTTGTGTGCCAACTCTCCACGCGGACGCTGTCTTCAAGCGCGGCTGTCAAGGGCTGCGTGAATCCTGTTCGCGTGTCTAAATCTTCACGCGGAAACGCTGTCTACAAGCGCGGCTGGCTTGGCTGCGTGTAAGCTGTCGCGTGCAATCCTGTACGTGTTTGTCGGAACTATTTCGAACTTTGGTACCTGTGACAGTCAACAGGTGAGATTCTTATTTTGTTCTTTGTGGGAAAGGAAGTATTTCATGAACTATTGGAAGGTGAATGTGCACAGTACATTGGACGCTATCCTGTGGTGCACCAACCCGGTATCTAGCGAGAGCCTCGTGCCGTTCGGGATAAGTTTCCCTTACTAATCATGCCTTAATTTGTAATTTTGTTCGACTCTTGGGACTCTTCAAGAAACTGTCCTGGAATTCTTCAGTTTAGCCTTAAGGTCAGTGTCTGAATTAATCCCAATTCTGTGTTTCTTAGTATTTAGCTTGGGACAGTGTCTTATGATACTTATCTATTCTAGGCATACTTCCTGTACCATTCCCACGCCCTTTCCAGTGATCCATCTCTCTGACTGTTTTATTCAGTCAGAGAGCTGTATCATTTGGAAGGTCTAATTTGACCTGCCTACAATCAAGTCGTGTGAAGATAGGATCCGGAAAAGCCCTACCAAATTGTATCCTTTTTGGGTTACTGTATCCTTTTCAGTTGATACTTTGGTGATTTATGACAGAATCAGAAGCAATGGAGGGTACGGATCCTATAACTGTTTTGACTCAGTTAATTTCTGACTTGAGAAATGAAATGATTACGGCACAGGATATGCTACGGCATCGAATGGATGCTATGCAAGATGCCATGCATGTCACTCCTCAGGGAGTACAGATTCCAGCAGCTATTGCATCTGGATCTGGGACTACGGCACCATCTTTTTCACAGGAAACTCTTAAAGTGGTTATGCCCACACAGTTTCCCTTGGCTCCTCCGGAAAGGTTCACAGGTGATCCTAAAACCTATAGAACCTTTGTTAATCAGTGCCAACTTCATTTTCTTTGTCGACCTAATTCATTTCCTGATCTTACTACTAAAGCAGCATTTGTGCTTTCTCATTTGGGGGGTACAGCTGCTGCTTGGGCAAATCCTCTATTGGAGTCAAATAGCCCCTTGTTGTACGATTGCGATGATCTTCTGGCGGCTATGAACAAAGTCTTTGATATGCGCTATGCTACTCAAGCCACAGATCTGGAGTTGTTGAATTTACAACAAGGTAATCAACCTCTGTTGGCTTATATTGCGCGATTTAACCAATTAACGGCCGAAACCCGATGGCCGGAAGACAAGAAGACGGCTGTTTTCCACAAGGGTCTTTCAGAAGAACTCAAGGATGCTTTGTCCAAGGTTCCAGTGGTTCCTACAGGTTTTTCAGAATTTCTTGATTTAATTTTACAAATTGATGCCCGAAGAAATGCCCGCAAAGGTGAGAAAAAACCTTTTCTTCCGGCACCAGTTCGTTCTGATACACCGGCACATTC
Organism: Ambystoma mexicanum; assembly: GCF_040938575.1. NCBI lineage: Eukaryota > Metazoa > Chordata > Amphibia > Caudata > Ambystomatidae > Ambystoma > Ambystoma mexicanum. The sequence continues at coordinate 951,029,333 of NC_090934.1, read as the reverse complement.
TTCGAATGATCCTGAACCAATGCAAATTGGCGCGGTGAGAGGCCGGTTGTCTAAAGCCGAAAGAGAGAACCGAAAGAGAAATAACTTATGTATGTATTGCGGTTCCTCCGAGCATTTATTGGCGGCATGTCCTAAAAGACCAAATAAGCCTTCGGGAAACGCCAAAACTCGACAGTAGCAGGAGTCCCTGTGTCGAGTGTTACATCGGACTCCATTACATTTCCAGCTCATGCACCGATAGCTGTGGAGATGATATTACATTTCAATGATCAAGACTTGGCTTCCAAGGCTATGGTTGACTCGGGAGCCACTAATAATTACATTGATATCACATATGCCAAGAAATGTTCTATACCCCTTATAGACAAGAACAAACCTGAAACTGTTAATACAGTGGATGGATCTATCTTGATTTCCGGTATGGTAACTCAGGAGACTGTACCTATTCAGATGACTTTATCAAATGGTCATTCGGAGGAAATAGTCTTCGATGTCATTGCGGCTCCACAATACCAAATAATACTTGGACTGAATTGGTTGACTCTTCATAATCCCGCCATAGACTGGGTTACGGGATTGATCCAATAACCTTCAGTTTTTTGTAACGAACATTGCTTTACCAGCCAGGTGGTATCAAATAAATCACAAATGTTGGCCTCTATTGAGGGAATCTCTGCTATCAATGTGGTACATCAGAAAGGTACGCATATACCAAGTGAATATGCAGATTTTGCCGATGTGTTTGACAAAGGGCAGGCAGAACAGCTTCCTCCACATAGGCAATATGATTGTCCAATTGAATTGATTCCTGGAGCTAAAATTCCTACTGGTCGAGTTTATTCTTTGACTCTCAAAGAAGATGCAGTCTTAAAAGAATATATCGATAAAGCTCTGGATATGGGATTCATACGGCCATCTCAATCGCCGGCTGCTCCTCCTTTATTCTTTGTTCCAAAGAAGGAAGGAGACCTAAGGCCTTGCATTGATTACTGGGCTATTAATGACATCACCATAAAGAATCAGTATCCTTTACCATTGATTAATGTCCTGTTAGACCAATTAGGAACTTCCAAATACTTCTCTAAATTGGATTTGCGCAGCGCATACAATCTGGTTCGCATTCGGGAAGGAGACGAATGGAAGACCGCTTTTAAGACGCGGTACGGCCTTTACGAATATTTAGTGATGCCTTTTGGTCTTTGTAACGCTCCCGCCACATTTCAGTTCTTCATGAACGATATCTTCAAAGATATGATGGATCAATTTGTGGTGATTTACTTAGATGACATTTTGATATATTCATCATCTTTTCGAGAACATGTTAAACACGTCTCGGCTGTTTTACAAAGACTTAGAGAGAATAAACTTTTTGTTAAAGTCGAGAAATGTGTTTTTCATACACAAGAAGTGGAATTTCTGGGTTATGACATTACCAATCATGGTGTTCGAATGAGTGATTCTAAAGTAAAAGCTATATTGAATTGGCCTATCCCACACAATGTCAAGTCACTACAGTCTTTTCTAGGATTTGCGAATTTTTATCGCAGATTTATTAGTTCTTTCTCCAAAACAGTGGCCCCATTGACAGCTTTAACTAGCTCTAAAATTCCATTCTGTTGGAACCAGAATGCTCAAGCTTCCTTTGAGAAGTTAAAAGAAGCATTTACAACTGCACCTGTACTTTAACATCCTGATCCGGATGGTCAGTTTATCGTTGAAGCAGACGCATCCAGTGTCGCTACAGGAGCGGTACTCTCGCAGGTTTGTGCAGAAACTAAGGAGGAGCATCCAGTTGCTTTCTTCTCACGTAAACTTACCCCTTATGAACAGAACTATACTGTCACAGAGCGTGAGTTACTTGCAATCAAAGATGCTTTCCGAGAGTGGAGACATCATCTTCTTGGGGCCAAACATCAGGTGATGGTGTATTCCGATCATAGAAATCTTCAGTCATTTAAAACGATGAAATGTCTCACAGCTAGACAGGCCAGATGGCATGTTTTCTTTGCTCCATATGATTTTCAAATTACTTATCGCCCTGCCAGACAACATGTCAAATCTGATGCTTTGTCCCGCATCGGTGAAGAGGTGAAAGAAGAATCATCGGTACAAAATACGCTGTTGGCAGATCACGTGATATGTAGTTGTTCTGCACAACCTTCTCTAAAAAACAACTTACAGGAGTGGGTGAAACTAAATCCACAATTGATCCAAGAATTGAACATTGATTTATACAATGGTTTGCCTTTTAAAAAAGGAGTACTCTATCTACCAACTGAAACCGTTCAGAAAAAAGCCCTCAGTTGGGGTCATGATTCTTTGATTGCCACCCATCCTGGACAGAAGAAGACTCTAGAGCTATTGAAAAGATGGTGTTGGTGGCCGTCTATAACACAAGATGTTATAAATTATGTTTCAACATGTTCGGTATGCAGTCAATGCAAGACTACTCCTGGCAAACCAGTGGGTTTACTCCAGTCTCTACCAGTTCCCAAAAAACCATGGGACATGATATCAATGGATTTTGTGGTTGAACTTCCAAGAAATAAAGGCTACGATACCATATGGGTGGTGGTGGACTACTTTACAAAATTGGCGCTTTTCATTCCCTGTATTGGTGTACCAACAGCTGCTGGTCTGGCTGATCTATTCATCCGGCATATATTCCGTTTTTTTGGTCTACCTTCAGTGATCATCACTGACAGGGGATCACAATTTGCGTCACGTTTTTGGAAGGCACTAAATTCGGCATTATTAATTGATGATAGGTTGTCTAGTGCTTATCACCCCCAAACGGATGGACAGACTGAGAGAGTCAATAGCACTATGGAACAATATCTGCGATGTTTGTGCTTGCAGTTTCAGTCAGATTGGCTCAATGTTCTGCCGGCAGCAGAGTTCGCCTATAACAATTCCTATCATAGTGCTATAGGTACTTCACCTTTCTATGCTTTGTATGGGCAACACCCACGTTCCATTCCTTTTGACTCCAGTTTGTTTTTGGATACTCCTGCAGCAGGACGTAGTTTTAGGGATCTTAAAAGTCTACAGAAGAAAGTTGAGCAGCAATTGGAACAAGCTAAAAAACGAGACAAGTACTATGCCGACGCTCATAGAATTCCTGCACCTGTCTACAAAGCAGGAATGAAGGTATGGCTGTCCACAAAAAACTTGAGAATACCCGGCAAAAGGAAATTGTTGCCTAAATACATTGGGCCATATGAAGTTCTCCAAGTTATAAATCCGGCTGCTGTCCGTCTGGCTTTGCCACAACGCTGGCGAGTGCATCCTGTTTTCCACGTATCGCTCATCAAACCGTGTTCGGATGCTACTAGATTACCTATACGGCCTGTTGCTATTTCAGTGAAAGGGTCAGACGAATATGAAGTGCATGACATTCTGGACATGAGATTGCGGTCTGGAAAACCATTTTATCTGGTAGATTGGAAAGGTTATGGTCCCGAGGATAGATCCTGGGAACCCCTGTCAAACATTCATGCTCCTGCTTTATTAAGGCGATTCCACTCGAAAAGGGGAGAAGCTGCTCCTTTGGGGGGTGGCACTGTCATGCCTGCCGGACATACCTCTGCACCAGGAACAACTTCTCCATACAAGATGAGATACGCCCATAGAACCAGTAGACCTTTTTACTCAAAATGGAGGTTGTTCGATACATTGCCCGGAAAACGACGTTTGCATTTTTCACGTCGTTAGTTTTCACGTGACTTAGGTACGTCACGTGTATCACGGCAGTGCGTACATAAGCAGCGTAGTAACTCCATTCGCTGCTTCTGATTAAGTCTATTTTGGCGTTTGTAGCTGAACTCCGGACCTGCGTTCTCGCTTTCCATTCAGCAAACTTCTTGGGCCTAATTTGAGCTTGTTTTCCTCCACACGCTATTCCTGAGCTGCGTGAATCCTGTTCGCGTGCCAAATCTCCACGCGGACGCTGGCTGCAAGCGCGGCTGTCCTGAGCTGCGTGAAACCTGTTTGCGTGCCAAATCTCCACGCGGACGCTGTCTGCTAACGCGGCTGTCCAGAGCTGCGTGAATCCAGTTCGCGTGCCAAACCTACACGCGGACGCTGTCTGCAAGCGCGGCTGTCTGAGCTGCGTGAATCCAGTTTGTGTGCCAAATCTCCACGCGGACGCTGTCTGCTAACGCGGCTGTCCAGAGCTGCGTGAATCCAGTTCGTGTGCCAAACCTACACCCGGACGCTGTCTGCAAGCGCGGCTGTCCTGAGCTGCGTGAATCCAGTTCGCGTGCCAAATCTACACGCGGACGCTGTCTGCTAGCGCGGCTGTCCTGAGCTGCGTGAATCCAGTTCGTGTGCCAACTCTCCACGTGGACGCTGTCTTCAAGCGCGGCTGTCAAGGGCTGCGTGAATCCTGTTCGCATGTCTAAATCTTCACGCGGAAACGCTGTCTACAAGCGCGGCTGGCTTGGCTGCGTGTAAGCTGTCGCGTGCAATCCTGTACGTGTTTGTCGGAACTATTTCGAACTTTGGTACCTGTGACAGTCAACAGGTGAGATTCTTATTTTGTTCTTTGTGGGAAAGGAAGTATTTCATGAACTATTGGAAGGTGAATGTGCACAGTACATTGGACGCTATCCTGTGGTGCACCAACCCGGTATCTAGCGAGAGCCTCGTGCCGTTCGGGATAAGTCTGCCTTACTAATCTTCCCTTCCTTTGTCGTTGTTCAACTCTTGGGACTCTTCAAGAAACTGTCCTGGAATTCTTCAGTTTAGCCTTAAGGTCAGTGTCTGAATTAATCCCAATTCTGTGTTTCTTAGTATTTAACTTGGGACAGTGTCTTATGATACTTATCTATTCTAGGCATACTTCCTGTACCATTCCCACGCCCTTTCCAGTGATCCATCTCTCTGCCTGTTTTATTCAGTCAGAGAGTTGTATCATTTGGAAGGTCTAATTTGACCTGCCTACAATCAAGTTGTGTGAAGATAGGATCCGGAAAAGCCCTACCAAATTGTATCCTTTTGGGTTACTGTATCCTTTTCAGTTGATACTTTGGTGATTTATGACAGTATCTAGAAACTCACCAGTTGCTGTAATGCGAGTTCCTGCAGCGCAGATCTTCCGGCCTTTGGGTCTTTACTTCAGAGCTCTCCCTTCTGCCCTTCAGGCACTCCTGGGTTGGTGTTTGTCCCCAGGATAACGAGCACCTTAAGCAAAAGATAAAAAGGGCAGTCTCTCAGCACGGCTTGCTTTTCACGCTTCCCTTGATTCCACAGAGCCCCAGCTCTCGGGCTACTCTTCCTTGAATCAAAAGCATGATGCACACAGATAGCTCCCTACTGTCCCTCTTGGCCTCTCTGCTGCTGCTGTAAATTCACCACCACTGCTCCGGTCCAAACGTCCTTTCTGACTTTCATTAGGTGGGACATTTTATACAACTGCAGCCTTTTAACAGGCTGCAGGTGCGGGTTCACCTTTAGCCCTGCCTGACCATCATTAAGAGGACAATGCCTGACATCCACTGCTATGAGCAAGCCTCCTCTTCATCACAGTACCCAAAGGGGGGAAAGCAACTAGTCTTTACGTCTCTTAGTGGCCTCTTCCTTGTCTCAGTACGTTCTACAGTCATGTATGAAGAAGTCAGGGGAGTTGGTTTCTAACACTCCATAAATACGGGGGATGGTTTGGTCATTTTTATGGAAAGGGGGATACCATGTCTCTCCTAAGGGTACCCCACTCCCGGTCCCCCAGACCTACCACCCAGGTGATCCTACTTCGCTTGTCCACCCCCAGGGTCGGGATCCAAAGTGATGGCCTTTCCCTGACCACCTGCGTAGAGGATCCATGGGGACCTGCGTAGAGGATCCATGGGAAATAGGAGGGAGAATACCCTCAGGTTTCTCACAGTGGACATACATAGACTAAGGACAACCAACATTAGAAATATTTTAAATGCAGGAAGGCTGTATATGATAGATGAATTGCTAGAGTATAGGCAGCAAAAGTGAGGGACAGAGGCAGGTTAGTGGTGAGGGAAGAATGCTAGCTAGAAGGCAAACGAGAGGTAGGTTAAGAGGGTATCTCGAAGGTGAGGAGGTAGGCTTTCAGTTTGGTTTTGAACAAATGAACCTCGACTGTTTCTCAGATGTCTGGGGGAATAAAATTCCATGTAAGTGGAGCAAGAAGAGAGAAGGAGCAGAAGCTAGAGGAGCACAGACAGAGCGAGGTGCTACAAGGGTAGTCGAGGAGGTAGGGTGGCGATTAAGAGAAGGCTTGTAGAGTTGGATGGAGGAGGATAGATACAGTGGTGCCTTACCTTGGATAGATTTGTGAACTGCCTGCAGACAGTACGAGGAAGTAGGCATTAAGTGAGGGAATTCAAAGAGAGTCGTAGTAGCGAAGTTAATGATTTTGTCGAGAGGACAGAAAGCATAGTTGGGGAGACCAAAGAGAATATGTCACAGTAGTCCTGTTTAGAGAAGAGTGGTTAAACAATGCTTTGCAGTATTGAAAGGAAGGAGTTGCGCAATGTTCTTAATATTTAGGAGGTTGAGGCGAGCCACTGTTGCCGTTTTGGGGAGGAAAGTAGAAAAGGGTCATAGATGAGGATGAGGTTTCGAGTTGAAGAAGAGTAGGGGAGAGTGTCCGGTAGAAACTGGATAGGCAGTGGAAGAGATGAGAGAGAGTATTTGGCAGGAAAGGAAAGCACCTCTGTTTTGGAAGATGCCGGAGGTCAGAAATGTGCGGTGGACAGCTTTGTGAAAGTTTTTCAAAAGATGCCATTTTATTAACTCAAAAGGTTGGATAAACGCCTCACTATTCCCTGCCGAAAATAAACTAAAGAAAACACTCTAACAAAAGGTGTCTGTCCCTCACACATGTACATACAATTATTAAACAAGGTAATATATGGCAGTTCAAGGAAAACTCTTGAATGGGTCAAATCGTTTTGTTACCTGTAAACTGTAAAAGCATCTCAAATTAATGGCTCAATCTTGACATTCGGGGCAAAATTGGGTGGCTTGCCCATGGATCACACCCTTCGAATCTATACTGTGAAAATCAGTACCTTTGCTGACATATGGTGCAGCTGCTTGGGGTCATCATCGAACATAAAAAAACAAATAACTGAAGATGTGTTCCTTAAAAAAATCATGGGCTTGCCACAAGGATTCCAAGCGCACTTGTTGCATAAAGAGCTTCAATTAGCCTACGTGGAAGACCTTATTGCAATACAACCTTTGATTTACTGGTTACGTTTATGGGAGAGACCTCAAATGTCAATTACCAGAGCCCTGGTGAGGGATCTTATGGCCACAAATTCCTGTGCGGCTTTGCCTTGGTTAAAATATATAAAAACATCTTTCTCGCTCTACTCTCCTGACCTACCGGTCAGCTGTACCGACTGGTTGCTTGGCTACCCTCAGAGTCTCACTGGGTACTAGGCTCTTTCATGAGAAGTCAGCCTTGCACTGCATCTGCGCCTACCACGCACTTAGGGGCTGTAACTGTAACTCTACAGTCCCTTGTTCTCCTTGCACTACCCAGAGCCACATTGCCCTGGCTGCACCAAATCAGGGCATTGCTGCCCTGTTTTCCCCTCCCCTCTCCCTTGCACTTCCCCGCTCCCTTTACCCTTGCACTACTTGTTCTTGCACTTGCAGGATCTGAATGACACAAGGCCTAGTAGGATTGTGTGTCTTTTCCTCCCTCGGTCTTCCCTCCCTTGTTTTGTCCCACCTAGAAACACTTGTGTACAGGCGCATTATAAATGACATATCATATCATATGGAAATCCTGTCTTATACAAAGTTCCAATACTGTTATGTTCGTTCCACGTGACAACAAAAGTTTCAGCACAGTTCTGCCTGTTCCACTTGACAAAAAAACTTCCAACACGGTTCCGCTTGTTCCAATTTGGATTCAGCTAACAGTTCAAAATTGACCAACAAGGTTTTTCCTCTTTTCACTGGTGATAAAAGAATCTCAAAGCAACTTCTTTTCATGAACCAAAAATACTTCGACAGTTCCCAAAACACTTGTTTCAACAATATTAATTTGTCACAATGATCTAAAAGTGTTCATCAAAACCCCTTAGTGTTTCTGCCACTTCTTAATCCTGACTTTTATATCATACCACAATATGTCATTGTCACCTGTACCACTCACCTGCCAGGCCTACTAATACAAGGTTCTTTTTCCTGGTGTACTCTCCTACCAGGATAGATGCAACTATTAACTACTACGAGCACTTCAGTGGTATCGGTTTGCTTTCCACCAGATAGCAATGTCTTTTGCTTCCCAACTTCAATGATTACGTATCTCTTCTGGGACAAGAAACGCACTGGTGTTGATTATTACACTCTAAGGCTTGCCACACACAATGCAGGTTATGCTCCATTCCTTATGAATACCTCCTATCAGAAGTGCAGCCCTCTTGCCACTCTTGTTTCCCTTCTTCAATATTAACCAATTGCTGACAATGGTTCTTCTCCACCCTTACACTTCTTTTGTTTTGGCCATATGGGTTCGAGTCAGTTCCTCTTATGACCCTCTTTATGTGTGGGCAATATGTTTCACAGACACTTCAATTCTTAAGGGCCCTCCCTTGGCTTTCACTTTTTGTACACGCTTTCGTTGTTTGGAACACCTTGGCTTGTCCAGCGGGCGATCACAGAGTGCTCCCGGGTCACATTTGAACAGTGAATTCACTGGGTCTGGCGTGCGTGTCCACTTGATCCTCGGCCTCCGGGTCTTCTGCTTCTGCTGCTTAGTGTGACTTTGCAACCCACCTCTTTCAGTCTCCTGTGACCTGCGACTCTTGACAAAGGAGCTTTCTCTGCTCCAGCGGCTCTCTGGTGCTCGTCTGCCACCGGAGCCAGCCTTACTTCGGGGAAAGCTTTCAAAGTTTACGCTTCCTGCTGAGCCGCCTCTGCAACTCCGGTCTTCAGGGGGAAAGCTTCCAACTTGAACAGTTTCCACTGCGCGACCTCTGCAATCACAGCTTACAGAGACAAAGACCCCCTCAGGACTGGCAATTGCTCAACACTCGACAGTGGTTCTGGCGTCTCCGTTCTCCTACAGATTCTGCTTCAACATGGAGAGACCACGGCTCATCCACTTCCTGCTGCTACTCTTCCCCATGGCCTGCACCTCAGGGGGCCTTTTATGCCTCCTGGTCTCCCTCAGGTGTGGGTCATTACTGCTAATAAGCTGCAACTTGCAGTCTTGTGCTTCTGCGTCCCTCTTCTTCATCCCGGTACTTTGGGATTTCTGGGACTTGAAGTCCATATTGTGAAAATTAGTTTTTCTAATGGATATATCAACATCACATTTCTCAGTTACCTTATTTATATTCCCCAAAGAAGTATTATTGACCTGTGAATTATGACTTTCAGAGTTTAAGTGAATAATGCTTGCAGACTTATTTTTAAGACTCCCCTGAGAATCAGAAGAGCTTTCCTCTCTATGAATGCCTGTGGTTTTAAAAGGAATTTTCTCATTCCTTATGCATAAATGGTTATGATGTTTTCACCCACGTCAAGATAGCTTGGGAAAATAACAGCTCTCTCTGACAGCAAGCCATCACATATTCCTGTACTTTCTTCTTTAAAGAAGATAAATACTGTGTCTCATCCGATGGAGCCCTCCTGTTCCCCTGGGGCCCTTCTCCTCCCAGGTGATCCTCCCGGCGAATAACACCCCAGGGTCAGGATCAGGAAGCATCTGCCTTTCCCATGCCAGCTAGGAGGAGATTTTAGGTAGGGATTTTGTGAGGACTCTGCACGATTCATCACATAGAGTTTAACATCATAGGGTACAAAGCCCTGCAATATTTAATGGCAGAGAGACAGTCAGAAATGTTGATAGAGATATCAGAGGAGAGTTCAGGAAAAGAGATTGCCGTCTGCAAAGAGTTTGTATGAGAACCAAAAGGAGGAGATTAGTTGCCCAAGAGCAGAGGTGTAGAATGTAAAGAGGAGGACCCAAGACAGGGTCTTGTAGAACACCAACAGTTAGAGGAGTGACTCAAAAGGTGTTGTTGCCACAGGAAACAGAGAATTGGTGAGGTGCCAGATAGGATTCAATCCATGCAAAGGTTCAACTGTGAATCCCAAGAACAAAGAGTATTAAGGAGATCAGAGTGATCAACAATGTCAAAGGCAGTGTATAGGTCAAGGAGAATTGGGATAGAAGATGCATTTAAGGGCTTAGCAGAGGTGATGAAGACATTTATGAGAGCAGTTTCTGTGGAGTGACCACAGCAGAAACCTGCTTGTAGGGGGTCTCGAAGGTTGTGGATGTCTAAGAAATGTGTAAGACTGTTGAACGAAACTTAGCCAGTAGGTTCAGGTCAGCCCCTTGCTTTTTTAGGAGAGGGATGACAGTGGCTGTTTTGAAAATATAAGGAATGCAAGCAGAGTTGAAGGACAGGTTGATGAGTTCAGCGGGGTGGGAGGCCACTAAAGGGGCAATAGGCTTGACAAGCTGAGGAGAAAGAGGGTCTGATAGGGCACAATAGCAGTTAGCTTTCATCAATAGAGAAGGGAATTCTTCAGTATTAGTGTGACTAAAGTGGGAGTTACAGGCAGAGGATGATAGTATAGCAGAGTAGGCAAAGTGTAGAATGTAGGAGGAGGGAGTGTGAGGAAGGTCAGGAAAGAGTCTCTAATTTTGGAAATCTTTTCAGCTAAGTATTCAGCAAATATCTGTGTGAGTGGAATTCATAGTCATAGGTTTATGAGTGAGTTTAGGGTGCCCTGCAGCTAGTTAGAATGATTGGAGTGAGAGTCAATGAGGGTGAGGTGGAAATCCATTTTCGCTCTATCAATCAAGGACTTCAGAGAGTTCTGGGCGGAGAAGTAGACTTTAAGGTCCTCATGCGAATGGGTATGTTTAAGTTGCGCAGCAGCCAACGCATGTCTGTACGGAGAGAGTGTATGAATGGGGTGACCCAATGTTTGAGGACGATGAGACTTGGAGGCTAAAGGTTAGTGGGAAGTGAGAGAATTAATCATATAGTAGGGATCAGAAGCTGGAGAAAGCAGGGCTAGTCAAAGAGGCATCGGGTGTATAGTAGGAGATTGAGAACTTTAGATCAGAGAGAAAGGGAGGAACGGCAGAAGGTTTCCATTTTCTTTTAGTATTACGTGTGGCAAGTGTTGAGGAGAGGTCAGAGGGTGCTGGAGGAAGCAAAGGGGTGATCAGGTATTTATGCTTTAACAGTAATATTAGTGGCTGAGAGAGGTGGAAATGATTAGAGATCTAAAGAGTTTCTCTCAGCATGGGTATGTATGGGTAGGTAGGTTATGGCTAGAGTAGAGAGCATGGCTACTAAGAAAAGACTGCAGTCCAGACTTCTGAGAAGTGGTTGAGAGGGAAGTGTGAGGTACCAGAAGGAAGGCTCGGACACACAGGTGGCATGTTTTTGGGTATAGACTTTCATTGCTCAAGAAAGGTTGGGAAAAAGGCCGATCTGTTTCTAATTCTAGGAGGGGTTTCCCTGCCTCAAAAGAACGAGTGAAATTGTCAGGATGCCCAAAAGTAAAAGTCTGTCCCAGTCACACCCAGAAACCCTCTTTCTGGCCCTCACTCTATAAGCTAACAAAATGGCGCAGGGGTGATCTCATTCAAAGAAAATAGTGTTGTTAATCAAGTGAACAAAAATGTTCTCTGCCAGTCAGGCTTGAAAAAGGTTTCAACACAATGTTGAAGAAATAATGTTCCAATATAAAGGGGTTGCTCCTTTTCCCTAGTCTTCAAAAGGAACACGTCATTCCAGTCTTTTCTCATAAAGGATCTTGCACAGATACTACAACACGTTTCTAAGATTCACAGTTCTTTTTTAGTTCAAAGATTCTCAACCCATTCATTCCAACACTCTCATAAGGATGTAGGTCTCAAACTCGCAGTATGCTGAAGCGCTTGGTTTACTCTCCTGCCAAGCAATGGCCCTTTCGCAGGCGGTCTCTCTTCCTCTTACTATTGAACTGCTTGGATTACTCCCCTGCCAATCAGTGGTCATTTCATAGGCTGTCTCTCTTTGTCTTACGGGGTCTCAGACCCTCTTATTGTTGATCACTGTAGACCCTTGCCTTCCATATGGGTGCGGGTCCCAGACTTTCAGTACTGTTCCTTTTTTGTTGTGTTCACCTTTTACTTCTATAGTCCCTAGGGTCCCAGACCCTCTTATCTTGCGCTTGCTTATGGCTTTCCGGCTCCTCCCGGACCTTCAGCACCCTCTGAGTGCCAGTGTACCTGACCGTCTGGTCGGCTTCTTCCAACTGGCGTTGCTCCGGTGCAAGGCTCCAGGGATCTACGTGATAAAGTTCCAGCAGATTTGATTGCGGCAGACAAATGCGAAGCTGAAAGTTTTGCACAGCAAAAATTATGAATGCCCTTATCCCTCTATCCTAGACTCCTTTACCCCTTAAAATTATACCGAAATACCTGCACTTACCTGCTTTCGTCCCCCTGCATCGGGCTTCTCCCTGCAACGTCAGTTCCATCTCCCAATTATTGGTTGGAACTGATGCCACAGGGCCCCTTTCTTTTTTATTATTTTTATTTTTATTTGTTGTCCCCCGCTTTCCATGTAATGGAAGCAGGGGGCATCCCTGCAAACCCGGAACCCATAATGTTGAACAAGGGGAGCGGGAGACACCCCTGCAAACCCCGCTCCTCTTTTTCTACATTTTGGAAATTCATCAATTTTTATCAAGGCAGGCATTTTCAGGAGAAACAAGGACCCAATGCTACTCAGCTGCGTTCCTCGTTGGGCAGCATCCCCAGATATCACTTGCTCTGGTTGTTGCCTGCACCTGCATTGTTTCCCTTTGCAGCAGCTGTGCCAACAACCTGTTGTCTCCCGGACTGCAGTCCCCACTTGTATGCAGCTCTCGGGACTTTTCAATGCCTGGTGGGGTTTCTGGATAGTGTGACGGATAGTCCCTCTTCCTCAGACAGCTGACTTGCTTCAGTCCTGCTCTGCCTCCTGAACTAGACTGCTCATCCTCACAGTCCTCTTTCCTGTCTCCATACATTTAAGTACAATAGGTCTATACTGGTTTGCTCGTTATTCTGCCTAAGTGGATTGGTTTTACACAACATCATATCAGTCTCATATGGGTAGATGGGAGGGAAATCTAACTCCTGAAAAGGGGTTGAAGCAGTGGTCGAAGTGTACAAAAAGAAGTAGTGGAGCTATGTTCCCTACTGGTCTGCACCGCTCCCCGCAAACCCCATCGCCACACCCCCTCCCATGCACAATATAAACCCCCAAATGCATGCGCCTGCAGTTTAAGGGAATGTTCAGTGCGCTGCACTGAAAGTGAAAGTTTCAACTGCTTCCTACAATTTTATTTTAAAATGAAACCATTCCGGAATGGTTTCTTTTTAAAATAAAAGTATAGGAACGGTAAAACTTCATTAAAAGAAGTAGAGGAGCACTGCTCCCGCCCACTTCGACCACTGGATTGAAGAGTTTTCAGCTGAGTTATACTGCATTTCCTGAAGATAATTGTCCCCAGTCCCATAATGGGCTTCTCTTTCCAGGTGATGCTCCCCCTGTGCACTGCCCCAAGGGGGATTATTGTACTATGAACGCACCACCCTGGCCCCCTGGGAAAGGTCTCTCTGTAGATTTGTCACAGAAGGTTAAAATCACCTAAGAGAATGAGGAGAGGCTTAGTGGAAAGAGAATCAAGTAGTTGCCCAGATTCAACCAGTGGGACTAGTGGGGCAAAAGATGAAGATAATGTGAACCGAGTGAGCCGAGCAATAGTAGAGATGGTGAGCTCAAAAGAGGTGGGAGAGGTTGTGGCATTGGAGATTTGTGAGGCGTTGAGGCAGGAAGAAAGTAGGTGCCCGATGCCTCCCACTCAGTCAGTTAGATGAGGAGAGTGAATGAAAGATAGTTTGGAGTCATTTAGGGCCACCACGATGTCAGTGTCAGATGGAGAAATCCAGGTTTCAGTGATAGCAAGGAGGTCTAAGGGAGAAGAGCTGGAATGAAAGTAGTCACTGATGAAGGAGGTTTTATTGCATACAGACTGAGCATTCCAGAGTGCAATGTTCAGTTGAGGTGGTAAGGAAAAGTAAAGAAGTTGAGTCTCAGAGGAATAGAGGTGAGGTATATAGGTGTTAAGGGAAGCATGATTAGCTCGTCAGTTTGGTTTGTTAGAAGTAGTTGAAAAAGAGATGGAGTAGTGAGAGTTTTGAGATGTGAGTTTTATGATATGGATAAGAAAGCAGGAATTTGTAGTGTGATTGGAGAGATCGTAGGAAGAGGTGATTAGGAAAAGCAGCAGGAGCAAATAGATTTTAGCCGAGTACTGCAGTGTGGAGAGACAGCACAGTTATTAACAAGCTAGGGGTACTCACAGATGCAGCAGGAAGGAAGGCAAAAGCAAAGACTCATTGGCGAAGAGGCTGGTCAACGGCCGGTCTTCACCCTTCACTGTTCCGCCCTTAACTGGGACTCCCTTGGATGGACGCCCCTAGGGAGATCAGAAGTGATGTTACTTCTGATGTATCTGATCCTGTATTTAGCAAGGACAGCATTCAGTTCTAGCCCTCATTTTCTTTTTTCTAAACCATGTTCTTGCCCAGCCTTAATGTAACCCACATAACTCCTAGTGTTAGGAGAGCTACCTTGTCCACATATTCATTTGACTGAATTTGCTTCCACAAAGCCGTATGGGAAGTATTACTGACTAGACTCGTGTATCCTGTGCTTCTCAAAAGTTTAAACCTGGCTAATTGTGCCTGACTTTGAAAGGTGGGCCGCCCACAAGTAGCTCCTCATTCAGGAAAGTGCCAATGCCATTTAGAATCATTGCACCGCTTCATCATCCATGTGAGAGCGAGCTGCCCACTATTTAATTAAATGCCTGTCTGCCTGTCTCAGCGAAGGGTCTCCCAAGTGTCCTACATTTCCTATGTCATGTTCCCCAATGTTTGTTTGTTTGTTTGTTTGTTTATTTATTTAGTATAGCGCGCAAAACCCAGAGGTAACAGGGCGCAACAGAGGTCAGGAAGATAGGATTACTTAAAAACTTGGTTACAGAATAAGATAGGCATGAGAAAAAGTGCATTGCAGTTACAGTTACATTGTGTGGGATGTGCATATATACATATAGTTGAGCGAAGGCTTACAAATTTACATATTAATACTGTGCGTAGGGGCAGTTCGGTTGCATTTACATATTTACAAATTTAAGGCTGTGCATGGTAGTCAGGTTATAGCACTGGCATGATCAGATTAGATGGCAGGGTTAGTCGTGAGGATCATTGGCCCGCAGCCAAGTGAGGGTGTTTCGCCTGAAGCTATAGTAGGATTGGTCAGTCCTAATGTGGAGTGGGAGGGCGTTCCAGTGTTGGGCTGCCAGGACAGGGAAGCTGCTGCCGCCGGTTTTCTTTTGTCTGAAATTGGGTACCTGCAGGCAGTAGGAATTGATCGATCTGGTGGGGCGGGTGGACGTTTTTTTCTTTATTCTGGATGCGAGATAGGGGGGGGCTGCGTTGTTTAAGCATTTGTGGGTGAGTGATGCCGTTTTGAGGGAGATGCGGTCATGGATTTTAAGCCATTTGTGTTCTCTTCTTTTGTTGGAGATGTGTTCCTTAGAGGGTAGGTTGAGGGCTGTTCTGAGAGCGTTGTTTTGTAGTGTCTGTAGTTTGTTGGTTATGCATTTGTTGGCTCCTAGGTACATGGCGTTGCAATAATCCAGTCTGGATAGTATTAGGGCGTTGGCTATGATGATGCAGCTAGCTTGGGTGAGGAAGGCTCTACTTGCCCTAATTAGCTTGCATGTGTAGGCGGTGGAGGATGCTAGTGAGTTGACTTGTTTTTTTAGTGACATGGTTGCATCAAGGTGAAAGCCTAGTGTTTTCACTGTTTTGGCCACTGTGATGGTATTGCCATCAATGTTGAAGGCCTTATAGTTGGAACTGAGTTTTTTGAGATTGGTATTGGATCCGAGGAGCAGGATTTCGGTTTTCTCATCATTTAGACATAGACCGTGTGTGGCCATCCATGCCTGAATGATGAGATATATTTTGTTTACCAAGGCCGTATCTGAAGCGTAGTTGCCTGAGAGGGGTATGAGGATCTGGGTGTCATCTGCATAATTGGTATATGAGACACCCAGTCTGTCCAACTTGTCAAATAGGGGCTTGGTAAAGATGTTGTAGAGGGTGGGAGAGATGCAATGTGTGTAGCAATTCTACATGTGTAAAGTAAATGTTTATTTTATTTTGAATTTTTGCATCGAATATTTTTTCTATTTTGGGGGGTTCCCCCCACATTCCCAGACTTCATTACTGCCCCTATCCCAAACCCCTCCCCACCCCACCTTCAGCCCTTACCCGACAATTCCCTAAATATTTCGCTGAAAATCCGAAGTAATTACTTTGTGGTAAATTACCACGAAGTAATTACTGTCGATTAAACAACGTGATATCCTTAATGCATTGCAGAAGTACTCGATTACTGTGTGCAGGTCCGTATCTAGGTGATGTGTGTCACAGGCAAAGAGGCAACTGTGAACTGGATATAACATTTATTTTTTTCATGTGAGAAACTTCACAATAGACTTAACATTGCAACCATGTTCAAAGTAGCACAGGATTGGAAATATCGACTGGCAAAATCTTCTATGAACCTTCTGTGTTCAGAGGCCATTTTAATCTATTAGAAAAAACGATTCTTATGATCCAGAAATTGGAAGTAGTTTACTTCATGCTATAAAAGGGGGTGCACAACACATACTTGGGCTATGCCACTGTAGAGAAAAATAAAACCGAGTTACCAAGAAATAATTTGAAAAGGTAATGATAAAAAAGATAAGCTTCTTAAAAGAAACAAGAAAGAAGAAAAATGGCTCCAATTAATCAGAGGAAAGGTCAGAGCCAGCACATAGTTCACTTAAACTGATACAAAGAGGATAATGTCCGCTCTTGATACATTTACCCGGATCCAGTAAGTGTACAGAATCCGATACAGACGCAGAAGACTTTTTCCTTTAAGCTGCATGCGGAGGTGGAGAGGAGGACTTGCTCACAGAGAAAAGGGCCAGACTTGCCGACCAACTGCCAGCTCTCAGGCCAACGGAGAAGCATTTTATACTGCCACCATCAACCTGAATTTTCACACATTCGGTCATCCCTCTGATCTAGGGTAAATTAGCTGAACTCCGAGTCCTCCATCAGAGGGTCTCAATATCCACCCCAAAAGCCATAAATCTAAAGAGTCTCACTGTCATTGTTCGAAGTTCTTAGTCCGAAGGGTCGGACTGCATTTGTGTATAGGTGCGTTATAAATACCATATCATATCATATCATATCATTGCTGAGTGACTGTAATCTGCACCGAGCAGGGACCTTATAACTAGATGTTCCTGATGGATGATTACCACAGATTAGAACCGATCAAGCGGACTAAAACATGGTATATTTCCATTTTAGAAGAGGTTGTTGAAATGCTGATTATCCATGGCTAGAATCTAGACTGGGAACGTTTTGTAGAGACTAATAAGCCAGGATATGCTTACTCCCCCCTCTCCCTTCCACTTGCACTTCTCGTTGTCGCACTTGCACGTTCCGAATGACACAAGGTCTAGTGGGATCGTTGGCTTGTCTTCCCTCTGTCATCCCTCCCTTGTATTGTGGCCCCTAGAAACACTTGTGTACAGGCGGAATATAAATGTCATATTATAAGTGGAGGCAGGGCCAATAGTGCAGAGAAACACACAGAAAAGAACAGCTGCCTTGCAAAGTGCCAGTGAAAGCACAAAGAAGCAAATCTACCAATCATTCCACTGCCCAGACCTGGGAAGTCAGAAGCTTACGACTTCTTGCAAAATGGTTGAACATGAAGGAGGGAACCAAGACCAGAGTCGATCCTCTGGAATAAGAACTAGAGAATTACTTTCTTTAAAAAAACAAAAAAAAGCGCAGTCAATCAGAAAGGAATGTGAAGTGATCAGAGAAATTACTAGGCTGCCTCACAGGTCTCTCTGTGCACCTGCCAAGTGAAAGTTGCAATTTGCCAATGACTCCCTGACAAAACCCAGAGACTATAGACGATTTCCGTTTTACACTGAGTACATGTGTCATGTCTTTACGTCATTTTTCCCATAGTTGTGCCACAGACTGCAGCAGTGACTCATTTGTCCGTATACATTTTCCGCATTCCTGATTTCGCAGTGCACTCCCTAGTCCATTTCAACCTAGGGCTGCTCTGTTCCTTCCAAATGGTGAAGGACCATCAGTGAGGGCGAGGAAGCCAGCCGAAGTATAGCACTTTGGCATATTGATTGATTTGCATTGCACCATGCTTCTCTTCAGTTTTCCACATGAAATGTCTTCCAAGCACTCTCTAGTCTCAACAGTAATTGGCTGAGCATCTAATCTTTCCATTTCACCAGTCACATATGAGGTACCCCATCCTATCCCCAATCACCTTCCTAAAATACCACAACATAGCCATTCATCAATATGCTGAAGGCACCCAGTTTTACTTCAAGATCAAAGACCCCCCTCTGCCCCCAGACACCACAAGTCTCCATGAGTGCCTGACAACCATCCAAACCAGGATGCCGAATGCCTACATTAAGCTCAACACCACCGAGACTAAATATGTCGTCACCCTATCAAACAACAACACGTCCAAATATGGGTGAACAAAATGCAACTGGAAGGATGCACCCTGCAGCTGTCAGACTCAGCTAAATCCCTGGGTTTCCTTGACAACAGCGGCTCCTCCTTCCAAATGCACCTAGCAAAACAAAAATCAAACTGCCTGTCTACAGATCGTCCACTCCACCAAATGAAACCCTTCATCCTCCCAATAAGACTTCCGCACTGTGGTTTATGATCTCCCACGTTGACTGGGGAAACACTTTTAAACAAGCTACTAGCCTTACATATTCCCATCCCCTAAAAGGCTGGGCACCACACTGCATTATAGATGCCCACAAATTCGATGACTTCTCAGCCTTCTTGTGCTAGCTTTACTGGCAGCTCCCCGCCCCCCATGCCAAGATTCTATTCAAAATTGCTTGCATCCCCTACAAAGCAGTCTTGACCAGCACGCCAACATA
Organism: Ambystoma mexicanum; assembly: GCF_040938575.1. Taxonomy (NCBI): domain Eukaryota; kingdom Metazoa; phylum Chordata; class Amphibia; order Caudata; family Ambystomatidae; genus Ambystoma; species Ambystoma mexicanum. The sequence continues at coordinate 951,010,256 of NC_090934.1, read as the reverse complement.
AGCCTCTCATGCCTTACCTAGCAGGTCTGTCAGAAAGCTGGAGTCAAAGCTAGTCTGCAAAGAGTAAACGCACTAACAGTCCTTTTCGTTCTATGCCCCGACCCTCTGGAACTATCCCATGGCAGGTTTGCAAAGCCCCCTGCATTCTCCACTTCCTGAAAACATAAAGTGCCCATCCACCAATACCTCCTGCATGACTAAATCGAGATGTTTGGAACTCCCACCAACAGGACTGAGCTACTTTAAAAAAAAAAATGCCTAAACCCTGGCTTCAACATATTGTAAAGCACTATGCTGCTCTCAAGCTTTCTTTGGGTTATAAACCAATAAATAAAATGTGTTGAAAATGCAACTCAAAATGGTACAAATCCTATCAATACTTGCCAATATCAGGATTAGGGTTATGTTCCCATGCTGCCCCTTGCTTGACCATATTAGTGCCATTGGTAATACAGACAAAGATTGTAAAGGTTGGATTTTCTACAAGAATGATAATAAGGATTAAGGATTATACTCAAATCAGCATGTGAGAGCAAGTCAGTAAGCTCATAAGTAGTCTGTGCTTTTAGTAAATATTCTTGGACGTTCAAGAGAATTGCTGAGATCCTTGTCCATGAGAAGTAAATCCCAATGTGTGTTGGACAGTTGGGTGTTAGCGCTGCAGTCATCAGTGGAGCTGCTGGTGATCCTTTGGACCCGCTCCTACCTGAAGTCCGTAAAAACTCCTCTCACCCCCACGAGGGAGAAGCCTGCGGGGGGAGCACGGTAGCTAACGCAACAGGGAGTTTGCAAGCGGGGCCCACCGCCTGAATACAAGCTTATCTGCAGACCGTAAACAGAAACAGAGTTGTCACGCTTGAACTCCCGTCTGAGAGGCACTGAAGTACTTGGAGAGGCTCACGCGTGGAGTCTGCCACTAAGGGAATCCGAGGGACTTGAACAGTCGTTTTAAGTTTGTCCAGTAACGAGGCAGATTTTCCTCATTGGAAACCCCGCCTTCTGTGTGGGCTACGCCTCTTCCTGACTCATATAATCCTACCCACCAGCGCACCGCGCGTGCACCGCCAAGTACAGGATAAGTACTGTTGGCTGAGGCTGTGTCCGCTGTGTCCGCTGTGCTCATTTCAACAAAGTCCGTTTTTCGTATGGAGGAAGTCTGAGGCTGCAACACCTCATCACTGCCTGACCTCGCAGGAAGAAGGCAGATTTTCCTCATTGGAAACCCCACCTTCTGTGTGGGCTACTCCTCTTCCTGACCCATATAATCCTACCCACCAGCGCACCGCGTGCGCACCGCCAAGTACAGGATAAGTACTGTTGGCTGAGGCTGTGTCCACTGTGTCCGCTGTGCTCATTTCAACAAAGTCCGTTTTTCGTATGGAGGAAGTCTGAGGCTGCAACACCTCATCACTGCCTGACCTCGCAGGAAGAAGGTGACTGTTTTGTTTAAACCTCTGCAGCACCGTGCTACGGGCTGTGATGAAAACGTGGACTTACACGCTTACGCATGCCAGGATCTCAATAGCGTGTGCTTTAACTTTATCAGTGTGCCCATCTCCGTATCAGTGTGCCTAATTCTTTATCATCATAGGTTTATCTAAAATAGTGTGTGCTTTTTTTTAGTGCTGTTGTTTGTTTCTATCAGCAGTTCGCCTTTACTCAGCATTCAGCTGGAAGTAAATTCACCATTTCTTTGTTTTTTGTCTAGGCAGATTTTCCTCATTGGAAACCCCGCCTTCTGTGTGGGCTACGCCTCTTCCTGACCATATAATTCTACCCACCAGCACACCGCGCGCGCACCGCCAAGTACAAGATAAGTACTGTTGGCTGTTCGCTGATCGCGGTGTGCGGTGTGCGGTTCGCGGGGCTTTTTGATTTTTGCTCTACTGTTTACAGAGGAGTTTAAAGGTACTGTTATACTATCGATTTAAAAATGGTGGTTAGTCTGCGCAGCAGCAAAAGTCTTGCAGAAGGTAACTCTCATGTAGGGATGAATGCCACAAATCCGGTGTTACTACATGACTCTGATGTAGAGCCAAATCTCAATACATTCAATGGGGCGGTATGTGAAGATGGTATAAATGACACAAAAAACATCCCATATAGTTTGCAATCATTAGCAGTAGAACTGAATGATGACAAATCTAATCAGCCGTTTTCCTGTACTTCTAATGTTTCTTTGGCGGCTGGTGAACCATCTAAAACGCCCACAAACAAACAAATTTCTGTTGTAGCAACTTCAAAAGAGCTAGCAGGTAATTTGGCAGTTGTAAAACAAGATGTCAAAAGTTTTGTGGGATCTAATGTCATATCTGATGTCTCATTTTTGGGCCCTGCATTGATTGTTGAATGGGAGAAACGTTGTCGAATCTCACTCACCCCCAATTCACCGGTTGTATTTTTGCCCTCTGAGGTTGAACGCATTTGTTTGCATAACCTACAAGAAGGGCCCTCTATGCATGCTCTTGTTGGTAAAGAATCTTACCATCCTGAACGCGCAAAGAGACCTTCTTGCAGCTCCCCTATATTTTGTCAAATATCCAATGCTCAAGGGCCTCCTTCAATGCATACTCAAATGGTGAATGAATCTTTTGATGAAGATATGTGCTATGAGGCAGGGCCACGCTCCCTTCCAGTTAAGCATCTACAATCAATCTCCAAGGGTCCGAACAATGATGATGATTTAGGTAATGTTCCTGTGATTTCATCTCTTCTAAGTTTACTGGATAAGGGCCATGACCTAACCCACATGCACATTAACTCTCTAAAAGAAATGGTAATAACTCTGACCATTAAGGTATCTAAAATTGAGGGTATGTTGACTTCTCACTCTGCTGTAAATGCAGAGAAACAGGCACTTGTAGATGCATGCCTATTGAAAGCTCTGTCAACCAATAGCCAGTCGTGCAGGCATCAATTTACTCAAACGACTGACTTTCCTGAAAATGTGACAACTGATTCACGTACCTATGCAAGAGCCGTTGTGGAGGGCCCTAAGGAGGTATGCTCGCCTACGGCTTTTGTTGGGTCATCTACCTTATTGGAAGAAGTTAAGCAGAACTCTAGGAGATTGGATGAGTTAGCCTGCTTAATAACAAGACAACACTTAGAATCAAAATTTGGTGGGGGACGACTTGAGGAGATTGTTGACGCAATTGGTTCTATGCCAATTCCTCAAGAGAATTCGCCTAATAGCCCCTCTCCCCTGGTAGACGTCATCATTGAAGCCGAAGAAGAAAAATTGAGAAGCGACTCGATCATTGCTGAAAATCAGGCGAAATTCAGCGAAAATGGAGATATAGCGAGCAATGATGTTGAGGATAATAAAGATTCTGAAGAGACACAATTGCCTTTTATGTCACGAAAAATGAAGCGTGCTCATATCAAGGCAATTAAAAAAGAAAACAAACTGAAAAAAAGCTATCAATTCTGGATGCAAAAAAAATCAGGCCAGATGATTAGCAAAAAAAATAAGAAAAATAAAAAGAGGGAGTTTGTTGTTGATGATTCGGATGAATTGCAGTCCTCTAATCCACATCTAGGCTCTGCAAACGAATCAAAAATTGACCTGACACAATTGAATGATGAATCAAAGGTAGTGCTAAATGTGGTTCCTGTAGTTGATACACACTCCCAAACAAAAAAAAAACGGGAACCAATAAGAAGAAATCTCTGGTTGAATTGGGATTGGGCAGCTCGGGACAGATGGCACAAGGCCGTCTTTCGACCTTTTATCCTATCATTGAAAAAAAAATCACAGTGAAGGGACGAATGAAGGTTCAGGATCCGGGTAAGATTATGGGTGCAGTCTCTAAACAAAAAAAGGGCATGACTATGACAAATAACAATAGCTCTGCCGGAAACACTAACAATTCCCAATCTGACGAAGAGTATGAAAATAACAATTCTCATCCAATGAGCCAAATTGAACCAAATAAATGTGAGGAGGCACCCAACAATGTAGCAATGGAAGTTACTGATACTAGAGAATCTGATGAGAACAAGCCACCTTTACAAGGTAGCTCTGAAAAAGAAGAAACTAAATATGTCTTTGATAGAGATGTAAGGTACTTTTTGGGCTGGTCTAGTGATCAGGCAAGAAATGGCAAACAAAGGTTGAACAGATCGTTCTTGTTTAACATCTTTAAAGAGAGTCCTCAGCTGAGAACCCTCCATATGGATGACATCGAGTGGTTAATGTTGGCAAACCACAACAATCTTAGAATGATCTGTGCCCCACACTCAGCGATGATACTCAGGCTATTATGGGACCATAGAGAGGATTTCTACTCTCGCAGGCTAACATTACATCTCTTTAGGACGATTGAAGAAGCTGATGTATTTCTAAATGAAATGCTAAAACCAGAGGTAGTCACTGGATCCACAAAAGGAAATTCACTAGCTGGATCTGAACAAACTGCTGAACTAATTTCAAAAATATCTGAGCTGGTGGGAGCCTCCTCGAATATTTCATGGTTAGCTCCCTTAATGTCCTCTATTCTTGATTTCTCTACCAAGCAAAACAAACAATAGACAAATAATGTCATAGTTCAAAATGTACAGAATCTTAAATTACTATCCTGGAATTGTTGTGGGAAAAGGAATTTAGGGAACTGGTCCACCCACCATGCATCAATGGTTTCTCACTCAATTATATTCCTACAGGAAACTATGTGTATGAATGATTTGAATATTGAAGGTTTTTCCAACTTTTGTGTACCAGCCGTGAAAGGTGTAACTGGTCGTCCGCTTGGAGGCATTGGTATACTTATCAATAATGCCCTGAATCATAAATCAAAGGTTATGTATGCGAAACATGGATTGTTGGCAGTAGAGTCCATCTTTTCAGGTGTATTGTCCTGTGTATTGCTACTTGTATGTGCGTATCATAATCCTGCTAATTTATCGATTGAGGCTGCACTGGATAATATGGATGTGTTACTTGAGGAGGCTATGGTTAGAAACCCCAATTACACGATTGTTATTGGGGTGATTTTAACGCAGTATGTCTATCTCCATCATCTAAGCTACTGCACAAATGTAAGCCCTCTTCTGGTGTCTGAGAAAGTATGGGGAAGTGTTGGGTCTCCTATTTTAAAGATTGGAATATTCAAGTGTTGGAATACCAGACTGGCGACCATAAAGGAACTTGGAAGAGGGGGATGCACTACTCATATATTGATTATTTTTTTGTTTCATCGATATGTACACCTTTGGTAAACAACGTACTAATCCATAATTTAACAACGAGTGACCACTTACCAATAAGCACAAGTATAAGATGTGATTTGACATCTTTAAATAAAGATGCAGCGTTGGGATTGGTGACCCTCCATCGCACACATAATTCTGTTGGATGGTCTCCCAAAATGTGTAGAGAGCTTACCTATTTAGTTCTTAGAGATGTGATTCGCGTGGATAATAATGTCAATTTGCTTCTTAAGGCACGAAGAAGAGGAGAATGGAATTCTCTTATAATTAAAAAACATATTGAATACCTAATCCAAAAAACTAAATCTTTTAATTCAACTAAAGAAAATAGATATAATCTGGAAATAGCAGTGGCTAAGAGGGACAAAAATCGATCTCTTTGTGCTTTAAAGCAAATCCATCTGCAATTCGCTTCTTATTATCTCACAATAAAAAGGATCACAAATGACTATAGGCAAAAAATAAAATCAATAAAGTTTCATGTGAAGCTATCAGCTAATCAGAAAATGATTAAGTACCTTATCACTCATGACACCAGGAACATTTGGTTAATACTAAACAATAAAAAAGGGGCACAGCTACATGACTTTGCCTCTCCAATTGCTTCAAGTACTTGGATTGACTTTTTTAAAAGTAAATACAGTTTGCCCGCGCAATTTAACAAGTACAACTCTGGAATACTTGAGTATAACTGCAAGGCTCATCTTTTTTTCTCCTTGAATGAAATTGTGGATGCCATTAATTTGCTCAATTATTCCAAAGCTGCTGGGCCTGATGGTCTGCCTGCATGTATTTTAAAAGATGATCCATATTTTTGGGGTGCTATTCTTTACACTAAATTTGCATCTATTCTATCTACTAACAGTATTCCGAAATCCTGGCTTAATGCCATAATCATTCCTTTATATAAGAAAGGTAATCCCAAATTACCTTCTAACTTTAGACAAATTGCATTAATGGATGCCTCTGAAAAGGTCTTTTCAATTATTCTACTTAAACGTCTCCAAAACTTTATTGATACCAAGAATATTTTTTCAAAGTTTCAAACGGGGTTTCGCAAGTATATGGGGACCTCGATAAATGCTCTCATAATCTCACATATCTTTGCTCAAACAAAAACATCAGATTTTGGTGCCGTCTATATGGCAGCACTTGACATGAGTTGAGCGTTCGATTCAGCAATAAGAGAGGTATTATGGTCTAAACTCCTAAAACTTGGCTTCCCCAAAAGAATGATTCAATTGGTTGCAATGCTACATAATCACACGTCATATCAAATAAGGGTAAACAGAGATGGCTTTCTTACAGCTCCCATTTGACAATGACAGGAGTTAAGCAGGGATGCAATATGTCCGCCACACTGTTTAACCTATATCTTTGTGATATGGACATGTTATGGAATGAATCTGGCATGTTTCCTGTAAAATTAGGGGAACTGAAAATCTCTTGGTTATGTTTCGCAAACAATATCTTACTATTTGATTGCACTCCTAATGGACTACAACTAAAACTGGACCGATTTGCTAAATATGCAGCATCCCACAATTTATCACCAACCTCTTCTAAATCTCAAATTGTGGTATTCCGAAATTGTAGAAGAATTAAATCGTATAAGTGGCAATTAAATGGAATTGTTATAGAATGTGAAAATTCAATTCGTTATCTGGGGTATCCCCTAAATGTCCAATACTCTCTTAAATTTTGGCAAACATATTTAAAGATGAAGGTCTGTCCTCTAGTCTCGATGATGAAGATCATGCTAAGAACACTCTGCGAATTCTCATTGCAACCATTAATTGAATTCTACCTACTGAAAGTGGAACCAATCCTTTTATATGGGTTGGATATGTGTCTTCTTGATGTAGGGGTTATATTAAATCAAATCCAAGGCAATGTTTGGAAAAGTGTATTGGGGCTATCAATATCTGTTCTAAATTCTATAATTAGACACAAACTGGGTCTAGTTTCCCTAGCAGCCAGATGAGTTTGGAGAAAACTATCTCGTTATGCTGATATTATGGCCCCTTACAAGAATTCATTGTATGAGGACTTACATGGGCTTGCTGTATCGTCTAAATTAAAATCTATGTGTGTATTTGTTAATCAAATGAATCACACTCTGGACGATTGTGACTGCACGATTTCAGACTTAACTTTGAGGCTTCCCAAAGTCAAAAGGAATCTTTTTGATCGGGATTGGTCAACCACTCTAGATTGTAATAATTCCTATCATCTATATGTGGAATAGGCAAGAAGGCCACGTAGAAGGGAACTAAGATCTTCATATCTGGTGTTATGTCCATCAAGTAAAATACATAGAGCATATTTAAGGTTCAAGCTAAATCAATATCACACCCTCGAAAGGATTTACCAGTGGCGTATTTTCAAAGATGTTTATTCTAATCAAGAATGTAGGTTTTGTGATTAGGACACCATTGAAACTCTGAAACATCTTGTAGTTGATTGTATATATTTTGAACAAGACAGAAAAAATTACTTGGGGAACCTTGCTCCTAAAGATACCGATATTTCAAAAACTTCTCTATGGGACAGTTGTATGTATGGGGGGAGTATGGCACTTGTCATCTCGTTAACTCACTTGTTGGGTAAAATCGAAAAGGTCTTGGAAAGTGTAAATGTTATTCCTACAACTTCAAGCTAAATCTATGGCTCTTAGGGTAATTTCTACTGAATTTTCATGGTATGTTTGGGACAGGCCAATTATGTTGTTGGTGATGAAAAAGCATGTTCAAAGGAGCAAATTATAAGGAAATTATGAAATTTTTTCTCCCTTTTTCACTAGCATTGCAAAATTTCATTTTGTATAAGGGAATGGTTCATGAATTGAACTGAAATCAAAATTCTAATCTTCAAATTTCTTTTTCTCTGTTAAGTGGAAATTTTAAAGAACAATGTTCGAATTTGCGAAGTAAGGTTTTTTATAAATCATGTTTGTAAAAGTTTTCCTTTTTGTAAAACTATATATAAAATGATATTCTTTTAAATAAAAAATAAAAAAAAAACAGTTGTCTAATTTTACTGTGCAGTGTATGAGTAAAGAAATATGCATCATCTGTATTCTAAAAGGATGTAAACTATCATACAAATACAAACTTGTGCAAAGAATTAGAATGATCACTTAGGATAGTCATAAATAATAGTACATTTCACAAAACTACAACACCCATGTCAAAGTAAATAAATAATACTATTAATTAAACCATAGGATGGTCTAATAAATAGTTGATTAAAGTGTGATAAATTGAGTTTTATCATTCACACACTCACACACAAAAAAACACAAACTATGCCTCTGACTCCCTGTGGCGCTGAAGTAGGAGACTGGTGGTGGCATGAACGCACAGCCGGGAGGAGAGGCAGCTACGTCACTGGTACCGGTCTGCTGAGTAGAAAGATGCCAGCGTAGTCGAGGAGATCTGCTGAAAATAGCCCAGTGGTAGCATTCTTACCTCCCAGGTAAGGAGATCTAGGCGGGATTTCCCCATTATGGATATTGGGTAATTTGAATTTAATTAATGAAATATAAACTACAAGACCACGAGGACATGGTGAAATCAAATTAAAGCTTATTTAACAGAACAGCAGGAACACAGAGAGCCATACTTAGCATCTACCCTGGATGAGGAAACCAGATTAACTGGACAAAAGCCCTTATATAGCAAGGTTAATTGGAATCCTTAATTGACCGATAACCAATGACGGGATGAAGTACCCTGGGAGGCCTATGCTTCCACCAATGGAGAAGCGGGGCAGTTTCGCCAATTGGGAGTGGGCTACCAGAGAAGGACTGTGTAAAGGGAGACTCAGTTCAGTTGTACATTTTCTCAGCACGGGACAGGTTGCCTGTTTCACTTGTTTGGAGAAAACACCAGAGAGGGAGCCTGAAGCAGGGGAAGGAAGGCTTCCTTGTGCCCGCTAGCTACCATGCTGTGCTGTGCTGAAGAAGGACACCTTAGACAGCCCAGCTGAACCAAGAGGGGGAGAAGAGGCCAGTGCCCTTCTGATCCAGGAGCCCAGAGGAGCTGGGCGAATGGCAGCTTGTGCTAGCCCATGGAAGGGGCTAAAGTTCCCCAGCAAAGAAAGGACTGTGGGCAGCCTGACTACCCCTGGAGAGGAAGAAGTGAGAAGGGGCAAGCACAGTTCAGAATCTTGTAAGAAACTCATCCTGTTGCTCCGAGTTCAAGATACACCAAGGGAGGGCGAGAGAGTGAAGATACCCCAAGTAAGGCGGATGAAAGTGAAAGCACCCCAGGAGAGGGAGAGACAGTGAAGGCATCCTGGAGCAGATCGAAACAAGAGAAATATCCAGAGTGGAGAGAAGAGTGTGAATTCCTAGAGGGGAAAAGAAAAAGCCTGGAATGGGAGATAAACAAGTGAAAACAGCATCCATAGTCGGATGGAAAGAGTTATGAAATAACCAAGAAAACATTCTTTGGAACCAAGTTTGGAATACTTGGCCATTAACTCGGCACCTGAAGAACTTTCGATCCAGGTGAACCACAGTGGGAGAAAACCTGGATCAGAACCAGTCAAACATCTTTTATTTGTTAGACCATTTAGACTGTGTTTCGCCAACCTTTACGTTAGCAAGAGCGACTTGTAATTAATGGCCAATAGGCAGGAGCTACTGGTGAGAGCTACTGAAGGAGAGGTGATGTCCATGAGTATGAGAATTCGTACCAAGATTTGTTTGGGCGGTTTACTTGCTCTTTATATAAAAAAGGAATAACATATGCATGTATCATATTATTAACTTCAAAAACATATTTCATTATTGTGTTCTAGTAGCTGTCTCCTAAAAATTGTCAAGCATATCAGAATATAGAAAACCAATCGGGGCATTCATTGTGAAGGCTGACAGTGCATGCTATCCACCAGTGCGCAGTAATCTGATGTGTAGCTTGAAACAGCAACAGTGCTGCTGTCAGAACTGACATTTTTCAGGTTTAGGTCTCACCTGTGCTCTGGAGGTCTTGGTATTGTGGAGATAAGGCCTGTCCTTCCTAGCAGACAGGACTCTCAAAGTGGGAACAGGGTGGACTGGTTGCCAGATGGGCCAGACCCAAGAAACAATGCCCCCCTGGCCCCCCACAAGGGGGTAACAAAACTTGTGGCAGGAGATTGTAGACTGTAGAACAATGGATCCGCAGAAGAGCAGGTGAAACAGGATCTGAATCCAATAGGAACGAATGCTGAAGAAGGAAATCACGGAATCCGGAGGCAAAGCAGGTAGAAGGCTGGAGGGATCAACGTAGAGCAAGGCAAGGAGAATAGCGAGAACGGAAAAAACGGGAGACACAGAATAGATCGGATGGGAAATGACAAGGTAGCACTAGCAAGAGCAAAAGGAAGGGAAAACTAGAGCTGAAGGCAACAAAGTTTCAACGCAGCGAGCCGGGTTTTACTTTCTGTTTTGTTTGTTTGAGAGCATATCCTCCCCTGAGTACGTGCGACATTGGAGAGCGTGAAGGGGCCCTCTTGTGGTTGGCAACAAGGCTGTGCAGTAGAATGGTTGGCAAATCTAGGGTGCAGCCATCTTACGATAGTCAAGCAGTGTGCTACGCCTGGCTGGCATTCCATGCGCTTGGTTCCAAGGACGCCAGATCAACCAGTATCGAGCTCGAATCGCAGCACATTTTATTTTATTTCAGGAAGTTCATGTCTGAAAAAGACAGTTTTGCAGAGATAGGCTACCACGTTGGCTGATAGTGCAGATACACTCCTTGGCATAGTATTTGCACCTAACTGCACACCTGACATGGCAGATGTAAATTCAGGACAGTTTTATCTCTTACAACAGACTCAGGAGTCACTGCACCCTTCACAATTTTACCATCTGTAAAAGTATATTTGTTTTTCATCAAATAATTAGCAACTTTGAAGGGTAGCGTTTAATTTAGCTACTTTTTTAAAAAAAAACGTTTTTATTCCGTTCTGTTAACAACAAAAGGAACAGTTGTAATGCCATACAAATGTTCAACAGTGTATGTTCCAATTATATCCCTTCCCCCACCCACACCTACGCAATATAATCTGTTAGGATTGATATCCTCTTTCCTGTTAATTCAACAAAGGTAGCAGGTGCCCCTCTCTCGGAAGAACAAGGCATGATAACCTGTTCAGTGGTTGTTAACCACATTCAGAGTTCGCAGCCATCTGCTTTTTGCTCACTGTACCTTTCACAGATGGGAAATATCTATTTGCATATCAGTCTTTGTCCTGCCCACATGGGCAGTCCAGCACCGAAATGCTATGGCAATTCCTCTCTGAACAAGAGTACCTACAGCAACCCCATACACGTGTTTCAGCCTTGTTGGGCACCATCAGTGAGGTGAAACTGAGCCTCTCTAAGCACAGTGAGCAGGGAATCCACGTCTGGTTGCCCCCAAGTAACCTAGGGTGACCAACCCCAAGTTCTTTAAAAAAATTCAACAAAGGTAGCAGGCGCCCCTCTCTCGGAAGAACAAGGCATGACAACCTGTTCAGTGGTTGTTAACAACATTGAGAGTTCGCAGCCATCTGCTTTTTGCTCACTGTACCTTTCACAGATGGGAAATATCCATTTGCATATCAGTCTTTGTCCTGTATAGGCAACTGCCTGTATGTATGCTGAGTGGTTGATGTATGAGGTCATGAATGGAATGTTTGGGTATGACTGAGTAGAATGCTGTGTGTTGAGGTTCCACCCAGGA